>NC_089205.1:11665262-11977348 GCF_963930695.1 Labrus bergylta | reverse complement strand
GCTGACAGGCAATGCAAAGAGGCAATTCACCATTTTTAGTTTTTTTTTTATACATATTATAATCATCAACAGCATCAACATCTTATCATGAGAATTCTGCTAATCCTACACATCATCTTCATCAATATCATTACAGTAGGTGTGTAGGTGTGCATGAAAGAGCTGGGTCTTTAGCTTTTTCTTAAAGGTGAAAGGGGACTCTGCAAATCATTAGTTCGTCTAGCTAAGTTCTTCTAGGAACTTAGAGCCCTGTTACAAAGATTGGACCAAGCGCCTTTCATTGGCAGAGTTTAGTGTGTGTTTTTATGTGGGAGAGGGGTAGACCTGGATTAGAGAGTTAAAGTACTTCGGGATTTTTCATTAGTTTTGTCTTTTAATTTTTGTTTGACTTTTTGTTGCCATTTTGTTTTTTGTTCTGGTTTGTTTATTCAGTTGCTTTTTTTTATTTTGTGAGAATAATTAGTTTAAGTGTTAGTTTTTATTTTTAGTGTTACTTTTATTTTTTCTGTATCTTTGTCGTTAATGGTTCAGAGAGAGTTAAAAAAATTTTTACACACAACACAGTTTCAATAAGTTAAGGTTTTTTGTGATAAATAAGATAATTTACTCCTTAGAAAGAAGGAGCCGTTTTAGTAGCTGTTTTGTAATCGAGCAGCGGGGTTTTAAATTTGAAGCGAGCAGTAACTGTGAGCTAGTGAAAGGAGATGAACAGCGGAGTGACATGCGTTTTTTGGGGTTGGTTTAAGACCTGTTGCGCTGCTGTGTTTCAAATGATCTGCAGAGGTTTGATCGTGCATGTAGGAAGACCTGCCAGTAAGGAATTGCAATAGTCAATGTGTGATATCACAAGAGCCTGTACCTGGAGCTGTGCTGCACGCTCTGACAGGTAAGGTCTGAGCTTCCTGATGTTGAACAGGGCAATCGAGGCCATGTGAACCTTAAATGTTAGCTGAGGGCAAGAGTTTGGTCAGACCAAGCTGGCTATTGATCTGTGGTTGCATTGAGGGACTGTCTGGGATGACAAGGAGCTCAGTCTTGAGGTTGTGTTGAAGGTGGCGTCCATTGTTAAATTGAAGACACTAAAAAAAAAAGGGCACCAAACCTTTATGAAACAACCTAGTATGAAAAAAGAATCTCCCAAAGGCTCACTCATTTATCATAGAGTATTTAATCCACCCTGACAATGTGATCTCAACAGGGGATTCCAAAGAGATAAAGGTTTACTCATTTCATCCTAATTTTTACTATAATCCGAAAGGTCAGGGGATTATGTGATTTGTTATGGAGCTGAGATTAACCACGTCTGTACCTTGTTTTCAGGTAACTCATTGACTTTAAACACAATAATAATAGTAATATTTAAAAAAAAACGTTTAGTTCTCTATCAACACTAATCATAAATGAAAAAACCATGAATGATGCCGAGCAGTACATACCTGGACATTAATATTGATAGCAAACTGACATGGAATGCTAACAGAAAAGCTACATTTGTAAAGATTCAAAGGCATCTCTACTACCTTTATTAGCAAACGTAGAAGTTTTTGCACAGACAAAACAATGCTGATTTTTAAGACCGTAAATCAAAGTTTACTGACTTTTTTTTCTGTTTTAAGAGCATGTGGGAGAATTGTCTGTATAACAAGAACAACTGGATATGTTTATCTTAGAATAGACTTGACCCCAGTATACCACCCTGGGTCTAAACATGTGCTTTTACTTTCATCATGAAGGTATAGCATGTAAACATTTAGGACTTAAGAGCAAGAGGATTAAGGGCATCACATATCTTCTTCATTGCATATTTCAGCTTCTTAAGATGCTCTGATCACATGGTCTGAATTTGGTTCTTTCTTGACATCGCACTTACATTTCCATTATTTCAAAAAGTATCCCTTTTTTAAGGTATCAATGTTGCTTATGCTTCATTTTATATAATAAACTGGTAGTTTATGTTTGTTATGATCTGTGCACAACTTTAATACTCTTCGGGGTATAAGAGGTTCATTCATTCATTTCATTCCATGTGTTTGTATTTTGGAACACCAGGGGGCTTGAGCTCCTTCATATGGATGATTTATCTTGTCTAAAAGTTTTTTATAACATTTAAGTTTAACTTGTCATCATGTTTAGTTGCCATTTGTAACTTGTCATGGTTCTCCTGAGATGTGCAGCTGTATAATACAGGGTAGAGGCAAACATACAGTATTGTTTACAGAAATGAGGTATACACCGGTGAAGTCAGTGCAGTATTAACAGGACTTTTTTATGACAGTTTCCACGCATTTCTAATGTCATAGTTGAACTGTTAAATACCATAAATGTTTTGCATTTCTACTGAAATCAGCCCCCCCCCCCCCCCCCCCTCCTCGTAGAGCTGCAAGAGCTGTACTTCGTGATGGATGGTCGTGCTTGTGAGCTCTAGCTCTGCTCGCTGCTCACTACACGGGCTTGTGTTGCCCGCTGGAGGCGAGGCGGGGGAAGGCACGCAAACGGTGGGGAAAGATGAAGCACTCCTTATTTCCCTGCCTCTCCCCTCGCTTGCTGTGGAAACCCGTGGCCACCCTATTCGTCTCCACAGTAGACAGAAGAGGCACTGGCAGGTTGAGGGCTGCCAACTCCACGTTTAACCGAGAGAACTCCCCTCAGCAGAAGAATTGGTTATCATTGTGATCATTTTGAGATTTATCTCAATGCTTAATATGATGATCAAGTAGAGAGAGAGAGAGAGAGAGAGAGAGAGAGAGAGAGAGAGAGAGAGAGAGAGAGAAAGAGAGAGAGAGAGAGAGAGAGAGAGAGAGAGAGAGAGAGCAGTCTTGCTGTCATCTACAGGTCTGGCAGTCTCACCCAACCTGCACAACGCGCTCCCTGACTCGTATTTTTTTTTTTTTTTTTTTTTTGCCTTGATGCGCGTCGCCGCCAAGAAAGCCAGAGACCACCTCGCCCTCTCCTCTCTTCACTTCGCTTCCTCTGCTCTTCTCGTCAGCACCCAGAACTATAGTGCAACCGTTACCATCACTATTTCCCCCCGCTTCTTCCTCTAACTCTCACCGCCAGATCTCTCGCTATTGCGTCTCTCACCCCTTTCCTCTCCCTCCGCCACCTCCCCGGCTCAGTCCCTCACTCCTCTCTGACGCACGACAGGGAAAACGGACGCCAGGAAAGAAAGCAAGAAAAAGGTAGCAGCTGAACCTCGCGCCAATATGATCCACACACTCCTGCTATCGCTGCACCGGACAGGGACACGGTCCTGAAACCGAGAGGGGAGCACTCTCACCCGGCAGCACAGTTGTTGATCGCTCGCCCGAGAGGGGGGGGCGGAGGCGACGGCGGCGGAGGAGAAAGAGGAGGAGGAGGAGAGGGGGAGGAAGAGGAAGCGGACTGGCACAAGTTGAGGGCTTGCATTTTAAGCAAACTGCTTTGAAAAAAAAAAAAAAAGAAGAGACAAGAAAGAAGGGAGAGAGTCAGAGTCACCGGAGAGCAAGAGTGGGGGAGATTGCATTCCTATCACGTCTTCATTCCTCCTCTCTCCTCTCTTTTGCCTCAGCCACAGAGTGAGAGAGGGAGGGAGAGAGAGAGAGAGAGAGAGAGAGAGAGAGAGAGAGAGAGAGAGAGAGAGAGAGATAGAGCGACAGAAGGAGCAGGGAGAGAGATCTAACAAGATTCATAGTGGTCCTTTTTCCCGATGCTTTCCAATCGCAGTACCAAACTAAGGTGAGTGCTTAGGCAATGTTTGCCTGTGCTGGAGTGTATCATGGGGAACCTTATGCAGATGTGTATGTGTGTGTTTGTGTGTTTGCATGCTTATGTGTCTGCGAAGCCATGGACTTAAAAGGGAACATCAAGCATCTCCGTAAGCAGGATAACGGATCGCAGGGATCCAGTCGTCTGATCAATAGCCGTTTGTTCTTCATTCGCCGTTTCCCTGCCAATGTCACGACGGAAGGCTACTGCATTATGCTTGGCATTTATTTCAATAAGCTGTCTGCTGTCTGTGCTGTATTGACAGCAACATTGTTCTGTGTTAAATTCCAGTAAATGTGAGCACGACTTCTTGTTTTGACGCAAGGGAGATTGTCAGGTGTCAACGTTTTACAATAACTTAGTTGAATATGAATTCAGCCTTGCAGTCTGTTAATTGTTTTCACTGGATTTTCCACTTTTAATGTATGTAAGTACACAGGGCTCTGGAGAATTTCCCCCAGCTTGGCTTTGAATCCGTGGCTCATTCACATGCGCATCTCTTCCTCTCTCCCTCCTCAATGCCCTGCTCTCTCTCCCCCCCATCTCTCTCCTCTCCTCTCCTCCCCTGTCCTCTCCTTTTCCCCCCGTTCCTTTGACGGCTCCGTCACCCCCCCCCCCCCCCCCCCCACCCACCCAAATCCCCACCCCCCTCCCCGCATTTCTTGTCCTCTCCCTCGCAGCCCGGCATCGGACGGTGAGCGGGACGCACCGGGCGACAACGAAACACACCGCAGGAGGATATGTGAAGTTGGAATCCCACTAAACTAAGTACGTATATCAACTGATTTGAAACATCTCAGGGGAATGCGATATGGAACGCGTTATTTTTTCAACTGTTTGAATCTCGTTTTGACTTTGTGTTTTTTTTTAAACATCGCATTTGCGCTTTTTGATCTCTACCGTGGAGGCGGGATCGATAAATCCTGGAGGATTATGCACGGAGAGGGGAATGAAAACAGTTCGTTTTGCATTGAGGAGCTCGTATTCTAGGATATTTTTTTCATGTTTTACCACCAGCTATTTTTAGGGGGATTACTCGATATTTTCTATTTTTCCCTCTCTACTTTGCTTCTTTTTTTTTTTTTGCTGGGCTTTGGAGAGCGGCTCTACGGCAGACGGTCCCGGCGCTTCATCTCCTTTGGAATTTTTCAGCACCGTCGAATGAACGGACAGCTCCGTGTACGCACGTTTGTATGCATGCGAGTGTGTGTGCGTATGCGCGCGCGTGTGTGTCCGCGCGAGTATGAGAAGTCACAGCCTGCAGAAAAGATATTCAATGCGTTTGTTTTTGTGTCTTTGACTTTTTCCCACTTATCACGGGAACGGGATCTCGGATCATCCCCTCATTTTCATATAAAAAAAAGGACTTTTATGGTCCTTATTATTATTACCAATATTATTATTATTATTATTGTTATTATTAGTTTAAATTTGTTTCAAGGCCGGCCGGATTTACTCAAACACAGCCTCTTATCTGAGCGTCTTGGAGCAACTTCTTCGCCCACTGCGCTTTTCACGTGCCGTTATTCCTTTAACTATTTCCTCAATCATCACCATCAGGGAAGCTAGAAATACACGCTTTGTTTATGTTTTTGTAATAGGAGAGACTCAATTACACTGAAGAAGTTGACAGTTTCTCCTGTTTACTGGATGCATTTGTTGGTTATTTAACTAGATGAAATCGCCAAGGAAAAATAGCTCTGCTGTTTTCTGCACTTGAGAACCATCGGACCATTTGGACCAGCCCCATAACCCCCACCCCCTCATTTTGACATGATTCTGACGTCTTTGCACTGTTGAAAGCGGCCCCTGCAGCGTTGAAGCATTAATGGCACTATTACATTTTTTTTTTTTTCTGATTTCATATACATATGCTGAGATTAATTTAATGTGATGGGATGTTCAGCAAGTCCTCCAACAGTCCTCATCTCATCCCGCTAATGGTCACCAGGCTGACACCATTTCCTTCTCGTCCTCTCCCTGCGTCAGACCTTCGGTGCACCTACTCGATTTCCCCCGCGCTTTTCCTTTACTCTCATTTATCTAAAGAGGGATTGAGGTCCCTCTTATGTAATAAACACAGCACAGGGACGGTGTCTCCTCACCACCAACCTCGCCCACTTGCTTTTTGCCGCCGTTTATTCACAGAGATAAGCATCTCTGAGCTGATTTATTGCAACCTTAGCAGCACATCTGCTGTATAATAAATTCCCCCAATATACTGACGGTAACTGTCTGAATGCAGAGATTTGTTTGTGTAGCAGAGTATCATATCACCCATCCAAGTGTGCTGGCTTATATTTTCTTTAAAATTAGCAAACAATATTGCACATCTAAAGCAGTATCCTACGTCATTATATTATGTAATGATTTCAAAGTTGTCTTCTAATCTGCTCAAACTAATGCCTTCTTTCTATCTCTCTCTTTCCCCCCCTCTGTCTGTCTATCTCTTAACTCACGCTTCACTTTGAGTGTGTGTGTTCTTGTTTGTTTATTACCTTCCCAACCATTCTCACCCTCCTCCCTTTCCATTGTCTTTTCTCTGTTCTCTGTTGTAGTGCTGTGAAGTGGCTCTGTCCCTGGAGCCAAAACTTCATCCCCGTGGTGTCAGCAAGGATGCTGTGGGTTACCTTGCTGAGCACCATAGCCTTAGGATGGACCACGCCGATCCCACTACTCGAAGACTCCGAGGAGATAGACGAGCCCTGCTTCGAGCCCTGCTACTGCGAGGTCAAAGAGGGCATTTTTCACGTCCACTGTGACAGTAAAGGATTTACAAACGTCAGCCAGATCTCCCAGATTTGGAGTCGGCCCTTCAAGCTCAACCTGCAGAGAAATTCGATGAGGAAGCTTTACTTTAACAGCTTCCTCCACCTAAACAACGCGATATCCATTAACCTCGGTAATAATGCCTTACAGGATATCCATGCTGGGGCATTCAATGGCTTAGGAATACTCAAACGGCTCTTCCTACACGAAAACAAACTTGAAGTTTTCCGGAATGACACTTTTCTGGGCTTGGAGAGTTTAGAATATCTCCAGGCAGACTACAATGTTATCAAACGGATTGAAAGTGGTGCATTCAGGCACCTCCACAAACTGAGAGTGCTCATACTAAATGACAATCTCATCCCTGTGCTCCCAAATTATCTTTTCCGGTCTGTGTCACTCACTCATCTGGACCTAAGAGGAAACAGACTAAAGACATTGCCATATAAAGGCACACTGGAGTATGTTGGGAGGAGCTTAATGGAAATCCAGCTGGAAGAGAACCCCTGGAACTGTGTCTGTGAGATTGTCCAGTTGAAAACATGGCTGGAGAGGATCCCTTATACAGCTTTAGTTGGGGAGATCACATGCGAGTACCCGTTCCACTTACATGGGAAAGACTTACGGGAAATCAAGCGCAGCGAGCTCTGCCCGTTACTTTCTGATGCAGAGATTGAGGCCAAGCTGGGAATTCCCCGGGTCCCTTTTAGCAATGAGAACACATGGCCTACTAAACCTTCCTCTATGCTCTCCTCCTTTCACAACACAGCCTCTTCTGTGGAATACAAGGAAAGAGTCGTCAAGCCTACCAAACGACCTCGGCCCACAAAGAACTCACCAACCCCTCGTAGCGTCTACCCAGGTATCAACCAGCCTCCCATCGCTGGCTACCAAACAAGGCCTCCAATCCCGATAATTTGTCCAGCTGGTTGCACTTGCAACCTTCACATCAATGACCTAGGACTTACAGTTAACTGTAAAGAGAAAGGCTTTCACAACATCTCTGAGCTCCTCCCTCGGCCTCTCAATGCCAAGAAATTGTATCTCAGTGGGAACCTAATACAGAAAATCTACCGTTCTGATTTCTGGAACTTCTCAAGTTTGGATTTACTGCATTTAGGGAATAATAGGATATCCTATGTCCAGGAGGGCGCCTTTATCAACCTGCCAAACTTGAAAAGTTTATATCTTAATGGGAATGACATCGAGAGACTCACCCCTGGGATGTTTCGAGGGCTGCAGATGTTGAGCTATCTTTACTTTGAGTATAACGTCATCCGTGAGATACAACCCAACTCTTTTTCCCTAATGCCAAACCTGCAGCTGGTTTTTCTCAATGACAACCTGCTGCGCTCCCTCCCCACCGATGCCTTTGCTGGCACCAACCTTGCACGCCTCAACCTCCGTAACAATTACTTCCTTTCCATGCCTGTGCATGGTGTTCTTGAGCATCTGTCCTCCATTGTCCAGATTGATCTCCACCAGAACCCGTGGGACTGCTCCTGTGACATCATCCCCCTCAAACAGTGGTTAGAAAAACTCTCCTCAGTCATCGTGGTTGGAGATGTCTTCTGCAAGACACCTGAGTATGCTTTTGGGAAGGACCTGCGCTTTCTGGAGGTTGAGGTCATCTGTCCTGAGCTTAAGTATTCTTCTGTACCCTCACCTGCTCTGCCTGGGGGGGACGACTACACCACGGGGAGCTCTAACATGGGGGAGGCAGGCGGGAGAGGGGCTGTCCCACTGTCTGTCCTCATCCTCAGCCTCCTCATCCTCTTCATTTCTGCTGTGTTTGTGGCTGCCGGGTTTTTTGCCTTTGTTCTTCGTCGCAGGAAGAAGCTACCCTACCGGAAACGTTCTGAGGTAGATCTGACGGGTATCCAAATGCAATGCAGGATCTTTGAGGACCCACCAAGGCAGAGTTGTGCTGGCAATGCTGGCACACCAGAGAAACCAACACCCAGTATGCACACACACAATCACACGAGTCACACACACGCCCACGGTCACGTTTATGATTACATCCCCCACCCCGTGACTCAGATGTGTAACAACCCCATATATAAGCCTAGAGAGGGAGAAATAGCTGAGGACGACAGAGCACAGTTTTCAGAGAAGAAAGACAATGGCACCAGTAGCAACAGTAACTACAGAACCTTGCTAGAGAAAGATAGAGAGTGGACCATGGCCGTTTCCAACTCTCAACTCAACACCATTGTCACAGTCAACCACTCAACGGCTGACATGGCAGGATTTCACGAGAACGGAGGGCTCTGCCCTACCGTCATTGACAGTCAGAGGCCCACACCGACGGTGGGCTTTGTAGACTGTTTGTATGGGACGGTACCCAAACTAAAGGACATGCATGTGGCGCATGCACATCCACCAGGCATGCAGTACCCAGATTTGCAGCAGGATGCACGGCTGAAGGAGACATTGCTTTTTACGGCGGGGAAAGGCTGTTACCCCGACCCGTCCCAAAGCGATTACCTCGAGTTAAGGGCCAAACTTCAAACCAAGCCGGATTACCTCGAAGTCTTGGAAAAATCTTACCGGTTTTAACATCTGAAATCCATGCGGGGGGGGGGGGAAGCAAAACACAAAATCAACACATTCACTTTGCCACCCTCAAAGCAAAATCTCCCAAAAACCAATATCAAAAAAACAATAACTTGAAAAAGCAGCATGGTAAAAAAGATATATTATTATACGGTAACAACACAGTTCCCCCCTCCCCTCCACCCCCACCCCCCCCCCAAATCACTTTGGAGGAGAGGCCATTCTCAGATATTTCAATGAAGTGCCTTTTTTTCAGAGTAGCCAGCAATGTCAACAGCCGTTATTTTTATATTATATAAATATCTCTATATGCCCGAGAGAGCAAAAGAGGAATAAGAGGGGCACCGGGGAATAAAAACATACAAAACATCTTAAAGTACATCTCTCACTAAAACCCCCTTTTAATGGAGTTACCATGGTGTGAAAGACACACGGGAGCTGGACGTCTCCCTGACTTGGGGGTTTTCTTTCTGTTCCTTTTACCCCTGACTAGGATGCACAAACACCTGGAGGCCGTGCACATGAAGTTTGTAGGCGATGGAGGGAAGAGAGAGAAAAAAAAACTATATATTCAAATGAACTGCAGTTTGCTGCATGCACTCACTTCATTGCAGGAAGTGAGGGGATTTACTCATACCTATCACACTCATTATGAACAGAAATACTGCAACGCATTTACAGTTCAGTGTTCTATTTAATTTTTATATCTTATTAATATGGTTATTACTATTAATGAGGACTTTTCTCTATATCAGGGTGCTTCTGGTAAAAAGGACGCGCCGATGTACGGATGGTAAAACATTTGTGAATATTATTATAAGACAACGCTCAAGGTTTTCTGGATATTTCCACGCACTTTGTTGACCCCCCTTCCCCTCCCCTTCCATTGCTTCTGGATTCCCCATTGTCACCCACTAATGGCTTTGTAGGAAGCACTTTTAATGTTTTCTCTCTCACAAAGATTTGAAGAAAATTGTGCATATATTTATTCTGTAATTTCAGTGAAGAATTTACTTGTAAAGGTAATGTTAAATCAATGTATAGTGATTATGCGTCTGGTATAGCCTTCTTAATAAAAACAAACTCTTCAATCAAATGATGAAAGGGTTGATGCCACGGGAACCTGTGTCAAGCGCTATTGACAGGCTGTGTATTTGGTGTCTAGTTTCAACGGCATGTTGGAGAAGTGGCCAACGAGCACGAGACAAAGCTGCTGGAAAAAGGAGGAATAGCTACTGAACCAATAGAGTGAGGCAGAAATGTAGTCGAGGGCAATAACATTTAATCTTAGTTCAGCTCATTATTTTTGGATTAGCGCAAAAGTAATTTATGTTTTAGGGGAAAGGTTTATTTTTTTCTTCTGAGAAATAATCTATTTTTGTGTCTATTTGTAGTTTGTCCTATGATCCTGCCCCTGCTGGATATCATAGTGCACAATCTTTATTTGCCACTACATCACTGGTCCTAGTTGTGTTGAGTCTAAACTCAGAGCCAGAACAAGTGAAGTAACCGCTGCTGGTTTTAAAGTGGATTATATCACAGGATATACCAAATCAGTGAGGCATGCTGCAGTTTGAATTATATGAATGGGTATTGCTGATGCAGGCTAACTAATGGTAATAGGGAGGCAATGAAAAAGAGATACGGAGAAGCTCATTTGCACATCTAATTTTTCGGACTCCCTCTGAAGTAGCATTGTGGACTGAGTCCACTGGAGGGCGATATAAAGCGTTCAGGTTCTATAGGTATTAACTAGATTGGATGCAGTTACAGTATAAAGTAATGCACAAAATGCTTATCTTAAGAGGTCATCAAGTCTTGTATTTTAATGAATTGTTTTCAAAATATCTATATTACACCTTAATGTTGCAAAATATATTTTTATTCATTTCAGCGCAATTTCACCTGTTTCATGTTTTCTCCCCTATTTCACATGATTGATTTCAACCTATTGTCTTGAACATGGCAGAATAAAGCAGCTCTATAATAAAATAAAAACTTTATTTTCAAAAAAGAACATTTTGGAGGGGCTTTATAATGCTTTTGCGTATTGGTATATTACGTTTCCGATTGCTGATTGTTGCACATTGACATGTTTGCATTGAGTCCTTACTGTAGTAGCATTGATCTCGAGTAGTCCAGCAGCTCTTAACTGCTAAACTTTTTTGCTGTCACAATTTTAGAAATCGTATGATTTTTGGGACCAAATAAGCTGAAAAAAAAAAAAAAGTTAGGACTATCTTTGGAAAGAACAACACAGTATTTTTTTCCCACTGTCCTGGAGGGAAATTTTTAATTAAGAGCTTTTCATTTGTTTTGTTTCAAAATGAGCATGATGTGCAATTCATTGGTTCATCTTGATTTTCTAGAAGAGGTTATCCTCCGTTTTAGAATTGGGTGTTAAAGTTTCTCATATGTGTCAGCTTATACTAAGTGGAAGACATGTAGCAAACCACATACCTCCCAGTTAAATGGGAAGTCTCTTAGCCAAGTCTGTGTGTCATCTCCAGTATTGATCATCAATGATCCAGTCTATTTATCAATATGGACGTTTACCATGTTTTGTATTAATTGTTCAGTTTTGTGACACAAATGATTGAAGGATACCTTCATATAAAGCCTTTTTAAGCATGATGGCATTACGTCAAGGCTTTTTGTTTACACCTTGCAGAAACGTTCACAACATTGTACCCCATATTCTGCTGCACCACCTAATTTGTCTGCTCCTTGTCTTACCTTATTGGCTTAAACACATACATACACACATAGACAAATGGACACACACATAGAGCCGTACTTTCACTGACCAAGAGATTAGACTATATGGTCAGCATTTTCGGTGTGCACTCAGTTTGATTAAAAACATAATGCATTGCTCTGTTAACCTCGACCCTCCCCGTCTCCCCCACCCCCAAATGAATACATGAATAAACTTTTTGGATCATTGATGATTTTGCTATAGTCCCATATCTTGGTAACCTTGTATCCTCCCCAACCTGGCACCCACCTTCCATAATATTTCATAAATGAGTGTTGGGCTTTTGTCCCATTATACCATGCTGAGTGGTTTTTACCCCAATAAAACCTCCTGTTATCCTGCACTAATACCTCCAAGTAATGTCATACTTTGGTAGAGTATTGGATAGGGGCGACCAATGGAGGTTGGATAAATGTTTCCTTTACGTGTGAAATGTAAACATGCCCTGCTGGTCCAAATTGTCTTCTATTATCTCAGTGATATTTGAATTTCGCAGTGGAGTTAACCTTTTTCTTCAAGAACTCTCTCTCGGGGTTTGTACGTTGGCAAGACTTCAGCACGGTAAATGCAGTGTGTGCCTTTTTCTTCTGTCCTTGGCTTTTCTCTGTCTCTGTCCCTGCAATGTCTTTCTCTCTCCCTCTTTACGTCATCTGCTCTTTCAGTTTTTTTCTGCTCTGATTTTGAGTCGTCTATTCTGTGTTTCCAGTCTTGAATGTTGCTTTGGCTGTTGAATCCTTCCTCAAGCTTTTGTCTTTGTTTGCTTGAATTCTGTTATTTTAACAATCTAAACCAACTTTGAAAGCAAGGAAGATAAAAACCGAATTTTGCTTTTCAAGTTTCCTTTAATTCATCTCAGTTTTATTATTTCGTTAGCCCTAACTTTTGTGGAACATAAATGCCTGTGTTGAATATTCTTCGCATTCTTGGCCTTTACCTGCACCCTAGCTTACCTTTAGGCGCTCCTTTTATTTATATATATTTTGTAGCCAGGCTTAAGTTGGTTGAATTATGTTCTATGACACAGCTACAGGGATCAGGAGACACACATTCAAATAAAACACTGACAATAAGTTGCTGTATGCCATTTTTTTTGAGTTCTTGAGTTGGTTTTGGCTGGTTGTACTTGAAAGTAAAATTGCAAGAATGCTTGGCATGTTCCCCCTCAGGCGTGTATCTAAAAGTTTAATTAAAACATAATGCGGGATATAACGAAGCAAAGCATTCGTATAAACCAACAGGTTAAGTCATGATTGTTTAGAACTTGCTCCTTTAAGAGATCTGGGGGGTATTATAAGCCTTTCAGGGAAAAGCTTCTGTACACTCTCACGCCATTTCGCTGTAGCTATTTGTTGTTGGCAAAAAAAGAAAAAGAAAAAACAAGTGGATATTTTTTTGTGTTGAGTGGAGGCAGAAACCTGGATATGACTGTGTGGATTAGTGGTACACTTTTAAGGTGGTCTCCAGGGATGAGGTTTCATGTGTGGTGTGATGCTATTTTTTCTCCCTCTCATTTCCTCCAGCATTTTTTGCTCTGGTTATTTTTGGGCCTTTACTGTGAGGAAGCAGCAGGGCGATGTCAGTTGTCAGTCCCCTTATGAGTTTTTTTTTTTTTTTTCGTGTGTGCACACATGCTTTCATATGTACAGTACGTACTTTGGCAGATGGATGGATTCTCTGCCCCCATAAGTGTGTTAGTTCAGTACTTGAGAATGTTGGTTAGCCCAGACATGATTTTGGAAGGCAGCACTGAGTGAACAGTGAGAGGAATAAAAAGATGGGAGGAAGGGATCAGTTTGAGAGCACTATTGATGGGAGGGGGAGCACAGACAAGAGGCTTAGGGAAGGGTGAGAGAACATGGAGTTGTCAGGAGAGGATTGTGAAGGATGTGCCACTTAGAGAAAGTAGGGATTCTTCTTTTGCTCTTTTGTCACCGAAATAAGCTGTAATTGTCCAATTAACCAAAAAGAAAGTCCAAAGCAGAGAGAGAGAGAGAGAGAGAGTAAAAGAGAGAGACAGCACTTTATAAAGAGGCTGATGGAGGGTTGCAAGCACTTAAATTTTGCATTATGTGTGTGTGCATGTAGTTTGATATGCTTTCTCCATTTGGGAATAAGGGAATTATCTCCAGTTTGCTGAAAAGCCAATCTGTCTCTGACCATGGTGCTGAAATTGCAGTAAACTGCAGGTGCTGCATACAGAAAGTCACATTCCACTTTCTTTGTGCATGCGTGTTTGTGTTGTTTGGAAATCTGGAGACGGCTCTTTTGCTCTGTGTGTGTGTGTGTATGTGTGTGTGTGTGTGTGTGTGTGTGTGTGTGTGTGTGTGTGTGTGTGTGTGTGTGTGTGTGTGTGTGTGTGTGTGTGTGTGTGTGTGTGTGTCAAGAAAGCGTACTTGACTTTGTGCAACTCTGCTGATGGCAGAACTTTTTGTCTTCTTTTCTTTGTGGTTAACTAAAGTGCTGTACATCTGTTTGTGGCTGTATTTATAGAGACAGAAAGTGCAGCCTTTGATACCATATACATGCACTACATTTACCATTGATACTATGTCGCATACTGCAGCAACTGTATGCCACCTTGAGTCATCCTATAACACTGCCATTTATTTTTTTAAAAGCCACAAAAAGCCTACCTAACTGTCACTAAAATAATGCTTATTCTATCTGTAGCGTAAATATATGTTACAGTATAAAGCCAGAGAGAAGCTGCAGACAGAAAAACAGAGAGGAAAGAGAGCTACTTGGGACAGTTTCCTTAGTCCTGAAATCCTGAGAAAGCCTTAAACATCACTTGACTATGCTGCAGTGCAGGAGCTCGACTGACCCGCTATGTTGAAAAAGAGAGAGGGGGGGCGGGGGGAGGGAGATGAGAAAAAAAAGTGAGAAAAGGGGCTGCAGAAGGAGAACTAGAGTGTGAAAGAGAGGAAGAGGGTAATTCTCAACCCTTGGCTACTTCTGCTACCGTGGGCACCGTAAAAGTCATGAGGTTGTACAGTTTGCCTTGTGAATTTTGGTTCCCTGGAGATTGTGGTCCTCTCTTATGTCCAAAAAATAAAAAAATAAAAAAATAAATAAATTCTGCAAGTTGGGGAAAGTTGCAGTCATTTGTGCTGCTCAGCATTGTGTTACAGTCTTAGCTTCGGCAAGAAATATCAGCAATCTGTGTTATCACTCACTAAGGGAAGAGTGGGGAGGCATAATTTCATAAAGTAAAATATGGAGCATAGTGTCCCTGGCTGGTGTTCTGAATAGCCCGTCTCTGTCTTTGTTCCGCAGTGTGGGTCCTACTTTGTGCTTCATACTTAAAATGACTGCTCTTTTTCTGCACCTTGATTTTAACAACGATGAGCTGGACCACTTTTCTTTCTGTTATCCCCAAAATGCAACGTAAATGCAAAAACATAATCATCTGCATCCTCTGCATATTGCAAGTGTTTTTTGTTTTACATATTTGTCACCTCAGTTTTTTTCCCACCTAAATGCACATTCCTTTTTTTTTTTTCACTTTCCTTCATCTTGACCATCCCAATCTCTTCACTCCATTTTCACACCCATCCATGCTTCCGTTTCTTGTGTCGCACACAGACAAGTAGCAAACAGTTGACCTGCTGTCTCTTTTGATAGCCTGCCGTGTTCTCAGGCTTTATAATATTCCACTGACGCTACTGAGTTTGCAGCTCGCCCCCTGAGGCTAAATCTACAGTGTATGCGTGTGTGGTTTTTGTGGATGCATGTGTGTCCTATCGCCATTGGGATATCCAGGTGCATTTCTTTTAGATAATGCTCCATCAAATCTACAAGTAACCTGAGGAAATGGGCCAAACAGCTTCAAATAAGGGTCTTATTAATGGGTATCAAAACTGTCTACCCTGTTGTCTTTCATTTGACATCCAGTGTAGTTTCTTCTGCTGAAAGGTTACTGTATGATGTGCTGCTTGAAAAGCAAAGTGGTGATTATATAAAGACGGATACATACCCATTAAGACAAATCTGTAGTTGATGCTCTTATTTTCTTTCATAATGTAACATCGAGGCATCATGAATTGAAACTGTTTCATAACCTCTGAAAACTAGCCACAGAATTTGAAACTGTTAACTAAAATGTTCCATTTAGACATGGGATATTCTGACTGAACTCATTGAGGTTTAATTGGGAGAAAGATGTAGTGAGAGATAAATAATTCTGGTGTCGCTTTTTGCCTGCCTGTAATACTTTGACATTCACCTCCTCCTCTTAGGTTGTGAATAGTTTAGCTGGCCAAGGCCACCTGCTGGTGGTTTGTGTAGCTGATGTTTTTGGTTATTGAAAGAAAATACCTGATACATAAAACAAGCCTGTAAGAGGTTACAACATTCTGTTGCAGAGAAAGACAAAGAGAAAGGAAGCAGAGACACTGAGGAGAGAAAGAGAAGAGAAGCAGAGACACTGAAGAAAAGAAGAGAAGCAGAGACACTGAAGAGAGAGAGAGAGAAAGAGAAGGGGAGCAGATCAGCAGGATGAGGACCGGGACTCTCACATGCTGCTCTTTGTCAGAACACACTTGTCAATCCTTTGCTGCAGACACTTGCTGCTTTAGTGAGGTTGTATTTTTTTGTGGATGGAACAACCCTTCACTAGACCTGCACAAATGCAGCAAAAGACTGCAGCAAAGGCCATAAATGATTGGTAATGGGATAAATGTTTGTGTGACATGATTGACTATTTAGCAGGGTCAATGTGATAAAGAGCTGAATTTATAAGGTCAAGTGAAATAAAATAAACAATTAGTGGCTTGCACATCATTTTCTCCTCCTCAGGGAAAAACTGCAGGTTTTCTGCAAAGACTAACGCTGACTTTACAGTTCCATTTTGTGTGGCGTGGAATTGTATTTGCATTACGATGCAATCAGCCCTCTCTCTTTATGTATGTGTGTGTGTGTGTATGTCTGTGTGCTACTGGTTCCAGGTCATTAGCCCCAGGCAACAGTAGAATCACGAACAGAGGGCAAGTAAAGGAAGAAGAAGCAGTCGAGAAGAAGCAGGGAGGGATGATATAGGACATACGGCAAAGGCAGAGAGCACAAAGGTGCACTTATTAGGGCTGCATTAAAATGAATATTTAATGTGTTTCCAAAGAATGAACAGGAAAGTAATGACAATGGATACATCTTGGAGCTTCATTGATGCTCCTTAAGATACTCATTGAAAATTATTGTCCAGCACAACCAAGCAGCAGCCTCCGGTCTTGAAAAGTGAAGCCAATGTGGAAGTGCAAAATCCTGCAGTTGGTCAAGTGTCCACATGAGGCTGGCTCCAGGAACACCGGAAGTCACATACACATGACTGGCAAAAAAGGCAGTTTTTTACAGCAGAAAAAAACATTACAGCCTGGTACAAAAACACGAAATAGGCCGGATTAGTGTCATCACTGGCACACACTGTAAGGAGGGTGATCTTCTTCTTCAAATGACTCTATTTTGATTTTGAAAGCGATACGTGTCATCCATAGTTAGGCGCGTAGCTGACATGATTGACAGGGTGGTGCGATGTAATGGTTCTTCAAGAGGCTTAAAACCCGCCTCAGCTTCGGCTCTTAACCTTTCTTCACGTTGACTGAAAGTTAGGCTGGAAAAGGATTTCCAGCATGGCGTCGGCTGCCGATGAGCCTCTGCTGTAACAGATGGCTGACGTCACTCAGGCGTCGTCCATTCATATCTACAGTGTATGAGCACAACCCAGCCCTTTAAGCTTAAAGGCTCAAATGATGTTTCTGGTGTAAACTGGCCTTTGGTGTATACAATTTCAGAAAACGCAAGCTACTTTCATTGTACATTTGTTGCTTGGTGATCATATGAAGCTACAGCCTACATGCCATATCGTAATGCTAAGAGCCAGTTATGTCTGTGTGTATGTGTCTGTGTGTGTGTGTCTGCTTGTGTGTGTGTGTGTGTCTCATCCGGCCTACTGAGACAGACCCCTGGCATGTCCTTGCCCACTGACCTGATGTTATGATGTTAGCCAAACATTTCTGCTCTGTTAGGGAGCATAATGATGCGTAAAGTCTCCACACTGTATGTGTGTATGGTCGTGACTATCGCGTGCCATTGTGTGTGTGTGTGTGTGTGTGTGTGTGTGTGTGTGTGTGTGTGTAGAGTGTGTGTAATGATGTGGAGCCGTTGTTGTGTTAGTCAGAGCGCTCTGTAACTGCTTCCGCTGCAGAGTGTTGGAGAGATTTGTGGAGATTTTTGCCTAATGAGCAGGGATCACTTGCATTGTTAGCATTAGCTCGACAGGACGGGAGTTAGCTTAATTAGGGCCTGAGCAGTTTTTAGGGGATCACCACTCGCCCACACAAACACACAGAAGCGTATGCATTTCTATAGGTAATGAGGACAGTCCCATATCTGAAACTACTCGAGGATTAAACAGTTTTGCTGAGCATTTATGAGATAAGTACAAACTTAGTAATGACGTTATTAACATTATTTATTTTTTGCACAGGTAGAGTGTCCATCTGTGTAAGACTTTCACTTAGGGGCGGCTGTGGATCAGTGGTAGAGGCAGTTGTCTCTCAACCGGAAGGTTGAGGGTTTGATCCCCAAATCCTGAAGCCAAAGGCCTGATGTGTTCTTGGGCAAGACACTTAACCCCAAGTTGCTCCCGCTGCTTTGTTGGGGGCGTATTAATGTGCATGAATGAGGTAAGTTACTTCAGATGGTCACTACACAGCAACCTCTGCCATCAGTGTGTGAATGTGTAGGTGTGACCTGCGGTGTAAAAAGACCTTTGAGTAGTCATAGGACTAGAATAGCACTATACAAGCTCAAGTTTATTTATCATTTACCATTTAGACCTTTAAGAACTTTAATGCAACAGCCAACTATTCATTAATGTTTTTGGATGAGATGCATTGAAATCTTTTGCACGTTATATCTTTTTCTTTAAAATAGATTGATCCATATCACGTCAGCCTTTCCCTTTCCCTGCCAAAATGGCTCCCCATGTCTATGAATATTCATACACTGTTTTGCTTATGTCTTTACTTTCTTCCAAAGCACAAAAAAAAACAAGAGATAACACTGTGACTGTTGGCACCAACTGTGTTAAACCATTTCATAATACATGCCCCGAAAACACAGGCTGGGAGAAGACCAAAATTGAGAATGGCCAAGTTTTGAATGTAGGAGGGGCGCGTATAATTCTAGTGATGGTGTAAAAACTGTCAAAAAAAACTGACATTATAAGCACTTGTTTTTGTTATTCAAAGGTTTCACTGATGTCTACTTGCTACTGCTGTGAGTGCTTGTGTGCATGTGTTTGTTTCCCTCAACAATGTCTAGAGAGTATGTGGGTTGCGGAGAGAATCCATAATGCAGCCCTATAATTCAGGCAGAATGCTGATTCATGCTCGCAGGCAGGACAAAAGCAGGATCTTTGCTTTTAGCACACTGCATGGCTGTGTATGGGTGCTGGTTTTGCAAATCAGCATGCATGTCTTACATGCCTGCTTTGCTTGCAACTGTGAAGTGTATTTTCTTTTTTTTTTTCTTCTTTTTAGAAGATATTTCCTATCAGTGTGTATTCCCGTGTTTCCCTGCAGGCTTATGTGAGTGTTTGTGTGTAGACAGCTAGGCATGCAAGGTGCATATAGTTGTCAGGCAGGGAGGGCAGCAACCGGCAGATCTCAGCTGTGTGAGTGAAGCTGAGAACCCTTAAGGAAACACAAGCAGACATAGAAGACCAGAGACCCCTGTTATATGTGTGTGTGTGTGTGTGTGTGTACGTTCAAAAGAGAGGCAGAGACAGCACAAGGGAGGGAGAGGGAGAGAGAGAGAGAGAGTGAGAGAGAGAGAGAGAGAGAGAGAGAGAGAGAGAGAGAGAGAGAGAGAGAGAGTGAGTTGGAAAGCAAGATAGAAAAAGTGGAGGGAAAAAGCCCCCCCTCACCCATAAGCTGCTGTCACTCTTCTCTGCACTATCTCCTCTTCCACCCCGCTCTCCCCGCTCTCCCCGCTCTCCCCCCACCCCACACACACACACACACACACACACACACACACACACACACACACACACACACACACACACACACACACACTCCTTCCCTCCATCTTGCCGGGAGAAGAGGGCAGGGTGTGATAAGAAACCAGGGGGGAGAGGGTCTGAGATGGAAAGGTGAGGAGGAGGAGGAGGAGAAGAAGAGAGGATAGGGAGATAAACAATGTAGACACCACAGACATGTGAAATTATGGACACCTTTAGAGAGGACTGAAAGGAATTTCAGTGGAGACGGAAAGGGAAGGAGAAGGTGAAGAAAAGGGTAGGAACTATTTTTTAAACGTCTGAAAAAAGGAGCATGCTTAACAGCTTCGACTGAGTAATTTTCGGAGGCTCTATGGATTATTTGCCCTGGAGAATGATTGAACGTTAAAGGGGGGAAGTCGGAGCAGGTGATGGACAGGCATGGGGGAAGATGATGAACTGTAAAATGTAAAAGCTGCAATACTGTCCCTCTTGTTGAACAGTACTTGGACGTGAGGTACAGCACGGAGAGATTTATCATAATTTTCACTGGTCATTACACCAAATTATTTTGTACTAAAAAAAAATGTCAGAGAGGATTTGTCCAGAGAGACTGATGCTTCATTTAATTGGGAGCGTTTAGCATTTTTGTTAGCATCAGCTCTCTGAGTGTGAAATGAAATGGAGGCAATTAGCTGGTGAGAGGGGAGAAGAAGCAGATGAAAAACCACAACGTTTTTCTCAGCCTGTCCATTGTTTACTTTTAACTTGGAAGCAGCACATAAACCCTGTTCCCTTCTTTCTTACCGGTCTCTCTTTCACTCTATTCTTTCTCTCCTTCACCTCCTTATCCCTCCCTCCTTCCTCTGAAACCGCAGCAGTGGTTGATAGATCGTCCAGGTCAGTGGGGTTGGCAGGCAGGTTGATGTAAGAGACAGGGAGACAGAAAGACATGGGGCGCATGTTTGTGTGTGTGTGCGTGTGTGTGTGTGTGTGTGTGTGTGTGTGTGAAAAAAGGAAAGGAAGAAAGATAGAGAGGTGGCCACCCTTGTCCTCTCCTTCACGGTCTTGTTTTTCTGTCTCTCTTTTCTCCCTGCCCTCATCCTTTGCACTTGTAAAATCATCTGTTGCTACTTTGACCCCATCTATTTTTCCCCATCCCCCCCTCCCCTTTTTCCATATCATGTGTCATGATGTTATAAAAGGTGTTTGGAAGCAGCAGTAGCCTAGAGGCCAGAGACGCTGTGACCCAGTGACTACAGAATAGCTTTGAGACAAATCTCTGGCCTGGCCAGGATTAATAGTGAGGGATGCAAACATTAAACTATGTAATGAGAGATCAGTATTAGAAATTGAAGAGAAAGTTTGACAATTTGTTTGGAGTAAGTTGGGAGAATAGATAATTATCCCACAAAATCTTTGGATGATTCCAAGTTTTTTTCATGGTTTGACTCACCGCAAAAACAAAGAATTTTAAACATTGCTGTAATGGAAACTCAATTTTATGTCCCTAATAAGAAACTGCACCAGGTTTCAGGACCATAGCTTATTCTCACTAGTAAGAATCACCCAGATCATGTTGCCTGTTGTACCCTTTATTTCCTGTCTTTTTGTGTGTATATTTATGCCAACATTCCACATGGTATTTTTTTCATTTCATAGATACACTAAAAAATCCAAATATGTACATAATAACCTATTAAAATGTGACATAAACTGTATTGTCTGCATTAGGTTCCCATTCCAGAAAGATTGAAACAGTCATTATGAACACTCTCTTTACCCTTAGTTGTTTCATGTAACTCATTAATAAATCCAATCATAGAAACAAAGAGGTTTACTGCTTCACTCTCCTCTGCTGCGTTCTCCCTGACTCCTCAAGAAATGATTGAATACCCAACACATAACTTCAGTTGGCGAGTATTTCAACGGCTATTGCTCGGAGTCTCTTACCTTTCTGTCTTTCTCTCACCTGTCTGCCTCAGTGAACTGTATATGCAACCGCACAGAGATTGAATTTTGTTTTACATCTCTTATAGTAAAAATGCATTCATCTATCATTTTGGCTGCAAAGTGGCACGTCTCATGGCAGGTGAATTTTTAAATCACGTTTGCACTCTGAGGTTTTGTTATTTAAGTGTCCCACTGTAACCAAAGAATATGACAGGAATATGAATCAAATCATATTTACAGAGATTTTACTCCCCCAATGTGAGAAAGAGTGAGGGAGAGAGTGATAGAGTGTGTGTGTGTGTGAGAGAGAGAAAGAGAGAGAGAGAGAGAGAGAGAGAGAGAGAGAGAGAGAGCCTACATATAAACAGATGCAAAATAAAATTGGGTTATTTGATCATGAAGCTTGGTGTCTTAGAACTCTCTATGTGTTCAATGAGGCCACTGCAGTCTGCAGTCTCTTTCCACAGTGACACAGTGTGGCAGCTGTCTCATATGAACGAGTCCTTTGCAGGGTTCAGAGTGTTTTGGTAGAGCCGCATGAATGGGCACGTCCACACTGCCCACATGTTAACCGGTGTATGTACTGTACGTGTGGCTGTGCACATAGCATGAAACTTGCAGCTCAAATCTGAGATCAGCAGAGATTGGCTTCTTCTTTGCTAAAGTAAACTAGCCTGCCTCCCCTGCCTGTATCCTGATGCTGAACTCTGCAAATCTACAGAAGCAGATTAACATTTAACAGACAGATATAAAAGTGTGAACCTTCGTATCTAACTCTTGCAAGAAAGTGAATGAGTGTATTTGTGAAAATGTCTCTCTGAAGTGCTTGGTGGTGTACTCTGAGGAAAACATGATATAGAAACTTAGTTCTAGACACTAAATAATCCCTTTTTTTTTCAAAACAGAATAAATGCCATTTTCTATTATAGTCAGTCATGTCAGTCATGTACTGCCCATTTACAGCATGAAAGCATTAGATTCTATCATAACCATGCGATACATCTACATTCCTTTAAATGCTAGTTAGCTAATCAAATTATACGGCCTTATCTTGAGGGAATATGTTCCACCTTTAATTTAATCCTAAAGCTTCTTACTTTACACAATTAACCCTTTGACACATATAATCCTGGGCATGAAATGTAAGTGTGGTGGTCTACGCAATGCACACAAACCTACAGGAAACACTAATGACTTTTTGGTGGAGCATTCATGTTGCAGTGATCTTTGGTGAGTCAAACTGGGAGCAGAAAATCATTGATTACCTTCGGGGATTTTATTTTTTATTTTTTAAGCTCATACAGTATTTGTGCACTGAAAGATAAAACAGATCTTTATCCTCATCCAATATCCCTGAACGTCTGTATCAAAGCTTTCACCTTCCATTTTCCCCGTTGTATCTGAGCCCCCTTGTTATCATGAGTGAAATGGCCCAGAGTGTTTACATTGTGAAACATCGTGGTGGAAATTGAGAGGGAAGAAAGTCGCAGGACCAACAAACACACAACCCCCCCCCCCCCCCCCCCCCCCCCCATTTGTTCTGCATTTTGGACTCTTAACCGGACATATTAGCATTCAAGCATGCATGAGTAAACAAAGCCAGGGTCTTTGAGAGGTTAGAGAGGGCTGACATGGAGGTTATTGCCAAAAGCTGTAGGCTATCTGGAGCAGTCGAGGGAAAAGTACAAATCATGCAACAGTGGCTAAGAGGAGGATGGGATTTTGGAAATATGAAAGAAAAAGAATCCAAAAAAAAAAAAAAAAAAAAAAGAAAGTGTTATATAATAGGGTTCAAAGAGCAGCATATGTTGGTACGAATATATCTTACACAATATCTCATTTAACTAAAGATTATTACACTTTGAGATTAAAGTGTGATACGAAATTGAGAATGCATATCAAAGACTGATATATGTGTGTTTTCATTTTTTTGTGTGACCAGGATCACACTTGAACTCTATTTTCAGACCCTCTGCCACCACGTCAATCACTTGTTTGTGTGGGAATGTGCGGGCGTGGATCATACAGTCCAACATAGGAATAAACACAAGCATTTCATGGTTTGCACTTTTCATTTTCCTTCCCTTGCCCACTTGGACGTCTGATTGCGACGAGCATGTGCATGAATGTGAGCATAAGTCTTTTTCTCAATTCAAGTATGAAACATCTCGGCTGGTATGTTGTGGAGGTTTTAAGTCCAGGGACTTGCCTGTGATTCACTCAGTCATGAAAGGCGCACGCCTCAGTGAGTGGATGTGACTGGTTTTTTTTCTTTTTTTTTCTTTTTCAGCTCTGTGTTCGTGACTTCTGTTTTTACTTGACAGAATGACAGCACACATCCAGTGAGCTCGATTCATGCTTGCATTTTACAGAGTATGAAATTTAAGAAGCTGGGGGTCGCTCTTCTAATTTAGAACTTTTTCATCACCTTAATTGAACGAACATCAAAGTCACAGTCAGCACCTTTCATATTCCAGTTTTTATCATCGTGCAGGTTTCCAATTTATATTCACTTCTGATACTGCTCCAATACTTTTATGACATTACTTTTTTTTTTTTCCTTGCTCCAAAATTCAACTTTCATCTTTGGCTACGTGTGTAACAGTTTGGCAAAGTTGATTGAAATGTAAAAGATGCTGTCTTCTCGTTTTGAGTCATCCGAAGGTACATTACATTACATTTTAATTTGATTTTGATGATTTGTCCAGGTTTGTGTAATGATTTCTTTTGTAAAGGTCGCCTAAGTGAAGAACCAGAGAAGTCTGTATTCGTGTGTGTGTAACATGTTGTGTATCTCATAGTAGATTAGTGTTGTGATGTTGAACCACTCCCCCTGGATTGAACTAGACATCAGAAAAAAAACCTGACATGGCAAAAGGCTACTGCTGAGCTCGCACTGCTTTATTTATCACCCTGAAGAGTGTGTTGGAGGAGTGTACACTGTGTGTTCACATATTTGTGCATTTGAGGGTGTGTTCTGATGTGTGTATATAAGAGAGAGAATCAAAGATGAGCACTCACGCACATGTGTGTTTGGAACGTTGGAGTTGGTCCAAGTTCTGTTGTTGTCACCTTCATTTTTTTTTTTTACATGTTATATTTATAACACAAGGTTGGCAGCTACGCAGTCAGGGACAAAATTGAGATGAGGTGTGTGCATTTATTTCTGTTTGTGTGCGTGTTTGTGTGTGTCAGTGTGTGTGTGTGTCAGTGGGTGTGTCTTAAGTATTTATAACACAAGGACAGTGATGCAGAGATGAGCTGCATACTGATCAAGTGAAGTCAAAGAGAGTGCTTCTGTGTTGGCAGGCCCGAGCCACACAGCAACAACAAGTCATTCACCTAATTTAGGACACACACACACACACACACACACACACACACACACACTAACATACACACAGACATGCAATCATACAAACATGTTTCACCTCCAGATCTTTCTGATAACTCTGCATGCAGTCGCTGCGCCACAAGGTGTTTCATAAAGTTTATTTTCAGTCTCCAGCTGCATTGCCTTCTGCTGTTTGACTCCCAGTTAAGAGGTTTTAATAATTGTCGTCTCAGTCGTGATGAAATAGAGACATTCCATAACTCTTTATGGCGTCTGAATTAGCAGAGGGGTCATTAGCGGTGTATGCAGGTTGCAGAAGAAGGAGCAGGTTGAAGGGAGGGTAATGGATAGAGGGAGCAGAGAAAGACAGAAAGAGTATGAGGGAGGATTGGAAAGATCAATACAGAGTGTTCTTTGAGAGCTAAGACTCAGCATATCATGGCACAAGGCGAGGGAGGAGAGTAGGTGTATGAACACACAGAAGTACACACAATAAGTTATCATGTTTGAGTTCGGGGTGGGAAGAGAGAGAAATAGACATGGGAGCAGATGGAGGAGAAAAGGGGTCTAGAAAGTTAAGGAGTCCCTTTGCGGTATGTTCAGTGGAAGGGAGAAGTGTGCGGCAGTAGCGTTTCTGAAAGGCAGATAATTGAAGATAAAGAGGGAGGGTCTGAGGAAGAAAAGGGAAGAAGAATCACGCAGCCCGAGGAGTGAGAGAGTGACAGACCGGAGGGGGATTTGCAGCCTTCCTCAAAGATAAGCAAACAGTTTTCTTTCTACCCTGCTAACCCTCACACTCACAAGTGGCACTGTGTGTAAGTTCGAACAGACACACACACACACGCGCACGCACACAGACACACATGCACGCACACACACACGCTCTTTCATAAGCACACATGGACACGCATATGCACATACACATGACCCACACAGTCACAAACACACACACAACACATAACCAACTCTTTTCTGTTGCACCAAGCTCTTGGCACCTGACAAAAGTTCACCCAGCTCAGAGTTGCCATGGCAACGGGGAAATTCGTTGTTGCTACCCGTACCGCCTGACTCCAGGGCTGATGAGAGCAAGAGAGAGAGACAGAGAGAGTGAGGGAGGGAGTGAGAGATAAAAAAAAGAAGCAAATTAAACTTTAAATGAGGATGTTAATTTGATTACAAAAAGGAGCAAATTGGAATCTCATGGTACAAACCTTCACATTATTTTTGTTTTGTAGTTTTGAATTAAAGTTTGACCAACATTTTGGTTTACAACATCATACACTGCAGTATTTTGTTTTTCTATGTCAGAAAAATATGAATTATTTATTAGAGTCTATTGTGGTGCTGTGGAGTCATAGAGAAAATCATAGCTAAATAATCCTTGAATTAATCCAGATAAGCTATCAATAACAGTTTACATACGATCAAAATTATTTTTCAAACTTGTTTAACCATACAACTGTTTAAATCACTGATATTAACTGGACAAAAAATACTCCAATTTTGTCTCTTTTGTTAAGTTTGCATGTAAAATTCTACTTAAACATCAATTAAGTCATTCCAATTGAAATACCTTTTATAATGTAGTTTGAGGTTTTTTTATTTTATTATTGTGCCCAGCTCGCGATAGCTTACATGACACCATGAATTAAAACCTTCCAGGATCAGGGTGCGTAGTAGGTCTATTCATTGTCACGGAACAGGAAAAAAATGCAAAAGAACAATAACTAAACAGACTATCTTGTCTTCTTTTTCAAGATTTTGAGACAAAATTTGCAATATTTCAAGGGGACATATTGTGAAAAATCCACTTTTACAGTGTTTTTGAACACATATTTGGGTAACCTGAGTGTCTACTGACCCACACAATATGAAATAAATCCATCCAGTCCTTTGTTTGTGGTCTGCAAGTCTTACAACACAGAGAAAAGTTTCACATTTTCTCAGTAAAAAAATATAAATAAAAGAAATCCTCCCATGGATCTCAACCCATGGACTCCACCCCCAGCCTAGAACAAAACTTTTGTGCAGGTCTGCCATTTTTAGTTACAGAGGAGTGATGTCTACCGGGGGGGGCTCATTGCATTTAAAGAGACACACAAACCAAAACTGAGCGTTCTGAGAGAGCTGGTTTATACAGGGTCACAAACCTCCTCTGGTGCTTGATTCATGTTATATTTTGACCAAATCACAGCACAGATGTTTCATTTAGACCACAGGGGACTGTTTTAAAAGGTAGAAAAGGGGTATAATATGTCCTCTTTAACCGCCATTCAAGTGTTGCTGTCCATCTGTTCACACCAATATTTCATTTTTCATTGCATGAAACAACACTTCTCTCAAGTCATTATAATTTGTATAATTTCGCCCAAACAAAGTCCTCTCTCTCAAAGTCTATTTTCTTCTACAATATATTGGATCTATGTTCTGATCACTAAAGGAAGATTCAGCATGCTAAGCAATTTTAATAACATTCAAATTATGCATTATGGCCTGCAGTAGCTTGATTCATAGGACTAATGATAAGCATTAACATGGATACAGTATCAAATTCAATTTAGCCATTACATTTCAAATGAAATCTGAAATGTGCTTGTATTGCATTTTTCCAAGAGGTGGAAAGGATAGTAAAGATGTCTTTAATGAAGTCAAGATAATAAATGCCAGAAAAGGGTCATGGCATCGCTTCATATAAATAATAAACGTATAAATGACTACTCATAAATGTACAGGGCTGAGCACACGTCTGTCAATCCGTTAAACGTTAATTATCTGTGTTAATTTTTAATTATTTTTTAGCCTCTACAATCATTTGACTCGCGGTACATTTGGATTCTGTTAACATAATTCTTATGACTTGAATTCACTTTCGCCAACTCGATTCAGCTGACTTAATTTTCTCCCGACTCTCCGAAGAGACGAGACTGCTGAAAGAATGCTGCATTCATGTGCTCCTCGGATGGTCTCAGTTTCCGAGTTTGGAGGTCGTTCTTCCTACTTCAGCATTTTCACGTTTTCAGTTTATTAAGTCTGAATCTTGGGTCTGAATGTTGAAACTACAACAACAAACGTGGATGCTACGAAGAAGATTTGGAATATCTCTGTTACAAGTTTTAATTGAGAAAATAGTTGATGTGCAATACGTGAATGAATAAAAAATATCTTTACATTAGCAAAACGTATGTTGCCCCTCATGCGATGACGAATCAGGCGTCAAGTCGGTAAGTCGGGCACCTAATTATTTTCCGAGTTGTTGTTCCAACTTGAGAAGGTGTTAATGTGCATTTTACAACTTGGAAATCCTTTTTTCTGATGTGTCTGACACAACATGAATGCACCATGAGTCCTGTTTCTACTCAGGCTCTCATTGGCTAAAGTAGCCTAGTAGTGAAATGGACAATCCTGACTGGTCAAATGAGGTGTCACACAAAAGGTCAGAGTGCATGAATTAGTATACAAAAAAAAAAAAAAACAGCTGAACAGCAGCAAAAATTTTGAAGCAATCAGTGGACATTTATGGATGTAATGTGTTTAGATTAAATCTTCGAAACATCTAACGGAATCACCTTTTTTTTTATCAACAGTGCCCACCTCTGAAAACCTTCAATCATAAAAAAACTGTCAGAGGCATTTGTAGATAGTAGTCTGTGAATAAACACAATCGATGGAACTCCTATAAAACACATTGAACCAGAAAGATCGTGTCTCAGTAAAGCGTCAAAGAGATTCTTGAAGATTTTCTTTGATCTTTTCTTCTTTGAATTTGCTTGACAGGCAGAGACACGATTAGGGTGTCAAGATGTTGCAAACGTTCCAAAGGGTTTAGCTGCACAGTTAAACAATGAAACAAAAAATGTCAAATAGAGAAATAAAGATTTGAAATGTGTGTTCTTGGATGCATAAATGTGGACTACATGCAAAAAAAAGGCACATTTAGTGTTTTACACATTCAGAGTCACTGAGTCATAACACGTTTTATTGATCACCTGGGGAAGATTTTTTTTCCCCAAGCAGATTGAAGGACAGGATCAGCTGCTCAACAGAGACTCAGGAGGGAGCCCTTCAGCAGGGTAGCAGTTTGTGAATGATGTAGTTAAAACCTGGTAATCCAGTGATCCCCTTCCTGTTTAATCCATTCACATCAACCATTATGCATAAAACGAGCCGTGTCCACTAGTGGATACATCGACTTCTGCTAATGCTATATCCAGTATCATCACCAATATAGATCTGTCTACCTTTACTGGTGCTTAAAGTCCATATAATGAAGATTGTTGTGAGGAGAAGTGCCTTCTTATATGAATCATTTTGAAGACTTTTAATTGGAAGTATAAGGGGACTGAAAAACCATAGCAGATACTTCAAATGAAATGATTATTTATGGTTGACTGCGCATTGGTGTATTGTTTTCCCCTTTAATGGAGAGACATTTTGCTACCATCAGCACATTTAAGTTTGGATAATTAGCTGTCAGACAATATTAGCCATTAAATTTGAAATGAAATCTGAAAGAACTGTGGGGAAAAAAAGAAGAGACTAGTCCAAGAACTGAATAGTTGTTTGCGTGCATATGCACTGAGAAACACACACACACATACACACACACACACACACACACATTTCCCCATCGCTAAGCAGAAAAATCTGAAATAATTAAAATCATTCTGATATCCTTAAAAACATAAGCAGAAGTAGTAGAGAGAAAAGTAGTAGAGAGAAAAGTTGTTGCTATGTTTTGTCCGTTACTGCTTCCTGTGTTAATATTCCATACCACAACTGAACTCCTGTCCTTCAGGAGTTCACGCGGTCACAGTTCACAACATGGCTCATATAAAGACGGTGACAAGAAGGATTTTATGTCATTTTCACACTTTGACCTTCTTTCGACAGATAGTAGCATATAGTGAGCTTTGTACTGAATGTGAATAACAACACGGATCCATAACACACAGGCAATAAAACCAGTAGTTAATGGTTAAACTGGACCAGCACAGTGTTAGGGCTTGATTGCTGCATTAAAACAGTTGAAAGCTACGTATCTTTTTTTAATAGAGTGTGTGTGTGTGTGTGTGTGTGTGTGTGTGTGGCCATGTGTGTGTGGCCATGTGAGTGTGTTGGGGTTTGGGAGGGGGAGTCTATTGCTGTCAAACATGCAGACAGTAACAGCAGGGAAGGAACACATTTTCCTTCGAAATGACGCAGCAGAAGCCTTGTGTGTGTGTGCGTGTGCGAGTGCCTGTGTGTGTGTGTGTGTGTGTGTGTGTGTGTGTGTGTGTGTGTGTGTGTGTCAAAGTAATACATTTGCATTCTCTTCTTCATTCACCATGGTGTTTGTGCCCCATAGGGGTCTAACATCTGTGCCATGCTTATGGGGAAAGCTGCATAATGGGAACACTTAGATGGGCCACCTGCATATTATGCCTTGCGCAGCCATTGGTGATATAACAGAAACATGGAGAGTGAGTAAGAGAGAACAACTGCAACACCACAGTGTAATTGCTTGATGACTTTGTCTCCTAGGAGGTTGAATGACTGTATCAACATAGACGGTTCATTGTTACGTTGCCAACTCCTTGACGGAATTTCTCTGTGGTGGAAGCAAAAAAAAAAAAATCAATTTCCCACCTTTAAACCTTACCCTGTGGCAGCAGTTGAACTGTGCCAAGAAGAAGAGGTATTCCTTTTCCATCACAAGAACAATTACAACACAGTGTGGGTAAATGCGGGTGCTGTTGGAGATCAATCACACTTTGATGCAAATCAAATGCCAATAAAAGCACAAAAAGCTCCCCTATTCACATTTGTTTGATTTGACAGTGCTTGCTATATTGTCCTGCCAGCCTAATGTAAAGTTTACCAACAGCTAGTCAAATGCAAAAGCTCTGAACATCAAGTAAAACATAATGTGTGCTATATATGTTGTTGAGTATTGTGTGTGCATGGAGTGTAATCACATCTCTATATTGCCATCCTAACAGAGATTATTTTTAAGGAATCAAAACATATTTAAGGATGGAACTGGGGCCCTGAAAGGCTTAATGAATGGGTCCTCATCAAATGTGATTTAATAGCATGTTGGATCAATAGGATAAGGGCTGGCCTGGTGAACATTTGCCTGCTCCAAGTTATTATTGGGGTTGAATGTTCGAGTCAGCTCCCTCCTTTTCTTCACCTTTCTTTCCAGGCATCTGGACTTTTCTGCACTTCTTGGTGTGGATATATTCCCTCCAACATTACTGGCCAAGTTCAATGGGCCCACCAACAACATTAACATTACAAAAAAAAAAAAAAAAAAGAATATTGGCACATACCAATCCAGGGGAGGGGGATTACAGTTTAACATTTTGCTCGTGCAACAATAAATAAATGTGTTTTTATTGCTTTAATGAGTACTATTGATTAGTTAGGTTAAGATACAATGTGGTTATCATTGCCTAAATGTATGATCCATGGGCCCCTCCATGCAGCTTGCCCCAGATTGAACACTTACTTATCATTCAAAAAAACAATACTGAGCACAAAAAAAAGAGGGTTGCTGTAGAGGTAATGAAAATTAGCTCATAATGTCCTCTATTCTTCGGAATAAAATAATACTCTTCTACACTTAAACGTATACAGCCCCTCTGTGTTCAAACAAAAGGTGACTTTACTGCAAATAACTTGAGGTCGACAGATGAGGTGGTTCATGCACTCTTTCTCCCTTGGTTAAGAATTACTTCATTGCGCAAACAAATTACGAAGTCTGTTGTTTCACAAAACAGAGCAGCGGGGAAGTCTTCCATTCCTTCAACAGCATGGTGATTATTTTGTCACAATAAGTAGAGAGGTTTGTTTGGGTAAATGTAGAAGCATTTGAAATCACACTCGTGTGAATAAAACCAAAGTATTTAATCTCAATCTTTATATGTAGAGTATGTATTATAACACAGTCTTCAGGAGTGTCATCTCCATATGGTCAATGAGGGAAACACCTGACATTGATTAAAGAAGTGAACATTTTTATTTTATTTTTAAAGGACAGTAAAGTAAAGCAAGCTAACAAAATGTGCTCTAACTCTAAATAATCTTCGTACGCATTTTGGAAAAAAAATAGATAAAAGTGGCTTCATTTTTACATTTTTGGCTCATGTAAATCTGGTATCAAAACAACCCGATCGTAATCCTCTACAAACACACACACACACATGAACACACATATATAAAATTGGGTGGTTGGCAGCTCTCAATGTCGAGTGCCAGGTTTTAAAGTGACTGGATCGATACAGGGGAGTGAATTGCCAATTTCAGTTTGTTCTATTGAAATAGGCTGGCACTGCATTCTAGAGGGAGAGCACCTGAAATTGGCAGTGGCAGAGTGGAATTGGATTGTAAGGAAAGAAAAGAGTGAGCAGAATGATCAGGGAACAACTTGGATGTCAAAACACATACACATAGGACTTCTTTGGTCACTGATTCACACATGGTATCCAAGCCAAATTATGGAGACACCTATGAAACCCTATCCTTACACTGAAGTCTCACCTATCTGGACCCACTCACACACTCTCACCCACAGCTCAGCTCGGCTCCTTCGATTGTATCACCCATTGGCAATCAAACTCTGAGCTGGAAGAGTGGATGATTGTGTCTCCAGATAGTGAAAAGCTCATTCAGCTGATCTTCTCCATTCTGTTTACTGGGATGACATGGACTGAAGCCATCACTGAACTACAGCATGTATTGGCATTGATGGATGTCTGGCCAGAGAAACTGTACACAATTTAAGCCATAGATTTGCAGTCCTTTCTAACCCGACAAACTCAATCAACAGGGTGGAGTTCAGCTGCTTTTGAGGCTGCCCAAGGGCCCAAGTTGCTGAACTGCAGAGGATTGTTGCTCTTTCTGGGCAGCTCGAATAAGGAGCCCAGGGGTCTTCATGTGCATGACATCGTGTTTACATGTGAATTTAAATATGACATCCCGTCATATTTAATTTCAAGGCAAACAGGGGAACTATTCGCATGTAGGCTGAAAGAACACTGCCTGCTTTGGTTTTCTGCAAGCCCCAGCAAGTCCAACATGTGTGAGGACCAGAGAGGAGGTAGTGTCCTCTGCTGCTGACCTGTTTCGTGATGATGGTGGTGGCATTGTGTAGGTGTCACTGCAGAGGGTGCAGTCATCTGTCTTCACCCAACAAAGCCTGCTGAGCATTGTTACAAGACAAAGACGAAGTAAAAAAAAATTAAAAGCTCATAAAACGGCTTATTCTCTCTTAGACTTTTGCAAAAGAACAAAATATCTTTTACAATATATTGAAGGTATTAACACAAAGCTTTACAGTAACAGTTGCCAGTGACAACAGTTTTGCAAATATCGGATACTAAACTTAATCGGCCATCAGTGGCACTAGCAAACAGATCATATCATTTAAAGGAAAAGGAACTATATACAGCAATACTTACATCCCAAGAACAACAGGTAAGTATTACTATGAACAATTAATGGTTAATAGCAATTAATTAAAAAAAATAATTATATATATAGTTGTGTCTGCAATGAAACAATATAGCACATGCAATGATGTGTCACTCATTAAGTGTTGGCCGTGATGTATTCCAGCAGAAACTGCTAAGTACAACATGAAGCTTGAAAAGCTATCCATTAGTTTCCACATCGTTTTATTTAACATCATTTGCAATCTGATGTATAACTGCAGAGTATCTCAACTAATCCAAACGTAAGGTGATTACACATGGCAACCAAAACCTCTTAGAGGAAGAATGTATAACATTGTACACATAAATAAAGCAGAAATCAAGTATATCCTCTGTAAATGTCTCAGTGTCACGACTGTCTACAGAGTGAGAAGCATGAGTCCCACCAGCTGTGCTTGGACTATGAAACTGTTTTGGCAAAGGACTAAAGAAAAGAAGAATAACATAGCCTTCTCAATGCTCTCACTGTTTAGATCACAGTCATTCCGTGTCAATGTATGTGCAATATGAAGCTATGAGTTAACCAAAGTGTGCTAACATTAGCCTGCTAACACAACAATGCAGGCCACAGGCAATTGTGGTTGGAGATGTGCCACTGGAGGAGAGCGGAGGCTTCAGAATAGCCGAGGTGTCGCCAAACAGCAGTTTGTTTTGGTTTAATGCTGGTGTACATTCTTCCTTTAAACTGTAGGGCTGTTAACACTGCTGACTGCTTGGTGAACCAGGACATCATAGACTAAATCCAGACGAATTTGATTTGTTTTTACACACCCTGCAAAATAAACAGTTTTTGTTTTTGTTGAATGGCCAAGTCTTGGTTTCCCAAAGTGACATGCAAATCAGGGTCAGGCCTGAGGCATGTGGTGATGCATCTGAAGCTGTTTAGCAAAATGCCAACAAATGCCAAAATAAGTATAACCCTTTGCTCTTTAGCATTTTAGTTACACTAACAACAGCTCAGCTAAAATTAGCTAATAACTAACAGTCCAAATGCATGAATGAATCATAACTACCAACCAGACACTTGTTGTATTGTCTTCAATGAGTAACACACGCTGCTCCCTCACTCACCCGAAACAGATCAATGCTCTTTCACCCACACAGGCGAGTCTCCCCGTTTGAACTGTGATAAACGCTCCTGCAGTTCAGTATGGTTTGTATACGTGTAAAACTGACTGGAAACATGCCTTATGTTGTTTGAATGGCATAAAAATGGCTCTTGTACAGACAGTTAATTCTCCATAAAAGACACATACTCAGCTCTGCTGCTCATCCCACAAATGCATGTTCCTCACAAATGTGGCACAAAGGGAAATAAACATGCTTTCCAACGGTATAAACTTAATTGCAAAGAAGCATTGTTACATCAAATAAATAATCTACCAAACACAAATGTCCTTACTTTTTGTGCGATGTTTAAATGTGTATGCACAGGTGTTTCCATAACTGGGAGGCGGTGGGGTAAAGATTACTTGTGCTGACTCACAACATTCATAAACTAATAATAAATACACATTTATCTCTGGGTAAATAATAAAAAATACTGGCCAACACACACACACACACACATGCACAAACACCCACACACACACACACACACACACGCACACACACACAAACAGAGTGAAATCAACGTGATTGCAGGTCTGATTGGACCAACCTGATATGTGGATTTAGGCCGCAGTTGTTTCCTCACACTGTAGATGGTTATCCGACATTTTATAGCTTTGGGGGTGTGCATGCTGAGACTGTCAAACATGCACACACACATATCGTGTTCATACACACATACACACTCTGAGCAGTAAAGGAGTGCTGAGCCCCTGTGACCACAATACATCCCGTGGATTATAAAACACAATCTCACTTGAACTCAGGAGCACTTTGCCCTGCCCGTCGGAGAGAGCCAAGGTAAGACTGCAGTTGCAGGATGTTTGTTCGACTCAAAAATGACTTAAACTGTGGTTTATTTTATGAATATTATCCCCTACATAAATAAAAATCCTTTACAAATAGATTATTCATCTGTTGATACAGCATGATTGTCCATAATGATGCAGGATTATCTTTACTGTGATGCTGTAGGGATTAATGTTTGATAACACTTTCATCAATGTCTGAAAATCAAAACATTTACCTTGAGATATCTGAAAGCACTGCAGTAAAACTTTATCTTTAAGACGCTGCTGTAGCTTGCAGGTGTTTGTATATGCAGGTCACTCCACATTTGAGTGGACACCCCGAGTTTGTTAATGATAACGCAGGTTATGTGCAGCTCTTTGCCAGAGGAGTAAATAATTCACTGTAACTTGCTACACAGCCTTGAAGAACAGATGTCTGTGTAGGGCTCTGAATACTAATGTGAAGCCAGATTTCTGTTTTTTTTTTTCTACACTGATACATATTTTTTATTCCAGTCTTGAACGTAATTACAGATTACAAACCTTCTCTTGGGCTGATTTTCATTTTTAAAGACATGTCTCAAAGTAACCACTGAACTTAAGGTATCAAGTACAAGTTCAAATGGAATATCGGATACTATTCTAAACCTCCTGTGCTGATGGGAGGCTCAGCAGTAAAGCCACAAAGTACCCATGTGTGTTGCTAATTGTGGGCATATCACATTTATCACAATGACTGTCTAATATAGGATAAATCAAATGATGGGTTGTTATTGTTGGAGGCTATTTTCAGGTACATGTCTAAATGATTTATAGATAGCGTCAGCGTGTATTTTTCTGTGTGTGTGTTTCTTAGTGTTACATTTCAAGTTTGCAGGCACTTTTTAGTGACTCTGTATGATACAGAGGGGGTAATGCTCATGTTCAGCGCTCTGTCTCTCTCTCTCTTTGCCCTCGCCTGCTCTTCACAGCACATTACACCTGGTGGCTATAAGCTTCTCATTCAGCCAAATAGACACATACCCACACATACACATACAGACATTCACCTTGTTTTTGTCTCTGAGAGTACACTGGAGTGAAGCCTAATTGCTTGAGTGATATGATGGGTGCCTTTGAAAAGACTAGACCTGGCCTGTCTGGAAGATTTGTCAACTCCCTGATCCTATTTTCCTGTTTTTCTTCCCATAACTGTTATATTATTTATTTTAATGTGAGTGCCTTTTTCTCAACTTCTCAACGCTTTCCAAGAGTCCAAGGTTAATGCAAGGAAAATATGTGTGCGTCAGATCTGTTTACCATATTTTGGTTGTTTTGTGTGTGTGTGTGTGTGTGTGTGTGTGTGAGAGAGAGAATGTGTACGTCCTGCCATTGGGCCTCATTAAGCAAGGGAAGTTTGTTAGACCTTTGAGACCTTGCCTTAAGAAAACTTGGTGTCATTATTGGGTGTTAATGATGTTGGCCTCGGTAATCACTCACTGTGAATGTTTGTGTGATTGTGTTTGTTAGATGGGGAAAAGGCGCTTCTCCGGTTTGGAGGTGATCTTCATGGTCATGTTCACGTTGATGTTGGTGGTAGCCGTCACTCTCATTGGTCTGTATGTCACCGGAGAGCCTGGGACCCTCAAAGATGGTAGGTGAATATTAATGCAATTAATGCAAAGATGCATAGGTTAACTGTAACACACCTTCGCCCTGAACCCTCACCATATCCCTTCTGCTTTAGTGAAACTGCTCAAGCTTGGTATTCTCCACCATCAAAGAAGGAGAAAAAGCCTTCTGGAAACTTCCAAATTGTCTTATGCAAGCTAGCTAGCCACTGATATGTCCTGGAGACAATTGTGTGTTGTTAAGAGTAGTGAATGCGAAGACTCATAAGCTGGTAACCTTTAAAAAAGGTAATAAAGCCCATTTTCCAAGGTGGATAAGACCATATTTGCCGGCAAAAAAGGTCTACCTTAACTTTTTCTGTCTGGAGTTTGAGGCCAAATGTTAAAGTCTAGCCTTTACTGACACCAAAGTTAGAGCTACCAATACCACACATTATTAAAGGTAATCATCCACCCACACGGAATATATTTTCAGCTATAGTTAAAAGAAACATGCACTTAGTAATTATGTCTCCCTTAACAGTGACAAAGAATGCCATGCCTGAAGCATGGCATTCTTTGTCTTGTCAGGGACGTCCAAATCTGTGTTGAATACTACATTGTGAAGAAGAACTGAACTGCTAAAGCTCGCAGAAAATTCCTGTGGTAATTTAGGGAACCTTTCTAATCACTGTGGCATTGCTAACTGTCTGGTTAACAACATACACGCTTTTCAACAAAGCCTCCTAGTGGTCATTGTAATTGTGAATGGAACAACATGTATGAAATATTGGACCTAAAATTGTGATGCAACCTTTTTCTTTAATATCATTGTTAACATGTTTTTTTTTTTTTTTTTAACCGCTTACAGTATTAGACTTTCTGCTAATTCAATATGACAAGATCACTGGGTTCTGGCTTTTGATTTTTTTTTTTTTGTAAATTTTTAATCTTTTGCAGAAACCACTGAAGAATTTGTTCCTCAGTGTCCCAACATTCCTCAAGCTGAAAGAATAGACTGTTACCCTGATGCCGGAGCTTCTAAGGTATGAGTCACTTTCAGTGATTTAAAGTTATATTTGTGCTGAAGGTTTTCTCAAAACCTTGAACAAAAATGGGTATTAAGAAGGAGTTGACACCTGCCTTCCTACTTGAACAGCAACTGTGTGAGAAGCGAGGATGTTGCTGGAGCCCACTGGATGAAAGAAATGTTCCCTGGTGTTTCTTCTCCACCAACCATGGATACACCGTGGAATCAGTAGAGCGTCCCAGTGCTCATGGTAAATCCTTGTTTCCTCTTACTCTACCCTGCTCATGCACTCGTCAGCAGCTGATGAAAGCATTTGGCTTCTATTCAGTTAATTTGTGTTGCTCCACATTCCTTCAATCTGTCAGTCTGTCTTCCTCCCATCATTTCCCCTCTTTCACTTACTTTGCCTACGGCATGTTTTTTTTATGTGAAATATGACATGGATGGCATATCAGAAAACATGATTGACTTTTGCAGCATGCAGGTTTTTCCATTTTCTGCTTGATTTCACTGTCGCATGGAACTCAGTTATTGTGTACAAGCAAGAAGAACTGTTGGAAATTTTAAATCTCAGCTACATCACTGTCGAGCCCGTCTTAATAAATGAATGTAAAAGAACAATATTCAAACATATCTGGGAAATTGTTTTCTATTTTTAAGTGGTGACATTGGAAAAGGGGTAAATGCTTATAATTAAAGGAACAACCCAATTGATCTTTTGTTCTTCTTCATAAAGGCTAGATGTTATTTAACAAGGAGTTGAACAGAGAGAGCAGAGTTGAATAATAGTTGCTTAGTCTGTAGGGACTTGGGCTGGGGACTGGAGGGATGCCGGTTCAACTTGGAACCTCCAACTCTTTCGGGGCGCAAATCCCTTTGCGGCCCCCTCACTCTGACATCTCTCCGCTAATGCATGTCTGTAGGTCCTGCTTGTGCTTTCTGGCCTATGCGTGCATGTGTTTAGCATGTTTCACAATAAAATAATTTCCCTCTGGATCAATAAAGTAAATTAAATTAATACTTTTTTTTTTTTTTTTTTTAAATGAGCTCACTTCTTCTCAAAGTCTAACTCTTTCAAATGGTTTACACTTCTTCTGCCATGGAACTGCTCATAGCTGCAATGCAAATCACCCACATTTACCTCAGAGGCACCTGAGGACTGTGTAGGCTCTGTAAGCATGCTGTACCCTTTGATCTTACTGGTAAATGAATAACCTGGAACTACATCTGTGTTTGAGTGAATTCCCTTCCCAGCTAACCTGGTGCATGTTCAGTAAGGTACTCCAGGGAGGACTCTAGTGTTGAGTAGTGTGAGTCACTGATCATTGAAAGGAAAATATTTTTTTGAGTAATGTTTTATTTATTTTGAATAAAATTATTTTGCCTTAATTACTTAAACTGTTGGTGCACAGTTTATCCAACAATTATTCTTTGAAGTTTAGGATTAAGGCTGGATTTGTTGTGATCATTAGAAGCAACGCTCAGCTATAAAACCACTAAAAAAGGTATTTAAAAATAGTTGTAATGAGTGCGTAAGAGATGTGCGCATATATTTAAGGGGACATCTGCAAGTCTTGGCCTTATATTTGCTTGGCAACTAGAAGATATTTCAAGAATTGTCTGCACTCACCCAAGAAACAGTTTAAGAATGCATTTCTGTGTTTCTCCAAAACGTGTTGTTCTGTGCACAGTATGTAGCAAGTATGGTATTATAGGTAGATTTGTGAGCACTGGAGTGATTGTAAGCACATTCAGTTGCCTTCTGATTGAGTCCAGATGGCAGTTTTCTTTGTGCTTGGCTAAGCTAGCTCACTCCTAGCATTAGCTTCAGATTTATCGCACTGCGTCAATCTTCTCGTCGTCCTCTTGGCAAGAATGACGCTTTTGTTGAAGCTTTCTTCTAAACCTTTTAAGCAAAGTTTAAGCAAGATATAACAATGCCAAACAAATACAATGCATTTTCTTTCATTTGACGTTTTTTGTGAAACAAACAATAGGCAACATGTAAAACTCATATGATCTGGTTATTTTCTGAATGATATTGTGTAAGAGTAGTTCTATGTATGTGTCTTTCTGTCTTTATTTTGGGGTGTTAAGTAACAAATGAAATATATTTACTGATGTTGATATTGTAACACTGAACTGCTGTTTTTATTTTTTATTAATAAATGCTGCAGTTCTTAAAGCCCAGCTGAAGAGGATGGCCTCCCCGTCGTTATTTGGGGCTGATGTGCAGGAACTGGCATTCCATGCAGAAATGCAGACAGACAAAAGACTACGATTTAAGGTACATACTTTTTCTCCCTTCCCGCTCTGCAAACACATTTTGAGGGCAACAGAGGACTTGTTAGATAAATCACCAGTCAGATTTATTTCAAAAGCATGTCCTTTTTTTAGGGCATGTTTAACCCCAACGCTGTACAGAGCAAAAAATAAATAAATAAATAACAAAGTACGACCATGACCACGAGATATAAGGCCATGCTCACATTGCCCGAACATTTGTTTCCTCTCGTCAGATCTACGATGCCCACAGGCACCGGTTCGAGGTCCCCCACGAGCACATCAGCAGTCTCACCAGTGACCCTTCCAGCGCCATCACAGACACCCTGGAGCTGACAAACAAGCCCTTTGGCCTCACTGTGCGCAGGAAGGAGAACAAAAAAGTCCTGTGAGTGCACACTATATGTTAGTCCTTGTATATAAGAACAACAGGAGCACATTTCATGTCATCTGACGGTATTAGAATAAACACTGGACAATTCATATTGTGGATATTGAACAAAATGTCATTATTCACATTGAGGCTTGCGCTGCATTGCAACACATAATATACTATAAACATAGGGTATACACTAATGCATAGCTGCACCTGTTTAGAGGGATGCTTGTATTTCTTAGTTGATTTATTGTTGCAGCTTATTGTTATGGTGAATATCATCAAGTGCATACTAAAAGCTGTGTTCCGAGTTGTTTACATAGATGTTTTTCTAAAGGCTGCCATAGTGCCACAAACAATATTATAAGATGAGCTGAGCTGTTGAATATTTAATCCCGTGTTTGACCTTTTGCTACTCTCATACAGTTGTTATCCACAGTACTCTCACAGTTTGTTGCAGAACTGAGGACTGGCAGTTGTCAATAGATTTGCATAGATTTTTTTTTCCGGCATGCCATTTGATGAAATCATGTCAGAGATACTCAAAGAAAAATCACATTGTCATGCATTACTCCTCATGGTGACATGTAGCACCTTCCCATGTTAGTTTTCCAAAGCAATAAGTGATTATGCTCACGTCAATCCAGGCAAGTTTGTGAGCCCTGCAGGGATACTGCAGTGATCAATTACCCAAATATGTGTGTCTATGTATGTGTGGGCACACAGCTCACAAGTAGGAATGGGAACAATCCGATCTTATATTGGTATCGGGGCCGATATTGAAGTAATTAACGTATGGGATATTGGACTGAGGGAGCCAATCCACGTCCCCAATCAATTAATATGGTTGGGAACTTTAAACATTCTCAATCTCACACAGACTCACTTTGAAGACATTCAGACTCAACTGTGCCCACATATTGTCTCCATGACAACATTCACAACAGATTGAACAGCTCCTTCTTTATGATAAAAAATACAACTCTTACACTTCAGTTTAAAAGATTACATTTTAAAAACCTGACAGCTGTTGCTCCTTCCTGTTTGTATGTGAAGCCAGCACAATGCAATGCCATATACTTGCCTGGTATCTTTTTTGGTAGCAGTACTTGGTTTACTACAGCTTTCTGTAGCCTTACACATACTCCCGACAACAACAACATTATTCGCTTGATATAAAAACTTCAGAATCAGCATTGGTATCAGTACATACAGTATGTATTGGAATTGGATCAGAACTGAAAAAAAGTGGATCTGTGTATCTCTACTCACAAGCTTCATATTGAACCCTTGGCATTACAATTATCATTATTATCATTGATTCTATGGATAGGGCACCTTTTGATAAATAGTTGCTTTGAGGACACAACACAACTCCATGTTTTTTTATTTTACTTTTAAGATGCATGTACCATAATCTTGACATCAACACTAATAGTGTATTGCACATCGCTGCGGTTAGTTTGTTGTGAATCAGAGCTGACTGCCAATTACAGGGCATGACGAATTTCCTCACGAGGCAAACATTTATCTCATATCTAGATGACTCAGAGGTTCCTTTTCTGGAAAGGCGAAAGCCACAGTTTCTCTTTTGACATTTGAGCGGCGATTGTGCAGCTATGATCAAACATTTAGTAACTAGCTCTTTGTATTGGTGTCAATCGTTTGAAGTGTTTATCTGCCCTGAGTATTTTATCTAATTGTCCACACTACAAAAAAAAGACAACCTCATTTTACTTGTGATATGTGGTTTCATCACATGATGGCCTTTGGCTTCTCACATAATCTTACATCACTTATACATTGTCTTGTTTTGCATATACATGACCTTCAAACAGACTAAGAGGCTGTTGAGAAGATTATCAGATCAGTAATCAAATCGCTCTCACTTTACTTTGCTCTCATAACCCTGTCTTTATGAGGCCAGTTGTTATGTGAATCTCCATAATTCCTCCTGGCTCTATGTCCTTTTTTAAGTTACAGGTCAGATTTAGCTTCTCATATTTAACCTATAGGACAAGAAAAAGATTCACAACCGTGATTGACGGTCAACACCTTCACCATCGGACAGGAGGCCGATATTGAGTCCATCACTGGGGAGAGGATCAAGGCGCGTGTAATGCGTGACCGCAAAAAGCTGAAGGTCTTCTAAAGGGAATCGAGTCAGTCACAGAACTGGTGGATGGGAGCACAATTGTCAATACATTTTGCTTAAAGTCAAAGTAACTTAGTTGTTTTAGCAGTGCCGCATCCAGACTCATTGATGCCTCAAAGTATGAGTCAGACAACAGCTTGAACAGACTAAATTAAACACACACGAGGCCTTAAAGTGCTTTTTCCTGCTCTTGAGGTCAATATTGCTTTCAAGAGCAACATTTATTTCACTTGTTTTATGTTTCTACAACTGTTTGATATTTCAGAATCACCTAGGCAGCATTTGATGACTTTAATAAGTCAGTAAAGTTGGGTGATAACAAGGTTAATGGACATATGATTGCTTTTTATACCTTATCTTATCTCAAATGTTATCATAAATTGTTTTGGTCAAGCATCATTTCCTCCAACTATTCAAAGTTTTATCAACAAGTACATGGACTATGGGTTACCATAAACACCCAGCTCTTTGACCTGCCAGGCGAGTGTGTGGATGCTTCCTTTTGTAACAAAAGAAGCTACTCAAATGTAACTAGTCATTCTTCATTCAATTTGAATTATTTACTTAATTTAGTTTATTTCTGGTAATGTGTTTCTCTGATGTGTTTGTGTGCATAACTTTTAATTTAATTAACCGCAGAATTAAACTGTACTTGTCCATTATGTCACTATATCTTTGTTTGTCTGCTGTATATGGTTGGAGTTTAGGCTTAGTATTTCAACCACCGGTGTATGTCTTGTTTTGAAGGCTGGAGAAAAGCTACCCAGAGGGCTTATTAGAGCTTGATGGGATGGTCTGTCTTCTCTTTGTTTTTTTTCTTTCTACAACTCAACTCCTTCACACGTCCTTGTCTTGTTCCCACTCCCACTCTCCTCTCACTGCATCTCACTCTCACTTTATTTCTCCCTCCTTTTGTCTCACATTTCTTTCTCTCTCTCTCTCTCTCTCCCCTGGTCTTTCTTTCCCACATACCCTTGCTCTTTCTCACATCAGTCTGTCTTCTCGCCTCCCAGTACTGACTTGTGCTTTCTTTTTTTATATATATTTAGGTTTGACACTACAATGGGCCCACTGGTGTTCGCTGATCAGTATCTGCAGCTGTCTGCTAAGCTCCCATCCCATAATATTTATGGCCTTGGAGAGCATGTGCATAGACATTATCTTCATGACACATACTGGAAAACCTGGCCAATCTTCACCAGAGATGCTTTCCCAAATGGGGTGAGGAGTGCACACATGTACATATTCACTTTTTTTTAAAGACAAACCTATGCACACACATCTACACATGCATCTGCATCAATACACGTCAATCCTAATAATACTCTGCTGTGTGTCAGACACCATGTGTGTTCAAAGGCTTAGACTTGACAGATCTCAACATGCTGTGTGTGTGCATGTGCGAGATGCATGTTAACATGTGCCTGCAACATGTGTAATTCTCCTTCCCAAAGGGTTTATAATTGAAGGCCTTGTAAGCTGATTAGGTGGTGAAGTCAACCCCTCAGTCTCAATACGTCTCCTGCATCCCTCGTATGCGTCACAAGCTCTCCCATTTGTTCCTTCATCCATCTGTCTCTGCTTCTACCCTGCAGGGATCCCACAACCTCTATGGACACTATCCTTTCTTCCTCTGTCTGGAAGATGAGAGTGGAAAGTCGTTTGGGGTCTTCCTCATGAACAGCAACGCAATGGGTAAAGATGAACACATAATGCAAGCACACGTGACAGAAACAAACAAATACACCCGTTTTATGGAACAGAGCCGATTACCTCAGAAGTAAACAGGAGCAAAACCACCTGTTTTTTTAAAAACAGGCAGCACATGTAGAAAAAGAAGAGAATAGACGCACAGTCGAAATGTGGACATTCAAACACAGACTCAGTTACAGAGCTCACAGTGCACCTTCGATACATCAGGAACTCAAACAGAAGATTAAAGTAAACCATTTCATCGCTCTGTGTAAAATGAACCAATCTAAGAAAACATTGTGTTTCAATATTGCAAAATATTTGTGTTTCATTCTTTAGAAGGAGATGAATGGAAGCATTCACAGTCCTAAAAGAATAATAAAAAAAACAATATTCTCAGAAAAGAGGTGCTGCAGGAGCAAAAATATTTGAGAGGGATTTAAGGAGTTATGATTTATAGTTCAGAATGGTATTGGGACATGAGTTGGCAGAGTTTCCATGTCTGGTGTCTTTTTTTTAATTTTTTTTTTTTTTTTAGAGGTGACTCTGCAGCCCGCTCCTGCTGTGACCTACAGAACTATTGGAGGAGTCCTTGACTTCTACATTCTCTTTGGTGACACACCGGAACAAGTGGTGCAGGAATTCCTGGTGGTGAGAAGAAAAAAAAAAAAATTTTTACCTTATACTTTGTACAACTCCATTAAGGCCAGGTTTTCTAGCTCTCTGTTATGTCAAAATATTTTGAGAGTCAGAGTTTCCTCTGCAGAGTAATTCAGTTTAAAAATATGTCTCATTGTGTTGTCCAGCTCATTGGCAGACCCGTCATTCCTCCCTACTGGTCACTGGGTTTCCAGCTTTCTCGGTGGGACTACGGAAGCCTGGATGAGGTCAAGAAAACTGTTGAGAGGAACCGTGCTGTGGGCATCCCATATGTAAGTCTTTCAGCCTGCTTAGAAATTGTGTTTGTCTTCGAGCCTAGGTGATAAAAGAAAATGTGGGTTGTAAAAATTTTAATCCCCAGATCAAATCTTTGCGATACCATAAATCCCATGTGTCCTTTTGTTTGTCACGTTCACGTTCAATATCTAAAGTGTTAGTGGTAAATGTCCGGCATATCAATTCTTGTCAGATTTGTTTAATGCTTGTGTTGATACTCACAATAAAAAGGCCCAATAAACTCATATCAGACTTGCTGTAAGGTGGTGGCGCAAGTTCACATGTGCACCATGACAGTGTGAAACCTAAAATCGGTTTCAAGATACTATAGTCAAGGAAATGAAGCCACGAGACTGCTTTTATTGATGTTCTTTGCTAAGTCAGAAAAAAAGAATCTGGGGACAAAATCTGGTCAAATCTTTGAATGCGAGATATCTATGTTTTTTTTTTTAAACTCTTTTTATTTACATTTTTCAATAAAGTGACAAAGATTTGTAAATGACAATGATACAGTTCTGAAGTAGTTTGTCAACAAACCCATAGTGCGGTGTATTTCTTTGGCAGCTGTATGGCATTTTGTGGGTAAGGTAAAAAAGGAATCCAGCTCACCTAGTGCACACCTTGTTAAATTGTGAACCACTCATGCACTGCTGTGTGTTTCCAGAGGCGAGAGCCTTAACCGCTACACTATCTGCACAGACGTGATGTGGAGGTTGAAGCAGGAGTCGGACAGACAGTCAGAGTGATAGGGATGGCCTTTAGCTTAGACGGGGTAATCCAGCTTTCTGTCAAATAATGAAGAGTCTGCCGGGCTCTACAGGTTCAATCCTGGGACAACTATTTTTCAAGCATCGCTGAATGTTAGCGCTGATCAAAGATCAATCGACCGAAATTCTTTCATTATCTCATTCGTCCTGATCGGAATGTTAAAACTACTCTAACTGCTCTTCCATTCTGAGACACTTGATAAATAGCAGTTCTGGTTGACATTTTGTCAGGGATGAGCCTCACATCTTATCTCCGTCTAAGCCGGCAACTAGTAACTATGAAAAGTCCATTCCACGCATGGCACTGATGTTTGATGTACCTTCTTTACTGTAATTACAGTAATTAGTAATTATAAATAATAATAATATAATAAAATTAGTAAACTCTGAGCTTTAATCTTTATATGCCCCCAATAAAACACTTCAACTCTATCATAACTCAGCAAAGGACTGCTCGAATCAAGGACACGGTTTGAACTCTGCCTTATTTAAAGATCAAACAAAAACAGATTTCAAACCATATCAATATTTTACTCTGGTAATCTTCAATCTTACTTTCATAGAAAAAGACATTAGGATGCAGCTGCTTCCTCTCCTGCCGTACTCAGGGACATATTTGATAACCATTAGATAGACCACAAAGGGCATTATCACATTCTCCCTAATACGTCTGGAGCTGATTACCATTAGAGGAAGGATCTGGCAGAGCCGTCCAAACCATCTGCTCTAGTGATATGAAGTAGGACTTTGCCAGACAACAGACAGACAGGGAACGAGCATAAAAATCACACCCTGACCAAGAAAAAGAAAGACAGAATGAAAGATTGTGTTAGAATTCCCTTCGTCCTCCAAAGGTTTAGCAGCACATTAACCTGTTGTTTGCACTCACACCAGGTCTCCAAAAGCCCAGCAAAGGACGGTCAAAAGACAAGCTAGCAGTTTAACACATTTGTTCACAGTGCAAATGCTTAGCAGTGATTTTATTAGCCATGCTGAGACTGGAATTTACTGTGTTAGGATGATGCATTACAGTGTTATTGAAGGTGCTGAATTTTTGAGTGGATATGTCCAAGTCATGCACAGAAGAGGGAGCATGACTGGATACATTTAAGAGGTATTACCAAGCTCAAAATTAGCTTGTTTTATTCATGCAAAATGCAAATGAGAAAGCCATTTTAGAATTTCCAATTAAGCTTTGAATATCAAAAGGCATGTATTTGGAAGTAAACTCGTCAATTTATGCATACAACATTCTGTTTTTCCAAAAGATCATCTAATTGCAAGACTAGGACACTGATTTCTTGTTGAAAATGAAATATGAGGAAAATTCCAAATTTACAATAAGTTTTTTTTTTCTCCATTCAGGACATTCAGTACACTGATATTGACTACATGGAGGATAAGAAAGATTTCACGTATGACAAAGCCAAGTTCAGTGAGCTGCCTCAGTTTTTTGAGTACCTTCATGAGAAGGGTCAGAAATACATCCTCATTCTGGTAAGAACTACTTCACTGTCGATATGCAATATATAGCCCACAGTTTACATTTAAACAAAAAAGTTACCCTTAAAAGTACCTACCCTTTCACTTCTGTTCCTTTTCTAAGTAGTATACTTAGTAGAAAGCTAATTCCATTAGGCAAGATATTCTTGTATGTTCTTGTATTTTTGTCTTGGATGAGTAACACCAATCAGTAAGGATTTTGTACATTCCAATTTTTAAATGTGGATAACACAGGCAGCCATTCCATAAAGTTTGTAATGAAGGTTCCATACTGTTTTTCACTGGCAGCTCATTTGAAACAAACAACTGTTTTTCTTTCTCATGTTTTTTTTTTTCCTTTTGTCCCCAGGACCCTGCAGTAGCTACCAGTAAGAGAGTAGGGAACACACCATATGAGTCCTATGACCGTGGCACTAAGAAGAATGCCTGGGTGACTGAATCTGATGGGAAAACTCCTTTGTTAGGAGAGGTGAGCTTCCTCTTGGTTCAAGGCACAAATAGTGTATACATATACTCCCTGGTTTTCCTCCTCTGGCCTTTTCAACACCAACCCTCCATCCAGTGTACTTGTCTTTATCTGCATTTTTTGTAAGTGGCTTGTCATATAGTTGTAAAGTCCAATCAAGATGTCTATATGGGTCAACCCTAATGCTGCACACTGCAGGTCAAATGCAAATGACCCTGTATGTTGAAGGCCTAGTGAAATATGTGACCATTTTGCCAAAAGGGGTAAATGCACCTTTTATACCCTTCAGCCATGACAGTGACATAGCAGTAGTGTCTACAGAAATGGGCTTACCAATAAGTTGGGATCTAGTTTATGTCTGATCACCATGATATATTCATATCATGGAGGGGCGGCTTTGGCTCGTTGAGTCAGTCGTCAAGCGGAAGGTTGGGGGTTCAATCCCCAGCTCCCGCAGCAACATCGGTGGCGTATGCATGTGTATGATTGGGATTAGTTACTTCTGATGATCACTTTACATAGCAGCCTCTACAGTCAATGGGTGTGAGTGGGTAGGTGTGACATGCGGTGTAGAAGCTCAAGTGCACTGATTGCTTATAATAGGACATTCTCCAGAACCAGCTATATTAGCATGTAACTGATCTACTCCTTAATATTTAAGTGAATGGTAAATAATTTAGGGTCAAATGTAATTTGATCAAGGTTGGTTAGGGTGATGGCAAAGTACGACTGTTCCCTGGCTTATGAGTAAATGGGGGGTAGACTCGGTTGTCTCTCAAACGGAGGGATCGGGAGTTCGATCCCCAGCTCCTGCAGCAACATGTCTGATGTGTCCTTGGGCAAGACACTTAACCCAAATTTCCCCCGCCAGCGGATTATGAATGTGTAAGAATGAGATAGTTAATGCTGATGGTCTCACTACATAGCAACCACTGCCATCAGTGTGTGTGTGAAGGTGTAGGTGTGACATGCGGTGTAAAAAATGCTTTGAGTAGTCAGAAGACTAGAAAAGCACTATACAAGCTCAAGTCCAATTACCATTTAAATGTTGTATAACGGCTGTATGCAGACACCCTATATTACAGACAGCACATTATGGATTCAAGCCCTCATGTCTATCAATTGTTGAGTGCATTTCCAGCACAAGCGTGGCTATATTTACAATAAAATATTTAGTTTTTTACAAGGCTGTTGGGAGGTACAAGGTCAAAGTCTAGCTGTTGTGACATTTGTTGCGCATGATGATTCAGGAGGTTTGAGCCTGATAAAACATTCATGGTTGTAGGTACATAGAAGCATCGAGGGCATGAATAAGTTATACATGTTTACATTATTCTTTTGGCAATATATCTGCTATATCTGTTTGGCATTTTGTTTATTCCATGACTCGTTAAAAGATAAACCACACCAAATGTCAGGTCAGAGCTTTTCCACCAAGTCTTTGAGCCTTGTCATTGAAAAACACATCAAGCAACATAAACATGAATACCTGCATTCCCTGTGAGTATCCATGTGTGACTGGTTCACCACAGTCTCAAACTGTAATAGTCCCCAATGGAAGTTCAAGCTCGCAGTATGTTATTTCTGATCGTTTTTTTCCCCATGGAGCACATGTTAAAAAAAGCTCTTTGGCAGAGAGGGCTGGAGGTGGGGGGTCAAAGTCTGTTGCTCTGATGCTTTTATAGTGTTGCTTTTGATTACCCACACGATTAGGCCCAGTCCCTTTGCTAATCACTTTTTCATGCTGTTTATAACAGGTCAAACATATGCATTGATTCCGCGTTAGTGTTTAATCTTAAAATGTTCTGCATCATCGCACCAGGGATTAAGTGTGCGCACAAGTGTGTGTATGTAGGAGCGAGAGTAGGTAATAGAAGTCAGTCTGCTTGTGCATCTGCGTGTATACATTTCTCTAAATGAGAAGCTATTCTTGGTTGTTTGTGCTTTATGTCTGTGCATGCATGTGTGTAATAATAATTGATTCGAGTTTATTTCCATATGAATGTATGTGTTCTGGTTATGAAAACAGTGGGGTCTTCGCAGAACGACCTTTACGGTAGCTGTTTCAGTGATAAAGCGGATACAGAGGCAGACGGCAGCCTGGCTTTTATTTTGCTTCTAAGATGGCTAATTGCTTGCAAAGATAAGGATGAAAGCTTTTCCTGGTGGCCCCCATATGTATCAGTGCGTGAGTGAAAACACTGCACGACCTCATGCATTTCTACATGGAGCTCTTGGGCAAAAAAAAGGGAAAAAAGGATGGCGGTAAACAAAGCAGCCGGCGAGAAAGGAGTCTGTGTTGCTTTTCAAGGTAGAATTGACAGACAGTACCACAGGCAGGTGCAGGTAGACTGACAGTCACAAATAATAGATCAGAGAGTAATGTACAGGGAGACAGACTGGCTGTCTTTCTGAGGGGGAGAGTGACAAGGTGGTACACAGTGAGAGACAAGAGACAAAAGGCAGATTATCAGGTGAACACCAAAAAGGACAAACAGGATGGCCAGTAGAAAGTTGTGCCTCTGTTTCTGAGCAGAGACAGAGATAGAGATAGAGGGGAATCATAGAGAGAGTTGCTGACATAGACAGGCAAGACTGACAGACAGACAGGAAAGCATAAAAAACAGACAAACAGGCATAAAGATAGAGTGAGATACGCTGCTACAAATGCCAGCAGATTTGTTGAAAGTGTTTACTGCCGTGTCAGTCTTACTAGGCAGCTGGAAACAACAGACAGACAAAATCGAGAGATAAAGACGGAAAGAAATGACTGTAAAAAAAAAAAAAAAAAAAAGGAAAAAGATGGAGACTACGAGGGACTGTCAATAAGCTCTGACCTTGGAGTTTCTGACCACCTGCCAAAAACATCTGCCTGTAAATCTATTTGGTGTGTGCGTGAGCATGTGTGCGGGCATGTGAGCGAACAGGAGCGTGATTCATGTCTTTGCTACACACTGGGTTGTAAAGTTATTGGCAGTGGAAGTAAAAGGTAAAAGATAGCTAGCAAGAGCAACCTTGAGATTTAATATCTACTGTGTTCTATCTACAGAAGAGTTCACACAAATGGGCACTCACACACAGACACACTCACAAATGAAATCTCTGCCTTTCTGGGTGGATTAATCATTTTTTCTCAATACATGTCATTAAGGACGACTTCTGACACACAGTCACGTCTAGAGATTTCTATTGCATTATCGATTTCTCCTCTCCTGTTCTGCTCCTCAACATCTCTCTCTCCCTCTCTCTCTCTCTTGCTCTCTGTCTCTCCCTCCTTTCTCCCATTGCTCATCGCTCTCTCATCAATCCCGCCCCCCTCCCTTACTTCATCTCTCGTCGTCTGTTCTCGCTCCTTCGTCATTTCCACATCTCCTAAGCTGTTACCCCGACATAGGAACACTTTTAGCTTTTTGTGAAGCTCAGTACACCCACGCACCCTTAACTGTTGATGCACCTTTATGTTGCTTACATGTAGAGCATCATGTAGTTGAAAACATGCTTCAGGTGCTTTTTAAACTGAGACTGACTTTCCAATGAAGTTTTGCTAAAAATATTCCACATAAGGGGAATACAATCAACAGAGAAGCTGAGTGCGTAGCCAACACTTTGCAGGGTTTTAGTAAAAAATGATTTAGTACTTTTAAACACATTCATCTCACACACTCTCCCTTCTCAGGTGTGGCCAGGAGAGACTGTATTTCCAGACTACACCAGCCAAAATTGCATCGACTGGTGGGTTGATGAGTATGAGCGCTTCTCCAGGGAGATCAAACACGATGCCCTCTGGATTGTAAGTCAATTTTCAAAAGAACTTAAAATGAGGAGTTTGTATTCACTTATAGTTCTTACTTACTGAGAATTCTGAAACTGACATTACATTGCAGCCAATTATTGCACACCAGGGCAGTGAGCTTACTTTTTGGTTTTTATTACACCACAGTGAGTTAAAAAAGCAGGGCCTGGGAAGAGCACCAAACACAGGCTGACACAAAAACAGGCTGGAATCATATCAAACCGTTAATGATTCCTCGGCTACACTTTTTTTTAGATTCGCCTCAGTCATTACTGGAGCCGTTTGCTGCAGTACACACCATTTCACTTTTTTACTTTACTTACTAACTTACTGACCTTTGCACAAGTCACTTCACTAATTTTGATCTAGAGTAAAATAGATCTAAATAAATATTTATTTCAGTGTGTTATGTCTTAAGAAAAGAAGGTGTTTATTGCCTTTAAACAATGTACAACAAAACAGGGCTGAGCAGGAATCCTGGTTTCAAATGCTGTTATCTCATGTTAGAAATACTTACAATCATTGGAGATAATGATCTGTTTCAATTCATAAGAATGTTACAATTTGAGAATGACAATCATGTTTTATTAAACTATGTTTTCTGGTTCACTTGCAGGACATGAATGAGGTTGCTAATTTCAAGAAAGGGTCAACTAAAGGCTGTGCAGATAACAATCTCAACTACCCTCCCTACACGCCAAGTAAGTTTCTTATTATTCTAAGTATGGAGCGAAAGTCCCACTTATTATATACAATCAAGTCAATTTACCATCTAATATCATCATATCTATGTTCATTTAAGAGCCATGATTGAGATTGATTATTGTTGGATTGTCCCTGCTTTCAGTCATAACATGATGCTCTAAAGCCACTGTAGAAAAAAGTAGAGGGTGTCATAGGCTTGAAGCTTATAGCACCAATACTGTGTACAAGTTGATAAATTCAACACAAAAACTCATAAAGTAAGTTCATGTCCAGAGGAAAGCTCATCTTAAATAGTGGGTCCCTGGGGAGGAATTTTGGAAATGACTCGTTTGCCATTTCTTTTACTTGAGCTGTGTCGCAGACGAGATGATCATAACTGGAAAAGGCATGCTCCCCTGATGCCACCTTTTTATTGGACTTCTCCTTAGTCATCCTATTCCTCCATTCCCCCCCCCCCCTCTGTACCTCACTTCCTCATTCTCGCCACCTCCTATTGCTCTATATATCAATGTCCTTATTTTCCTTTCCTGCGCCCTCTCATTCCTATTCCTCTTCTTCCCTCACCGCATCCAATATTTTGTATTCATCACATACCACATCTCAACTTACCCCATCTCTTCACCTTCTTCATTGTTCCTCTCCCCCAGAGATCCTGGATGAGGTGATGTACAGTAAGACTCTGTGTATGGACGCCAAGCAGGCCTGGGGGAGCCACTATGATGTCCACAGTCTATACGGCTACTCCATGGTGCTGGCTACTGAAAAGTGAGTGCATTTACAACAAGTTATGGCAGTTAAGCCAGCTTCTTCTTGGGAGACCAGCTTGCAACAACCCACTTCAGAGCAATGAGACATTGGCCGATCTGAAATTCATTGTGTATTCAGAAACGTTCAACATACAAAATCTTTAAATTAAGTGTTTTAGAATAAGAGTTTACTGAAAGTTGGCCCCAGAACAGAATAGTGTAACTAATGTGCAAAATTGCAGCAGATAAATATGTCCCTTTAGTGCAGCTGTGACTTCTGCCCTGTGGTAAATTGTTGCATGTGAGACTCTCTAGTTGGATTCCGTGTGATAAGCGCAGAATGGGATTTAATGAGTCCAGCTCCAAAAGTAAGTGGATGGAGTTCTACCCTAAGTCTGGAATTGGGTCAGTTTGAAGGCCCATTAGCTAAGCAAATGTAAAGGGGGGAAATCAATAGGAAAGTGTGGGATCAATATCCTGGCAGAAAAACTATCGCTACTTGAGTGAACCATTGCAAACCTACATAGAAATATTAGGCCTGTTATACATTTAAACCTCTTCAATTGTTGCATAATTCCGTGTGCATTGTGCAAACAGATGGCACACCACAACTTGTGGATATACCATACAAATAACACCAGTGATGATATCGTGTTGTGTGACTCGGCTCCAGAATGAATGTAGCAAAAGTTTGCAAGAGCATGTCTGATTTATCCCAGAAAAGTTAAGCCATTATAGTCAGATGAGTACATTTGTGGAAGCCTGGCACATTAGCGAGCGTTGCACTTAAACATCACAGAGGTACACTGCATTTTACATCTAGCTTAGTGCAGACATCTATAATCTCAAAGCCCTTAGCTACTCATTTCACACAAGGCTAAAAGTTGGCATCAGTTGCTGGAGTTGTAATTTGTTCTAATGGTGATGGTATGGGAAATTGCATCAATTAGAAAGGAAGCACACACCTGCACTAATAGGTTTTCAGCTGATGGGAAATAACTTCCCATGAAACTGAACTAAAGAATTGAATAAACATACTTATGGTAAATGGTAAAAGGTAAAAGATGGCGCCTTAGCCAAGACAACTGGAATGTTTCATTTTCAACAATGGGTTTTATAAATCAGTATTGCAAGTATTACATCACCTTTTGTTCACTTATGGGGCAAAATCTGCAGCTATTTTATGATGATTCATCCCTGCCATGCGTTGTCAAATGTACCTTTAGATTCCAATAGAAATCATTACATTTGAATATAATGCCAATGTGACCTTTCAGGTATTTCTTTATTTCCCCTGAATGAGGCCGCATAGTGTCTGCAGAGGCATATAACATTATTTCTTAGTGGTACTTTAAGCCCTGTGTTCCCGCATTATTTTTAAAAATTCATACACTATGTACGGTTATATACAATTGTCAGAGCCCAGTTATTTATTGTAGACGCCTATACTGATAAATGCAAGCACTTACAGGTACCTTATTTCCTGCCACAACCACAGAAAGAAACATAACACTTACATACACGGATATACACACAGATTCAAGGGACACCCTGAAAACAAGTCTGCAATTTACTGACTCATTCCTTTAAGGATAGCTCATCGTTCTATTGCCTCCTTCTTCACTCCCTCCTTCTCCTCCTCCCTTTGTCCACTAATTAAAATGTATTATTGGCAGGAGACACATTTTGTAAACATCATCAGGGCTTTCTATTGTCATGGAAATCAATGATGCTTTGATTTCCCTCATCAAACAAAATAATAATGAACAATGGGGAGGGAAAAGTAGTTCTAGTTCTGGCTTTGTCCCCATCCAATATCTCTCTATCTTGCCCTCACTGTATGTTCTTGTGTATGTGTTTTAAAAGTCTTACTCCCTTGTGTTCTTTGAGTCATCCTCTCCCTCTGAGTCCCCTTGTCCTTTTTATCTGATTGACCCCTCTCTCTCTCCACCCTCTTGTTCTGCGTCTCTCCTTGATGCTTCTACTTCGTCCCACAGAGCTCTGCAGCGTGTCTTCGGAGGAAACCGTACCCTCATGTTGACCCGCTCCTCCTTCCCAGGTGTGGGAAAGTATTCGGGTCACTGGCTGGGGGATAATGCTGCCAACTGGAACGACATCAAATGGGCCATCCCAGGCATGCTAGAGTTCGGGCTCTTTGGGATTCCGTATGTGAGTAAAATTTCACACAAAGGAGTATATGCTATTCCAGAAAAAAAAGGACATACATTACTAGCCATTTCGATGATAGTCCTAACAGAGCTGTGAAAACAATTATTTTATGTATTTTATTCCTATTGGAGTTTCAAATATTACATCAAGAATTTCAATATTAAAATTACAATTTGGGCCTAGTTGCAAGTCGTTTTATATTTGATATTTTCCTAGCATTTATTCTAAAAAAAAAAGTTTTCAATTGATTTTTAATTGCCATAAATTTTGGTAGAAAGAAAACACCAGCCAACCGAGAGCCTCATGCCGTCTGGTTATGGAGCTTTTTTATTAAAATAGTTGGATGTGCTATTAGCTGAAAGCTGTAGTGCTCTTCTGTAAAAAAAACAAAAAAAAAACAGGACCATCTAACTCTGAGATTCTCAGCCAGAGCCAGAATGAGCTCTTTTGTGTTTTAGTTTAGTTAACATCTTGTGCTGGCACTCTCAGGCATCTCTCAGCCTTTTAAAATGAATTCAGCTGTTAATTGAGATCTATGTTCCAACACAAGCGTAGAGACAGAGGGGCAGGCAAGATTGTTTGGAATAAGATCCTTCAAGAAGTATGGAAGCACACTGATCCTCTTTGTTGGAAGAGCAGCTAGTTAAAAGTCTTGGACTAGAAACACACACTGCTAGTCAGTACCCAAGTGCACTCTGGACTGTGTACTTGGGTATGTGTGCATCTGTGGAGCATGGAGTTCAATTTGCGGCAAGAAAACAACAGGGAGTCGAATGCACACAAACATAAACACACACATTTGTCCAGCTGTGAACAGCAGGTGGTCTTACGGATGCCAACTACATCCTGGCGGGACTTTGTCAAGCGGATTTTAGGTTTTTTAGCACACACAGACAAACACAGGAACCAAAAAAGAGACAGAAAGAGAGACAGCAGGAGAAATGGGATTTGGATCGATTCCCCCCCATTGAGTCTATTGTAAATGTGGCCAATAGTAAACAATGGAAACAAGCAGTCTCAGTGGACTGGCCTTTGACTCGAGTCTCTTTCTTGGACTCTGTGGTGCAATTAATGTAAATAAAGATCACTGCCGGCATATGCCTTCTGCCAATAATTCCTGACTTAATTGAACAGACGTCAAGTAAGACATTTCAAAAGACCAATGTGTGACTAGCTATCAAATCGCTGCCTCTTTTTGTATTACTGCAGGAGACTGTTGAAACTCAAGCTCGGTTGTCTTTTTTCCTACTGGGGATGCCTGGTTTGACATTAATAGGGTACACAGAGCTACTTGATTGTATTTGCACTCCCCTCATAAGTTGTTTATGTCAAATGGCAAGCCATGTGAAAAATTCCCGTACATTTATTTTAACATTTAAGACCTTAATAGAAATGTACTGTAAGTTCAACCTAAATGTCAAACTGTCTTCCTCTCGTGTTTCAGATTGGAGCTGACATCTGTGGATTCTTTGACGACTCCAGTGAAGAGTTATGTCGCCGCTGGATGCAGGTGGGCGCTTTCTATCCCTTCAGCCGGAATCACAACGCTCAAGGCTACATGGTACTGTAAACATACTTTCTTTTTTTGCTTTTTTTTACATTAGACTGTTATTCCTATATATATATATATATATATATATATGTGTGTGTTACATCGTCCTAGTCTGCTGTAAAGTGCTACAGGGTATATTCTTCTTATAACATTGTATAGGTATGACAACCTCAGTTTGTTAATGGGTATCTCACTTATTCTCATCACAACCATTTACACTCCAGATGTGTTTCCAGTTGTATAGTAGATTACAATATCTGTCCATAGGTCTTGATTTGCCTGAGAATTGAGGTGACAATTTGTGTGATGACAAATATATTGGAGAAAAGAGATTCCAAACGAGTAGGATAATGTTACAAATCTGAATTGCCATTCATGGCGAGGCCTTATTTTAAACACTACCTTAAAGTGCACAAAGTAATAGTAACGTTAGGCTGAAGATAACAAAATTGTTAACTGTACATGATAAGTTAACATTAGCTAACATCACCAAGAGCAACCTGGTACACTGTTTAATAAAGTTAAGAGTGAAATAAAGATTAATATCATTTATCTTCTTACAGCGTTGCTCTCACATAATTTTGGATCTGAGAGAGTAAAACACTCTGTATACCTGGCTTGTTGTACATCCAAATGCATACCACTTCAGCTGTTTACTGTTTAGCAGAGAGGGTGAAAAAAATCAACACAGATGGTATTTCAAAACCTTTTTAAGGCCTAACATGAAGAAAGTCACAATGACAGCAACTATCAACAGGTAGGCTATAATGATTACTTAGACTATCATTAAATCAGAGCCATAGTTATGTTTCTTCAAAAAGCGCATAAAAAATGCAATTAGAGAAAATGTTATGGAGAGGCACAGGAAAACCACCCGCCGAGCCTGCCAAAGTGTTTATATTGATGTTACATACTGTGCTATTATTGTGGATGAACACAAATTACTCGGGAGAATAAGTCAGAGTCCAGTATTGAAAAGCGTTGAAATTGTTGCTCTCTCGACATTCTCCATGTGACATTTCCACGCTCATCACTGCTTCAAAAATAGAACAGCATCTAGGTAGGGAATCAGAGAGATAAGGGGGAGGGGGTGGTGGGTAAGAAATGGTGTGTGTTGAAAGAAAAAGGCGGGGGGGGGGGGGGGGGGTGTATTTGCTTGTGGACAGGGACATGATGATGATGAATTTGAAGTACTATTTTCCCTAAACTAGACAGCTAATGTTTGACCTTTGCCTTGCCCTAATCATGGCTCTCATCACACGTCCATGCAGGCCAGTCAAAACACACACACACACACATACACACCCCATCCCATACATACACCACACACACAGATCTCATCGCACTCTCAGAGGTGCCGAGGGCATAAATGATTAGCCAGATGAGAGGAGCACGGCCTGTTAGCAGCTAATCACCCTCTCACTCTCCACTATCATAGAAATTAAATCATACTTCTGTTTCATTCTCACACACTTTCCACCCTCTTTTTTTCCCTCTTTCTCTCAAGTTCTCTTTTGCTCATTTTCTTGGCAAACTTCGCTGTTAGATTAGTGCTATGTAAAGTTAATTTCCATTTTAATCATTATAAATAAGGTTAATGTGCACTTATTCCTCATGAATAAATTGGTGTTGTTTAAAAAAAAAGAGGAAATTAACAGTTCCTGGTTTTTCTTCTTCCCCCTTCCCCTTAAGCTCCTCACCTCTGCCACCACTCCTCTTCACACTTTTCTTTCCTCTCACTTCAAGTCTCCACTTTTCTCATTTTCCCTTTTTAACAACCTTCTTCTTTCAGCACACAATCTCCTTTTCTTTTACCCCATATGAATAAAAATCACATTTGACTTATTTCTTTAATTCCTTATTCTGCTTTGGCATTCATCATCACAAGCCATTTAATGTATCTTTCTGTCTCCAGCCCCAGGATCCAGCTTCCTATGACTCTGACTCAATGCTGGTGAAAACATCGAAACACTACCTGCTGATCCGTTACACACTCCTGCCTTACCTCTACACACTCTTCTACAAAGCCCACACCACAGGAGAGACTGTTGTGCGTCCTGTCATGCACGAGTAAGTCATGGGTTTTATTGTAAGCATACTTTAACATTCTGATAATACTAATTCTTATAACAATTTAGCCAGAGCTGCTGGTCAAGGACTTGACCATTTCTAGAATACGTTCATACAGTTGGATTTAGGGCTGCTGTTGGAATAGAATAGAATAGAATAGAATAGAATTACTTTATTGATCCCAAACTGGGAAATTTGAAAATTTGGAAATTTCCCAGTTGGAGGTAGGTCTCACAGAATTTAAAGAAGGGAAACGTATCTGTGAGAGAGCTAATCCTCAAAACTAAAATTTTACTCTCTGCTAAAATGTATTAGCAAGAAGCACAGAGCTTCTGTAACACAGGATCATGTGTAAGACCTGGATAACCAAACATTAATTAAACACTAATTTTCAGTTAAATAAGAATTGTGACATGTTGGACATGGAAAGACATATTCCTAGCTTTCCGTTTACCTCCGGGTTAGATGGCCTTCAGAAAATTACTTTTTGTGACCTCAAGCTTTAGATTTTATGAATTACAAAAAAAACTTTTCCTTGGCTAGTAGAAAGTGTTATAAATTAAACATCACTTTATGAAAAAAAATCATAAAAAGGTAAGTAGCAGTTTCAGATGTCCTGTCAACATTTGTGGCTTTGGGGTCATTTGGGATTTTTTCAATTACTAATAAAGATACCTGGCATTTGTATAGATATACATTAGGCATAGATACTGAAAACAGGCCTCCCATTCTCCACACAAAACAAAAGTTTCTTATTTATTATTATTCCTGTTTTCCTCATTGTTGTTAATTAATGAAAAATCTTGAAATAATTAAACATAAATAAAGGACCTGGCTGTTTCGCACAATGAATCTTTGCCAGAACATAATTGCATTCGATACTTTGCTTTATCATGCTTTAGGTTCTACTCTGACAGAGCTACATGGACAGTGGACCGCCAGTTTCTATGGGGAAAACATCTGCTCATCACACCTGTACTAGACTCGGTCAGCCAATACACACACACACACACACACACACACACACACACACACACAAAATATAAACAAACTTGAATCCTTATAGTGCATGCCCCGTTTCCACACATACTAAGTACAATGTATGTATTGTAGAAATTCAAACTATCTTATTCCTTTAAGTTATTTCTATTTACTGTAGTATATAGAAAACTGTGTCTTGCAGAGGATGCAGATCAGTTACTCACACAGCCATACATACTCACGCACAGACACACACACACACACACACACACACACTGTGACCTCCACTGGGAAAACATGACATGGGATTTTCTTTGTTGCCCTCCCCTCCTCTCATCCCTCTTTCTTCTCTCTTTCATACCCTCCCTCTTTTCTCTCTTCTCTAATGAGAGCACTGACCTCATTACTAACAGATTAGAAGTGTAGATAGAAGTGTGTATATGTGTGCTTGTGCATGTTTGTCTCATTGTGCATGTCTTGTGTGTACATTTAAATGTGCGTTCCTGCACTTGCATGTGTATGTGCGCTTATACACAGCGATTGCGGTCATGTCAAAGTGGCCTGATTAATAAGCAATTTAGCGTGGCCTCTTGCGAATTACAGAACCGTGGAAAGCGATTTGGATTCATAGTGGGGCCAGGGATAAAGTAACTTCATCAGTGTGAGTGTGGAAAAGTTATGAAAAAATAAATGGTGGTGGTGGTGGTGGGGGGGGGGGGGGTATGCTTGTACTGCTCTAGGGTATGAGCTGACTGTAAAGGGCTGTAAGGTGACTATAACGTTTGTGCATCCATAGAATATCAGCAAAATTGACAAACAAAAGGTCATCATGCAAGGGGCATGGATCACCTAATTGCTGTTGTCAGGACAACAGAAACTCATTTTTAGTGGGTGTGTTATGGGTTGGCATCAATTATGACCAAGCACTCATTTTCTTGACTCTTTAAAAGCAATGTGCTCTGCATCAAAGTGCCCTGATAATTGAATAGGGGGGAAATGGCTGCAGGAGAAACCAACCTGCAAAGAGACTATTATAACCTTGATTGTTATGCTGCAAAAAAAAAAAATCCATGAATAAATGTAAAGTTTGTTGGATAAACTTAGTGACACATTTCTAATTGAACTTTGTGTATGCATAATGCTCATCTGCCATCTCTTTGCATGACACTGTAAGGAACTATTGGACACAAGCACATGCACACGTTACTGAGTTGGAAAGAAAACGATTTTTTTTCCTCTCTGCTTGAGTGAGTTAAAATCAATTGCACCAACTTGATATTGAATGTTATACAACCTGGGTTTGTAAGTTCACACCAACAAAACCAAGGATCAACATGCTGCTTGATCAATATTGAGAAGGCTTCCTACTGAACATCTCTCTCTGACTCATAAACTGGAGTTCATGGCAGGTAGAGAAATACCAAACAGGTACACTTTGGCCATGAACAACTACAGATCTGATAGAACATACCCACAAAATTGTAGTGATGTAGCCAATACAGTCACTATTCATACAGCAAGTCTGAGGTTGTTCAGTACATTGATTTAAATGTCTAAATCAATCACTTGTACTTAAGGCTTAAACTTCATAAAAGGGAAAACATCAATATTTCCATTTGGTAAGGGGTGTCATTGTGGCCAGATGGGTCTTTTTGCATGCACAACTGAAGTGAAAATAGACATACAGAAGCAGACATTGGCTTTAAAGGCTCCGAAGACGTCCGCTATTCTACTTAACAGGGGACCATCTAAAATGAAAGATCAGAGGTGTTTGAATTTCCATCTTCAGTGGTGACAGGTTACTGCTGAGCTGTGTTGTTGTGGTGTAAACCAGGGTAAGTGCAGGCATTAAGAACTGAGTGCCCACTATCGTTTCCAGATGCATCAGGCTGTGAAGGGCCACATGAAGAGATAGTGTCAGCTACTCCAGTGAGGTCACTGGCTGGTCTTTAACAACCCTTCACATCCTTCCTTCAAATTCCTCTTTCATTATTCTTATCCCTCTCTCTCGCTCTCCGTCTCTTTCTATTTATTGGTCCGTCCACCTGCCTCTCCCTTGCTCTAATGATGCTCCCGCTCTCTCACTCAGATCAGTCAGCGCTTTAACCTTGATCTCTGCGATAAACCGGGGTAGATCTCCTTCACTCTCTCTTTCTGTCATCCCCTCTAGTCTTCATCCATGTTTCCATTCTACCGCCTCTTGCCCATTACTCCCTTTTCTTTTTAGCTCATCCTTTCATCAAACGTTGGCTCCCTTATCTCATCTGCATTCTCTTAATCAGCTGCTGTCAACTCACCCTTGTGATCCCGTTTCATTTCATCCCATATCTCTTCCCTCCTCCCTCTCTTTTTCACTCTCTCTTTACCCCTGTATCTCTCTCTGGCCCTCTCATCTACCTCAACTACCATCTGATCATTCTGCCAGCATGAATCTTTGGCCCACCTGATCAAAACTTACCTCATGGCTAACTGTGCTTCAGTACTCTAAATGAGGATACAGGCCTCGCGCCTTGTCCCTCTCAATCACAGTTAGCAGCCGTGCTAAGTCCCGCAGTCCCCTCGCATTTGTCAGCGGAGTGAGTGATTGGCGCCGGGAGCAAATCAGACACCAGAAAACGAGGTATAGGGGGAGCATCTATTTCCCCAGGCCATAACAGGTGATCTGCCTCAAACTGCAAATTTGCCCTCCTAAGGAGACATTATATCATTTGACTTAGCAGGCCAATGCAGACATATTTCCCTATCAAATGTTGCTGAACTTGAGTACTTTTGGGATGTTTTTGCATTTAGACTGTTCATATCTGCAGCTGTTTGACTGTTCCCCTTTTCTTTTATCTTACCTGTTTGTTTTCCTTGCCTTCCACCCTCTTTCTTGTTCCTAATACCAGGACCCAGAGGAATACAAAATAGGACATTCTGTTGTAGATAGAGAACACGAGAGTAAGGGAGCTTGATTTTGGTGCCATCAGTGTCTTTGACAGACAGCCATGGCCTGCTCAGCGACAACGTAGTGTATTTCACAATTTGGTCAGGTTTTGAGAAGGACCTGTGGTTTGCTCTTTTCTTTGGCTGCGCCCTCTGTGTTTATCTTCCTCTCTCGCGCTCTGTTCGGCCTTGTCAGGAAGAGCGGGGAAGTGACAAGGCTATCAAAGGCATGGCGCTCATCTATTGATTGCTCCTGTCTGTCCCCCACCTTAAGCCATCAAAGGCTGTCACATATCAGTTGCTGCTTGATGCTGAAATGTCACAAGGGCTTTGTGGGAACTTTGTATCAGATGATAGGCATTTTTTTTTTTTTTTTTTTTTTAAATAACCCTGCTTGATGGAAACTTTTTATCTTATTCTTCTTTATTATGGAGGTTACTCTGATTTATAGCAGCATGATATTTTCATGCATCCTCTGTGGTGTATTACAACTTCTGTCACAGTGTTTATTTTTTTATATACTATTAAAGCATCCGGAGTTGTGAATTGAACAAAAACAGGTCTGACACAGACATGCTTTCACATTATAAACACAAAGCTGGTACATTTTGATCTCTAAACAACAGATCAGAGCCTTAGATTTGTAGATGTAATGCCAAAAAACCCAAACATTCAAAATTGAGTGAATTAAATTTGACAATCATCTCATAATAATGTTTTTGTTCTGTGCAGGGTGTGGACAGGGTGCGAGCATACATCCCAGATGCTGCGTGGTACGACTATGAAACGGTAAGACTGTTAGGCTCCCTTTAAAAGAGTGAAAAGGAACATCAACTTCCTTTTACATTATGCCACACAAATGTAGAATATCAATATATAATATAAAGTTGAAATGAGAACATTTGCATCTGGTAAAATTGTGTTTCACATGAAGGTTAATTGCAGACACAATACATTCTTCAATATTTTAGATTAACCTCCAAATGCTTATTGTTCTCCCAATTAAGTAAACATCATACAAGTATAATCTTTTATACTGTATGGAGGCCATACAATATATTCTAGTTGACAATCTAAGAATGCTTGCTTTATCTTTTTATTAGACAGAACAGTGTGGGTGTTTCTTTTCCTCAGCCTATTAACATTTGTGAGGGAGCCAGATTATGTATAAACAACAGCATGTCTTAATGTTATGTAATCTAATTCGCAAACACAAGGCATGAAACAAAATGTACAGTTGATTCAACATCTCTGACACAGTCTTCAGAAACTATATACGTCCAAAGCCAAATGCATTGAAATCAAGAAAATGGGGCGATAAATAAGCAAAACAGGATTAATTGCGGCGTTACTGCATTTGAATACATTGATTGTACAGGTATACATAATTGATTTGCAGCATCAATGCCCACTGTTCAACCAGAAATGTCGCAAACAGGCTTAAAAGTGTTATGTTACATCAGGGGAATTAACAAACACACACACACACATACACACACAAGCACACGCGTACAAAGGATCACATGTATCACATGAAAGTCTTTGCCTGGAGTTCTTTGTTTGAGACTCAGAGACGGGAGAGATAAGAAAGAGCGAGAGTGAGGACAAAGATAGAGTGGAAGAGGAGCCAGAGAAGAGAGGAGAGAGACTATCTCCCTGACAGAGAGATAAAAGAGGTGTTGAGCTCCTTTGGGACCTTATTTGGGCGTCACAGTGGTGATGTAAAGTGCCCACTGATCAGATGAACGATTAGATTGGCTGTCTTGCTGCCGGCCCCTTGTCCTGGTTGGTCCCCAGTGACTTTCTGGGTAGGAGGATTGGAAGGATGGTGGGGTGTATTGATGTTGTGAAAACGACCATGAAAAACAGGTTACAGAGGGAGGAAGTTATGGAGAACGGTGGGATGAAAGAGCAAAAAAAAAAAAAGGGAAATGAAGGAGGAGAAAGTGGGGAAGGACAGTCCATGACATATAGAGAGAAGATGAGAAAAAAAAAAAAAGGGGGTGGCATGTACTGTATGTGGAGGAGTGGGTAGATGAGAGGATTGGCCAACTGGAATCATGAGAAGAAGAGAAGACAAGGCTGTAGAAGATGTCCTTAAGGCAGACAATGAGGGCGTGATAAGATCTGAAATTGCTTGTAGACGCTCCATTAACTCTAGCCCACACACTCGCCCATACTCTGCTGTACTATATAAAAATGGTATATGCACACCCAGTCTAACATACATACATACACACACACATCACCTACATGGGTGGGGATAAAGATGGGATAAAAAATAATAATTAGAGCACCACAAGAGAGAAAAAACAGGACGGAGAGAAGGAAGTAGGTAGAAGGAGAATGAGAGAAGATGAAGGGAGAGACTGTGAAATTGTTTCAGGCTGGTCTGAGGAGTCTGTCCTCAGGGGGTCTGAAATTAACTGTGCTCTATCAGGGCCCTAAGAGAAATGAGTGATGGAGCGGGGACAGAGAGAGAAAGAGAGAAAGAGAGGGATGTGTGTGTTTGGCTTTCTCATCTTGAATAAGTGCTGCTTTGCAAAACAGCACAGTCAGAGGTCTTATTGTAAACTTGTCAAAAACAACACTTTTGTCATTCTCCTCGAGTGAATGAGTCACTGCATTCTCAACACTTTAGTCAAAGCATTTCAATGAATTTGTAAAAATGTGTTACGCTACATCAATCCACATGACAGATATAAAAAATAGAAAAAACGATTTCAATCATCTCTTTACCCAAATCACAAAACATGACTTCTCCCTCATCTCTTGTAACTTTGCTTTGGTCATATTTGAATTATCTAATAAACCTTTGTAACATTTCTGCTGCAAACCTCAATACAGTATAGGTAAATTGTGTTTCATTAGGGAGTGTACAGCTTAAAAATGACAGTCAAAAAAATCCAAGCTCATAGTGTGTCTAACTTACTCTATCCACAAACTTTGTATAATCGGGTTTTTTTCCCTAAAGTACTTCCAACCTAAAGGTATAATATGAAGACATTTTACACCAACATATCTTATTTAATTAAAAGTTGACTTAACCTATTCTTTGTTGTTGTTGAGTACTTACATTAGCTCAAATATTTCTAACAGTTATCAAAACCAGAATAGTCCGTCATTTTATAGTTGTAATGGTCTTTTCGTGGCGCCCGCCATGACAGAGCCTCCGTGAGAGACACGGTATGTTTATTGTTGCCAAGGAAACACCGGATGTTATGTCAAAGACTGCTATATCAGGAAACAGGAACTGCTAATAATAGCTGCCAATCAGTTGCTGTATGTGCGGCTGTTATAAAAAAAAAAAAATTCATGGATATAATACTTTGACACATCGTCGGTAAACATATTCTCCTCCACAGGTCTGTTTCACCCGGTCGTCTTGACTACGGTCAACTCAAGTTAGTTTTTGGAAAAAAGGTAGAAGTGAGTGCTGCACTGGGTCAAACAAATGTAGAGGAATCAGGTGCTCTTCAAGAACAGGGGACACAAGTCAAATAGCTAATAAAGAAGTTGAACCCATTATGATTATGTCCTGACGAAGACTCAGTAGAGTCGAAACACGTAGACACTTCCCTGTTTAATAAAGGATTTTTACATGACATCAGAGTGCCTCGGACTTTCAGTTTAGACCTTTTCCACTCTTCTAACTTTGTCATCAGGACAGTCAACTGTTTTATTAGCTGCTCAAGTTCGTCTTCATTGGGAGTAGCAGGAATCACTCCCATGATTCCCCCCTAGCCTTCGACATTATCTTTTGTTACTGTTTTGATTGACAGCCCCCTGGCGGTAAAATGTACATACTGTTTAATATAAGAAAAGTGCTGGAGTACCATAGATGCCACTTGTAAATGTAAAGTCAACCAAAAATCATAGTTCTAGTCCCCTTGTTCTTGTGTTAGATTGTAAAGCAGCTTTGAAAAGACATGATGTACTAGTTTGAATAAAGACCCTGACTTATATCTGAGTCGTTAACAACAACAACAGTGAACACACTGTCTTCTTAAACTGAGGGGGCCTCAAAAAAGTCCTCCTTCTTTTAAAAACTGCAATTTCATGCAAGCACATGCAACTACTAATATTTTCCACTCAAGGCATGTGCAAAGTTATCCACTCTGTCCTTATATTGGATTAGGTGACAAGGGGATTGTGTTGTGTTAAAAATAATAGATTCTGTTGTCCTACCAATCAGATGGAACGGGTGGAACACCGCAAAACACAAGTTGATATGTATCTGCCCGCTGACAAGCTAGGCCTGCACATCAGAGGAGGTGCAATCCTCCCAACACAAACACCTGATGTCACCACCACCTACAGGTACACACACACACACAAACAAGTCAATATAGGCTTAAATAATGAGAGTAATGCAGTAATTAAATGTGATCTACATTCATACACTCACAGAGGTAGATCTAAGGATCAGCGCATTTTCACTTTTCTAAGCATAAATATATCCTTTTATGTTGGACTCTTCTTCACACATGTATTTATTACCTTCTTGATGCATTGAATAGTGATTACATGTGCATATGGTGTTTATGCTTTTGCTTGTTTTTATGTGTATGTCTGTATAGTCGCCTTAAACCCATGGGTTTGATCGTTGCTCTTGATGACAAAAACCAGGCGGCTGGGGAGCTATTCTGGGATGATGGAGATTCCAGAGGTAATGTGTGTGCGAACATATCGGGGTGTGTGTGTGTGTGTGTGTGTGTGTGTGTGTGTGTGTGTGTGTGTGTGTGTGTGTGTGTGTGTGTGTGTGTGAGAGAGAGAAAGAAGCTTCTTTATGTTGTTATTACTGTCATCACAGGCTTTTTAATGAGTATTGCATTGCAGAACTGTTGTTCACACTGTCTAACTAATGACGGTCACATTTTGCTCTTTTTTTCTTTTCACAGACACAGTTAAAACCGGCAACCACATCCACTACCAGTTCTCTGTTGTTTATGTAAGTTTCCCTGCACGAATGCACGCCATCTTTTTAAACAAAGCCAACATATTTCTTCAGATCCAAACTCAAGTTTACAGTTCAAAACCACCAGAGGCTTTAGACTTCCCCCAGTTCAGAACACCGAGCATGATTGATCCATGGTGCACTGTGGAAGCTTTGTTAAGATCAAGTACTGCATGTTCCACAGCACTCAGGATTGCCTTGCATGTAAGAATGCTGATGATGTTTATTTTTTCTGTATGCTAGCATTGCAGTGGAGTGACAGGAAATCAATTGGAACAGCTGTTTGACTCATGGACTAGAGCTTTGGGAGTTGATAAGCTAGTTGCTTTAGCAGTATATCTGATAGAAGCAAGTGATTGAAGCTGTGACTGTTGTGCATTGCTATGGACTTCATCGCTCTGATGTTTTAACATGTCAATATGTCGCTCCTTATAAGAATGAAGGTTCAATTAAGCATATTAATTCTGTGTTCTCTACAGGGGGTACTGACAATGCAGGTGACACACGCTGGCTACAGAGACCCAGCCAACATTATGTTCACCAACATCACCATCCTCGGTGTGTCTGATCCACCCACATCCGTCTCTGTGACTCATGTTGGCACTGGATCGCATGAAGACTCTACCACTGCAGTGCCAAAGAACAACACCCAGTATGATGTAACCAAGAAGGTAGTCACACATATTTATAACTATTTGCATTCAAAAGAAAAAAGTACAGCAATCATTCATTACTTAATGTGAAGGGAAGTAATATAGGAAAAGAAAGAGTTGCTTCACTCACAAAATAGGTAGACCAACTTCTTAAACTTAATAAGATTTTCTTGGGCGAACAACTTTAATGAGGATGATTTGTGACACTAGCACTGGATTAGAACACAGGGGAAAGTAAAACTGTGCTTGTCCCGATAAAACTACAATCATGTGGTCCTGCTGTTCCCCTCAGCCGTGGACAACTTTAACAGGTCATAACTCTGGTGTTACGATTCAATCTCAGTTTTTCATAATCAAGTGTCCGGCAGCAGCAGACATTAAAAAAAAAAAAAAAAAAAAAGATTCTGATTAACCCCCTCCACCCAGCATGGAAAAGCAAGGAGACAAAGTTAGTTACATGCCAATGAAGTTAAAGCATTTAGCATCTGGGCACTCAAATATTTCCCACTGAACATATAAAGAACCAGAACATAGCTTGAAAATTGATCTCACATTCATCACATGGCATGAAGCACAGTTGGGGAAAAATGTTGCTCTGCTTTATTTGTATAAAGGAACTATATGCCAACCCAAGTTAAAACTGTCTATAATCGCTTTTGTTTTTTTGTAATTTGGATTTTAATCTGCATTTGTGGAATTTAAATGGTAAGAATGCTGAATAGCAAAATAGAAATGAGCAATTGTTAAAGGGTTGGTAGTTCACTAATACAAGATAAACACAGCAAAGTCGTCATTTGTGTAGAACACGTTGACTTCAGGCAATGCCACTCTGTCAGGACAACCTTCCTGCACAGACGCTGCACAGACGCAGGACAGATGCAGGACAGATGCAGGACAGATGCAGGCTGGGTGACAACACTCCTGCTTAGTCACGTAGGCGTCTGCCATTTGTTTCAATAAGACCAAAACGTGAAACCATTACTGTACATTTCAAGGTTAGCTTCTAAGTGTAAGAAATGATAACAATGTACATTAGCCGAGAACGGTGAGAGCTCTGTGTGAGTGTGTAGGTGTGTGCGTGTGGACAGACAAAAAAAAAAGAATGAGAAAGGATGGCTTAGAGAAACTATTCCACACAAGGTGCCCAGGGTTATGAGCAAAGAGGCAAGAGTCTATAAAGTGTCAAGAGGTTTAGTTAAGTAGTACTTGAAAGATTTGCTTTGGGTGCACATGTGTTCCAGTGTGTGTGTGTGTGTGGTTATATGCCTGTGTGGATTCTCAAGGTCTCACTGGTCACACACACACACACACACACACAACAGCATGCATCTATCAAATCAGTCTCAGAGGTAATCATTTCCTGGGGGTGAAGGGTAAATGTGCTGTTAAACCTAAACACTGGCTTGTCATGTCCATCAGTCTTTGTAAGCCTTGTCGGCCCGGGCCTTGAATGTAGTTCACAGACGCCAAACATCATTAGTTCTGTATAGAACACGATCGGCTACCCGTATATTATTCAATTTATTTTGCCTTGATTTCGTTGTGCTTTTTATTCTGACCTCATTTTCCTCCTCCTCTTCCCTTCAAAGTCTGTTAATATACCGTTGCCCATTCCATTTACAGCATTTCCTTCTTTTATCTGAATATCCAAAACTGTGTGTTGTGTAAGATGTTTTGTTTTTTTCCCACAACAGAATTACTGAAGTAAAAAAGAAAAAAAAAAAAGATAAGACAAGGAAAAAAAAAAAAAACACTGACAAAAATCTCAGGAGCCTCCTTGGCAGCAGCTGAGGATGGTTCAGATGGTGACTGTAGTGTCTAGAGTGAAAGGGGCTCCCCGAGATTTGTTGTGAGAATGAGTCATAATTCCCAACAGAGCTCGGCTGTTGAAACAGCGAGGGAAATTAACAGCTGTGTCTTAATTGATAGCACACGCAACGCCAAGCACAAGCCCCTTTTCAAGGAAGTGTGTCTGGGCTTGGTTGCATAAAAAGGCTGCTCACTCAGAGGTAACTTGGGGGAGAAATGTTCTCACATTGGCATCTTTGGATTTACTTATTTTTACTTTCCCCCATCTTTCCACACACACACACACGCGCGCGCACGCACAGGTGTTATCCCTGCGTGGCCTCAATCTAATACTGGGGGAGTCCTATCTGGTGCGATGGGAACTGGTGGCGGAGGAGTATCAGCGCTTCGATTGCCATCCAGAGGAGAATGCTGATGAGGCTAAGTGCAAGGCCAGAGGGTGCACCTGGAAGGTGAGTTTCATATGCACATGCATGCAGTATCTCTACATTCTATCATTCAACGACATTGGTAAAATGTAGCTTTTCCCTCGCTCCCCACTCAGCAAAGTGCCCTTCAAAATGTTCCATGGTGCTTCTATCCAAATGACCATGGATACAGCATTACAACGTCCAAAGAAACTGACTCGGGAATTACGGTCGATATCGCCCAGAACAACAAGTACAGAAGCAGTTACCCGGACTCCCCAGACATCGACACACTCCGAGTTGACATCCGTTACCACAGCGGTCACATGTTGCAGTTCAAGGTGTGTTGTTGTTGGTTTGTGCACATTAGTGTCTTTCTTCAGACTGTTTTTTTTTTTTTTTCCTGTAAACATATGAAGAAAGTCACACACTTACATCTCCTCCCTTTCCAGATTTGGGACCCAGCCACGGATCGCTATGAGGTTCCAGTGCCGCTTTCAGTTCCTCCAGAACCTGAGACCGACGAGACCAAGAGGCTGTATGAGGTCCGTGTTATCAACAACCCATTCGGCATCGAAGTCATTAGGAAAAGCACAGGAACTAAAATGTGAGTACTTGTATGAGTGGTTTTGGTTGACTTGTCGTGTTTATGCATTCTTTTTATTCAGTTTAATGAGTTTGGGGGTCATTAATGCTGTTTTCAGTTAGTTCAGACAGTTTTCATCTGTCTTTTAGTAAACTTTCCTTCCTCTAGGACGCATTGACTTTCAACAGGACAATACTTTAGCTATTGGAAACGTGGATCATTCTGATTTTAACAAAGAAAAAACAATGAATTTATCAGATTCTTTATAAGAATGATAGCTCTCAAAATATATCACATCTATTGAGCACAAGTCATACGTAATCATACAAAGCCGATTTTTTCAAATGAGGTTAAAGGACTGTTGGAACACATTCTAGAAATTAATTGAATTTTTGAATGAGACTATTTATAGTCTTATGGACCATTTGATTCAAAATTCCCTTCAGGTTCTGGAAAAATAAAATAACTGGAGCCAATCATTCTGAACCCTTTAATGGGAAGTTTCAGCTTCTGCACTCTGGCTGTTGGTTTGTTGCTCCTAAGGGGAGAACAAAACTCTACAGGAACACTTTCGTACCTGCAGCTGTAGCACTACTTAATAAAGATAGCACAGGATGATGCACTTTAACTGTGCCAGATTATTTTAGACCTTTGAGTTGGTTGTCTCTAAGGACTGTGCCATGACCTGATGTAATCTACGATGCTTGTTTTAATGTATTGTGTCTGGTCTTTTTCACCTTGAATTTGTATTGTTATGCCTTTTACAGTATGTATGAATTGGAAAACTGAATCTCCTGTCTGCACAACCAATTTACCTTTCTAGATCCCAATACAGAAACCTTGAACCCTTTAACCTTGAATTGCAGATAACTAAAACTAATATATTAATTTAAACAAAATGAATATTAAGGCTTTTCAAAAGTCCAAAATGAGGCACGAGAAATCACTGGGAGGTAAGACACGTATCACAGCAGCAGTTTGAAGAAATGAACTGACAACAAGAGGTAAAGGGAGACTGGAACTAAATAGACACAGGTGAGCCTAACGACACAGGTGAGACTAACGACACAGGTGAAGACAATCAGGGCATTCAAAAGGGAGGGAAACCAGACAAAGAGAGGAAGTAAGACCAGAAAGGAAAAACTAGGGACATGAACTACAAAATAAAACAGGAAACACTAAAGACACACAAAGAACTCAAGAATGTGACAGTACCAATACACAAATGGACAGGAAGATAAGAAATGACAAAATAAAACAGGAAACACTAAAGACTAAACCTGGAAACAAAGCAATGCAAAATATTCACATGGGTAAACAAGCGACAGGAAGGGAGAAAGATACAAAATCAAACAGGAAATTAAAACTAAACATTGAAATAAACAAAATAGATTAGAACAAATCATGACAATTCCTTAAGGTAATCATATTAAAACACAGAATTTAATTAAATTTTGATGTGGACATCTTTGTATTAGTTTATTGTTTGTACTGTTGCCTTCATTTGCCTGATAAAGTACATTTAAACAACACATCGATTCTTCTGGTTAAATAAAGGTTGAAAAAATCACATGATAAAGTTTCCTAATTATTAAGAAAAATTAATGTCTATTCCATGCGAAAAAATGTTTTCCCATAAGCACAACGCTAACCTGTCTTATTGTCCCTTTAATTGTCCCCTGAAGGGCAGAGACTTAAAGTGTATTTTGGGCAATATACTGTAGATGCTCCCATTATCAAGCAATAACATTAGACCTGGGGTAAACATTCTATTTAACTATTACCATGCAAGATAGTGTTTTCATCTTCATGTGAGATTAAATAAACAATGCTGAGTCAACTCCTCTGGCACTGTTACCCATTCAGATATGCTCAGAAAAGTCGGCCCATGTATCAGCGCCTAAAGTAGCTTCCTCTTGTTCAGCAGTCACGATGATGTCACACGAAGCAGCCGAGCATCTGAGTCCTTTCAAAGCATATCTTCAAGCCAGGCTGACATTATTTTGTCGTTAAGCTTTCCGTGTTTTTTTATTTATTTATTTTTTAGAAGTGTCAGTTGAAATGTTGCTAATTAAAATGTATGAAGTATATTGAAGGGATGCCTGCAGTTCCTACTGGTTATTATGCTTATTTGTGTCAAACGTGTTGTGAATAACCTTCTCTGACAATAATTCCCTTCACCCCCACCGTTCTCTCCTCATCTCTCACTGATTTAATCCTCCGTCGCTTTCCACAGTTGGGACTCGTCTGTGCCAGGTTTCACATTCTCAGACATGTTCATCCAAGTGTCAACTCGACTGTCATCTGAGTTTATCTATGGCTTTGGAGAGACAGAGCATCCCACCTACAAACACGACCTGAACTATCACACCTGGGGCATGTTCTCCAAGGACCAGCCTCCTGGTGTAAGTATCGCACTTAAGCACACACTGAGACTTCACACACAGTCATCATACACACACACAAACATGAGCACGGCACATCTAAATTACCTGTTACTTCACACTGTTGACGCAAAGATTACCGGCATCTCAATCTGTTTGAAAAGATGTTTGACTGGTAAGGATTTCAATAGATGAAACTTGACTTTGAGCTAAATTATTGTTTACAGCATAGCTTCCTTTGAAAGCATTGGCATGTTCCATCAAACCCAATTTTGAGCTTGTTACGGCATATGAAGCAGAGCACCCTGCAGTGGATGAATGTCAGACCCTCCAGAGACTGCAGAGGTGACTTGTAAACAACCTCGCTTGCTCAGTATGGAAACTTGTCTTTCTCACATCGGTGTCACTTTGATGTGTTGCTCTTGATGTGAGCAGCGGTTATGGAGTGTCATCATGTTTTCCCTGCTGGTGTCAAGGCCAGACAGGATGATGTTTCCACCTGCATCAGCATTATTGAGCCTAATTGCTGAGCTGTCAAGACGGCTCCACAGGGTTCAGACAAGTGTTATGGGGCCCCCTCGGAGAGCAAAGGAATTAGAGCGAGGGTGAAATATAGGGAAAAGTGGAGGAAAATTAGTAAAAAAAAAAAATACAGAGCAGGTGGCTCATAGGGGAGGATGACATAGACACCGCTTTTTACAAAGTTTTTCATATAGTTCAGGACGTAAAATCATTTTGTAATTGGCTTTTTCTAAACTTCAACAAAGAAGAGCAGAAACTTGAAGTGACATTGTTCAAAGAGTAACGTCATCATATATATTTTAAGGTTTTGCATTTCTTGTAAAGTAACTTAAATCAAGTTTTAATCAATACCATTATATTAGTGTGAACCACATCAACCTGCGCTCTGAGGCAGCTGAATGGTGTTGTATGTTCCACAAATTTAGGGATAATCAGCGTGTGCTAATGAGACTATTGGTAAAATAAATACTTGTTTTTTTTCCAGCTAGGCTAAGGTCATAGTTCAAACACCTCTGAACAGCTGTCCTCACTGAAGGCAGAGACTTGATTAATGAAGGCGCTGTCAGTTCTATCAATGACACCTCAAACTCAAGCCAAGACATGAATGGATGCCATCCATTGGAATGAAGGTCGATGGACTGCAGATGTAAACTAGCTATAAGCTAACTCTACAGTGCATCGAATGGCAACATGTATGTTTAATATTCTACATGGCCCCTTTACAATTAAAATTAAATAAATAAAAATAGCTGGAATGGCTTAAATGTTTCAGTGGAAGGAGACTGACTTTGAGAGAGTTTTTTGGAAATGTGAATTTGACTAGTTGAAGTATGAATTGGGATTACATGTGTACACACAACTGCAGCGACATAAAAGAAAGCTATGGTTGGCTTTCAAAACCTTCATAGTTGAGGAAAATGTGACTTTGTTGTACGCAATGTAGGGGATATTTTTTGTCATGACATGTAAGTTTGCATAAATGGGCTGCTATAGTCCATGTGCGTTTTCATCATGATTGTCTAAACAGAGCCTTAGAGAGAGACCTAGAGACCTGTCACTCTGTGTTTGTGGACGAGCCAGTGACCTTTCTTCTTCTCAAGTCAGGCCATAGCACCATGCATCCGGGCCACAAGGACATACGCACTCAGAAAGAAAGGCACGCATTCCAACATCCCAAGCGAGTCCTCAGAGCTATTGTATTATGGTTTAACCACTTCTCATGAACCAGAAGAGCAAGAGGCTGATGGAGTGTGACGTGCCCGTGAGTTTTCTTTACAGGACCTCGACATCTGAAAGTGGCAGGTCTCCTGTCCCCCGCCACCTTTCTATCTGTTCCTCGTAGCCCAGTCTGTCGGGTTCCATACTCGTCTAAACACTGAAGGACACGATGGGACCCTCACACTGCAGAAGAGCAATCATAAAGTGCACATGCTCAAGCTCCTCACAACAGGGCAATATATTGTTACAAAGGCAGAAGTGCTGATCCGTTCCGATCACCCCTCACAGCAGTGTCTGTGTTTATCATTCAGGTATCAGCTGGTGGCTGTGTGTGAAAACAATCAGTGGAGTAGCTTCATGTTTATCATGCAGCAGCCTGTTGAAGTCTGTAGCTGTAAATTAAGCCAAACAAAATCTGTTACAGAGTGCTGTGTTTGTCCAAAAACTGAAGATGTAGTTCCTAAAATGCACGGTCCCCTGAGTGTCTGACTTGCAGACCATGCTCTGCACAGGCACACATCTAAATGAACTATGTGAGTGTGTGTGTGTGTGTGTGTGTGTGTGTGTGTGTCTTTACATGTTTAAATATGTCTTCTTCTTCTTCTTCTTCTTCTTCTTGTAATTTTTCCAGCAATTTAGACGCTTTTCTAGGCGTATTACTGCACTTCACAGGTAGACGGGAACTAAGTCATTCTACAAAGTATAACTTTAGATTCTTAAAAACAATTTTGTGGCATGTAGAAAATTAATGACTGCTTTTGCAATCAAATGGTGGTTCTCATATTGGCCAAGCAATGTTTTACCTGAAAAAGAAGTTATCCCCACGTCAGACACGTGTCATTTTTACATTGTAATAATATGTGTATAACTGTTTCAGGACTTCCACATTATTTAAATATGTCAAGGCTCATGCGACAAAAATATATTTAAAGGTTTCTGTCGATTACAGCAAACCTATTATTTACAGAAAGATTTCTGTTTTGTTTGTTGAGTCATTGTCCATGATGTGGTGTATCAAACACTGTTATGGACATGGTGCAGTTTAATATTACAGATTGTTGTTCTTTGATAAAAAGGGAGTTTGGGTTTATCTAACTGCTTGTATAACTTTTATTGAAATTGAAGCAATGCATGGAATACAAGGGGGAAAAAATGAGGGTGCACTCTATCATTAAGACAAAAAGAGATACATTTTGCATTGTAGTGCTGTTAAAATGCATTTTGAGTAGAAAAGTTATATTATAAATATATTACATTTTTCTGTCAGATACAATCCAAAAATCTGTGACAAAAATCTGAACCGTAAACTGATCTGTTTCACCAATAACAGAAAGTGTTACCGAACTACAAATCTATGTGTGCGTGCAAAACACAAATCCAAGCAGTTAAAAACTTGCATCTCTATCAGACAGGTGTTTATTAACTTTGATAAATTGTCAAAAAAAATAGGATTCCGAAATTCGAGGGAATTTATATTATATATATATAATTCAGTTTATATTTCTACAATTCTACAATTCACTTAGCAGACGCTTTTATCCAAAGCGACGTACATCAGAGAGTAAGTACAACACTAATCCATTCATACACCGCCACCGAAGCAGCAGGAGCAATGCGGTGCAGAGCACAACAAAGCAGAGCTGCCGTTTATTTTAATGCTCTGCTGCAACATTCAGAACATTCTGATTATATTTTAGTATCCAGAAGCAACTTATATCCCAAAATAACGTCCCACTTTTGAGGTCTTCAAACCAAAGCTGGGACATTTTTTTGTTATTTGTAAGGATGCTTTGTAACTAAAATATGAAGTAGATTTTTTTTTTTTTTTAGTCAGTGCACATCCATTTGCATAGAGGATGGTTGCAGGAAAAACTTTTCCTGTTTTTGGAGAACTTTTGTGTTATGTTGAGAGCGTTGGGAGCAAGCGCAGTGTAGCTGTGTTGTTGTCATACTCGAAAACCCCAATGAGAAATGCCTTTTCAGGTGTAAAGAAAATCCTCATGAATTAACAAATTGGCGCATAAACAAACACAACAAATCTCAGAACAAACCTGTCATTTAACCAACAGTCACTGCTCCTCTTTCATTGCTGCTCCCTGTCTCTCTGCTACAGTACAAGATGAATTGCTATGGAGTGCATCCCTTCTATATGGGCCTTGAGAACAGTACTGATGCTCACGGTGTGCTGCTCCTCAACAGCAATGCAATGGGTAAGAGAGACACACGCTCAGCCAACCAAAGCATGAAGGCACCCACATCATGCTGAGACATAAACATGGATTGCCAGTTGATGCACATACCCCATATTATGCAAATGAAACCAACAATCCTCACACACAAACAAACACACACATAAACAGAATGCTCTTATTTATTAATGAACAGGGCCATTTTTGCATGTTTCCAGCACATGTCCTTTGATAGGGAGTCTTATATAAGGTCAACACATTGCAACAAGAACACTCTGCTCATCTTCATGTTGTTGTGTTTGCATAATGAACATCAATAGAAACTGTGTACACATCTATAAACATACTGGTATATTCTCTTTTTTCATGAGCAGAAATACTAATGCTGTGCCAGTATCCCTCAAAAAGCTATTTCACTACCAGATGAACAATAAAGTGTCAGAAGTGCTTTGGTCATATTTTTCTGGGGGTTTTTTTATAAAAAAAATGTTTTTGTATTGACTGCCACCAGATAAATAGAGCTCGTATTAAATATGTGATGTTTGAGCCCATGTTTCCCTCCCTCCCAGTACACATACACACACCACCTACATATAAACCACTGAGTGACATAAACATCATATTTTCTGTGTGTCCAGATGTGACTTTCCAGCCTACTCCAGCCTTAACATACAGGACTCTGGGAGGCATCCTGGATTTCTACATGGTCCTCGGACCCACGCCTGAGGTTGTGGTGCAACAGTACACTGCGGTAAGTTTCCTCGGACTTTTGATCTGTTTGTGTGTGCAACTGCATGCATTCGTGTGTGTTTTGTGTCTGGCCCTGGGCCGCTGTTGATGGACTGCAGCAGCTGGGAGTTCCTCGCTTCATTGCGCTCTCTCATTTAGCCTATCTAAACACACACACACACACACACACACACACAATCAAACAAACACTTTATGGACGCTGTCCCTTTTTCTGGCAGAACAACTTTTTTCTGTGCTGAACTGTTTTGACTTCCTTGTTTGTTTTTCTTCTTAACAGCTGATTGGACGACCTGTTTTGCCTGCCTATTGGTCCCTTGGGTTCCAGCTTTGTCGCTATGGTTACGCCAATGACGAAGAGATTAAAAATCTATACACCGATATGGTGTCAGCGGGTATACCCTATGTAAGTTCCCAGACTTTTTTTTAAATGTCAGGACTTAAGATGAATAATTTTTTACTTTTTATTTACTGTTACACCTTAAGTTTTCCCATTTCAATTAAAGATCTATGACACATTTCATGACATCACATATTCAAATCTCAACTGTCAAATAACTCTCTGGAACAAATAGATCCATTTGTAATTTCCGTTGAAATTATCATTTTGTGAAAACAGTTTGTCAAAATTCACAGATGTGACAACATAACACACATTACTGGAATCAATGTTGGTACTGCTTACACATCCAATGTTTTCTTCATGTATTTATTGCTATTTTGCTTTAATTAGTTTGAACAAATATCTGAAAGCTCTTCGTCAATGGCGGGGAAAGAGTTAATGTTCTTTTGATGCACTCAGTGGAATGGACTTTTCTTTTTCCAGTATCTGCCCATATTCATAATAATGTGATTTGTTGTATGCGGACAGTAACTGCATGAATCAAAATCAAATAAAGGAAGTTACTGGGATGAAGCAAAACGGAGACATGACTTCAAGGATTACACTGGATACATCCACTTAAACCAGATGCAATGTGACCTATAATTCCATTTTAGATCCATTCCATTGTTTTGCAGCCTCTAGACATTTCCAGTTGTACAAAACAATACAGCTCTCTGACAGGGAAATCTGAGCTTCATGTTGAGTCAAAGCTCGAGACAAAGTTAAATATCTGACCATGGCACTATGCTTCATGTGGAAACAGAGTCTCCACAAAGCATCATGCAGCAAAGAACATAAGAATTTCAAACAATAATCAAATGAATGGCGTTTACAAAACCCATAACTGCAAGGAGCTGATGCCAGCCAAAAGGTTTCCTGTATTACTGACACAAATGAAATCGACTTACCAAGGCTACATATCAGCTAGCTTCACAAGCTAACACATAGGAGGGATAGCACAAATAGAGGACCTATACAAGTATATATTTCTGTTTCATTAAGCCTACTTAAACATGTGGGTTAAATTATGTTTGCTTCTGGTCTTGTAATTTAAAAAAAAGTCTTAATTAAGGATTTAACATCTCTGCTGTAGGATGTGCAGTATGCAGACATTGACTACTTGGACCGCCAGCTTGACTTTGTCCTGGACCCAGAGTTTGAAGGACTTCCTGACCTGGTTAAGAGCATGAGGAATGAAGGCATGAAGTTCATCTTCATTCTGGTAATGCTACTTTAACATAAACTATTCATACTGACGTGATTTGGTACTCCATGGCCAAAAACCAACGCAAGCAAAATATGACACAGACAGAATGTTATATCACGGCCACATTTTACTACTATACATGTAGTAGACGATAATAGCAGAGGATGTTGTTGAATATTCCAGGATCCAGCCATCTCGGGCAATGAGACATATTACCCTGCCTTTGAGAGAGGTCAAGCTGCGGATGTCTTCATCAAATGGCCCAAAGAGCTCAGTGATGACATTGTGTGGGGGAAGGTAAGAGGGCATAAATATCGGGGAATGGTGTAAAAATACATTTAAAGAAATTGACGAAATTGAATTGACTCAAAATAAGAAGGCAAAATATCACTTTTGCTGGTATGATCCTTTCTATGTTTTTGCAGGTCTGGCCAGATTTTCCCAATATCACAGTGGATGAATCTCTGGACTGGGATAGCCAAGTAGAGGTAAAATCATTTCCGTAATAACCATATACCATTACATATCAGAAAGTATTCCCAATTACAACTGTGCACAGACAGAATCTGCATTGACTAACATGTCATCATTAAAGAAGAGAAGAGACGAGAATACATTTATTTGTGGCATCTTTTGGTCTTGTTAAGGTTGTTGACTTTTCTTTTCTTTTTTTTTTTTTACCTTCCCATCCCTAGAAATACAGGGCATACACCGCATTCCCCGACTTCTTCCGCAATACAACAGCAGAGTGGTGGCTCAGAGAGATCAAGGATTTCTATGATAATGTCACAAAATTTGATGGCCTCTGGATTGTGAGTGAACCAAATGCAAATGATTCCATAAAGGTGAACTTTTTTTCCTCGTTGCCAGGCTTACATCACCTATTCTTTGTCTTTGTCTGTAGGACATGAATGAGCCTGCCAGTTTTGTCCATGGCACAGTGGGAGAGAAGTGCCTTGGCAATCAACTCCTGGAGTACCCTCCGTATATGCCACGTAAGACACAATCACACCATTCCTCTTGTTTGTCCTCCTCATTGTATTATAAAGCAACAGTAGGAGTGTGCTTTAAAATGATTCATTGTGACTGTTTATTGTGCTTTTGTCCAAAAGCCCTGGAGTCTAAACATCTTGGCTTAAAGCATAAGACTCTGTGCATGAACAGCGAGCAGATTCTCAGTGATGGAAAGCGAGTCAGACACTATGATGTCCACAACCTCTACGGCTGGTCACACGCCAAGCCCACATATGAGTAAGTGATTATGTATGTTGTTTATGCTGTCCTGCTTTACATTTTTGAAAAAGTCTAGACTTTAGATACTGGAATTTTATACTCAAAGAAATAATTATATCACCATCAAAAGGGCAGGTATTCTCTTTATTTTAACATGCACAAATAGAAACAAAATTCATACCAACACAGATGTAGAGGTTTTTGGTGTAAAAAAAAAAAAAAAAAGACATTGAGTAAGAGCTGTAATCAGGCAGATGTGCATGATCCTAAAGAAATGAGTTTGTCCAAATTTAGTCTGGTTCAGGAGGCAATACAAAAACTAATTAGCATGATAATCGCAGCCCTACATTTTCAGAACACAGTCAAATTAGATGTTGGTGAAGAGGAAAGAGAACAGGAAGTGCAGGAACTATTATTGCAAATGCATTTGGGGAGTAAAATACAGCTACAGGGAATACAGAACAGATACATTTCAGCTATCCACAGAAATACAGCCTCATCAAAACTATAAATAAATAATCACCAATGTTGGAGTACATTGGTCCTTGCGGGGGAATTTTCCACTCACCGCAGGGAGGACAGACTGCAGAGTTGAGCTAACAGAAAAACCTGTGAACGCTTAGCACCTTTGGGCCTTGTGCCTAGGTGCTTTGTCTTAGGAATTGTTTCATTTTAGCACCGGGCTGAATTTAACAATCCCAATTGATCAGCTTGTCCACTTCTATATTGAATGCACTTAATTTAAGGGAGGGGATATACTTTTTACATTCTACTTGTTGCTAGTTTGGGTAAGCCTTTGTGTTGTTTCTGTATGCATCATAAATCCCTGATTCACTCTTGTGTGTGCAGCGCCGTGCTGGATGTGACGGGTAAAAGAGGCATTGTGGTGACCAGGTCTACTTACCCCTCCAGCGGCAAATGGGCCGGACATTGGCTTGGAGACAACTATGCCGGCTGGGACCAGCTTTACAAATCCATTATAGGTAGATATACACACTTACTGCACAGATAAATATGAAATACAACTGGATTCTGATGTTTCATGATGGCAGTCTACACTGAGACCAGTAATCTCACACGATAAGGGTCATGCCAACCAAATGTCATTTAGAAAGGAATCTTTAATCTGGCATGACACCCAATCTCCCTTTTGTTCTGCAGGCATGATGGAGTTCAGTCTGTTTGGCATCCCTTACGTAAGTAACATCATCTGATCTCGGTTTTGACGACGCATAATCTTATTGATGTGACCTTGTCCTCGCTAAGTAGATTACAGCAGTCTGAGTGATGTTATTTTGTTTGTAAGACCCTTTGATCAAAGGACATCTTGAGATACAATGTGAGGCATGTCATTACAAGCCCCGACCCAACCGAGAGGCCCAGCAGAAGTGTATCGTGATCGAAAAGAGAATCTTATTAATTGAGTAGTTATTAATGTAACTTCCGAAGTGTCTTGGCTTGTTTGCCTCGATGTCTTTTTTATGTCATCTCATCCTCATTCACATACTGCCATGTTTCTTCTCCTCAGCCTGCTAATAAAACACCGTATTGATCCTTGTATTTTAAACCATTTCAATGCCCTGAGTGCAGCCACAGGGTCAGATAAGCATCCCTCACTCTTGCAGTGTCATGCTCAAGGACACTTCCGAAACTTGATCCTTGCTACAAAAGTAGTGTGACAGTATCCTAATTCCCAGCAAGATGTAATGAAGCCACCATTTTTCTATTCTGTTGGCTCTGTGTCTCACACACACTTTTTGCATATACCTTTTTTTTTTTTCCAGACTGGGGCAGACATCTGTGGCTTCTTTAACCCAGCTGAGTATGAGATGTGTCTGCGCTGGATGCAGCTGGGTGCCTTCTATCCATATGCACGCAACCACAATGGCAAGGGTTTCCCGGTGAGTGGACTCAAAACTGAGAAAAAATAAAACACACACGGCTATGGACTGGTGGGTAAATCAACTTAAATTCCTTTTTTGCTCGTCGTTGTAGATATTTTTGTTTAATGCAGAGGGCAAACTCTGCTTCATGAAAAAAAATCCACAGTGTCTTTTGTTCATTCATGCGTACTGGATATTTCCAGGAAATCGCTTCAGGTGCACCCACAGGTCAAAGAACATTCTTACTTCTGTCATTCCTCAGAACACAGAAGCGACATACAAAATTGGCTGCAAGCATCAGATTTCTGACTTCCTCAGAAGGTTCCAGTATAACCTCAGATCAAAAAAAAAGATAGAAATTATCTCCCCTTTTACTACCATACCATTTTAAAACTGGAATTGGTTAAAGAATAATAAACAAGAAAACAGAGGATCAAAGGAATTCACTTTATATAGGTGACATTGTGTTTTATTCTCCCTAAAAGATCAGACATCTAACCCTATAATCAAATATACCAAAGAATAGAATACATGATATTTAGAATAAAGAAAGTAAATGTTATTCAATATGAATGAACCATTTGATCCCATGAAGAGGAAATATACGGTAAATTCTAAGAAATCTGTTGCATTTAAGCAAGAGAATGACTTCATTTAAAATCTGTACAATTGTTGCATCCAGAAATACATATTTGTATTTACATACAGAAATGGAGGAGACAATACTTTGACTTTTGTGGTTTGAGTATTGTTTCCTTGGGTCTTAAACACACATTATGTCAATTCTGCCGCCAGGGGTCTTTCAATAAAAGAATCACAAAAGATGACGTCGAGGCTGGCGAGGAATCATGGGAGTGATTCTCTCTGCTACTCCAAACCCAAGTGGCAACCTCCAGTGTTTAAAAATGAAGCCACAGCGGTAATGCAAAATCCTGCAGTTTGTCGAGGGTCCGCTTGAGGCTGGCTCCAAGAGGCCCAGAAGTCACATACACACCCGTTTAAAAATGCCAGTTTTCACAGCAGAAATTAACACGTTTACAGCCTGGTGCAAAAACGATATTGGAATGATTAGTCCATGTCTCGACCAACACACTGTACAGGGGGTGATTTTTTTTTTTATAACGCATCTGTTTAGATTTTATGAACGATACATGTTTGACATAGTTAGGGGTGTGACTGACCTGATTGATAGGTAGGCGTGATGTAATGTTTACTGACTATTTAATGTATCCAGGTTTTATTTACACATCTTTATCACAGCAGCACATACAGCAACAGTACGGCAACGTTCAGTAGCAGTTCGTACTTGCTTATGTAGGGGTCTTTGACGTAACATCAAGCGTTTCCACAGCAACATTAAACATTTTGTGTCTGTCATGGCGGCCGTCACAACAAGACACGCCCCATTATGTAGATAAAATAATGGATTGCGTTTGATAACCTTTTAAATATTTAGTAATTGTAGTAATGTAATTACTCAACAAAAAAAAATATAGCATAGGTTTCGTCCATTTTTTATTAATCTAAATATCCTAGTGTAAAATTCTCATATAATTCTACATATTGTACTTTCAATTGACATCAAGCTTGGCCTGATTGAAGCTAAATAGATGCCCTATATTCCTTAATGTAGCATGTTCTGTGGCTACAAAGGAAACACATTTACTTAGTCCTAGTGTTTGAAGAAAAAAAAAATTCAGTAAGCTACCTTCTCTACCTGCCTCTCTCCGATCTGTGTCTGATATACACAAACACAAAAAGATAGACCTGTTAGCTGCTGTAGTGTTGGTGGCATTCATTCCAGCGGTGACCTTTTCCAGCATTGGAACACATCTGAGAAATCCAATAATGCCAGTCCGGAGATCGATCCCACCGGGCGAACCTTCGCTGCACTAGAGTCTGCAATACTAGACACGACACAAGTGTGTGTGTGTGTGTGTGTGTGTGTGTGTGTGTGTGTGTGTGTGTGTGTGTGTGTGTGTGTGTGTGTGTGTGTGTGTGTGTGTTTAAACGCATGGAGTGGGGATATAATTGAATTCTCAAGGTGATCTGGGCAGCAATGCACAGCACCTAACAACCGCCAACACACACACACACACACACACACACAGACACACCATGATTCCAATAATTTAATAATGGCTTTCAAATGGGTGGTTAAACATTGGGGGGAATTGACAGAAAAAACACACACAGGGCGGGTGAGGGTGGTTCAGAATGACAGTTTGAGATGCAAAGGAAAAGTCTGGGATCTGAAAAGTCACCAGGATGGAAGGGGGAACTCGCAAGAGAAATGTGAAGATATTCATACAAAATAGAAGAGAAAGACGAGAGAAAGACCGACAAGAGAAATATTGAAAAGAAAATACAGTTCAAGGAGAGGAGTTCATTGGGGCGATTAAATGAAATAAAAAGGAAAGAATTATGATGCAGAAAATTGGTGGAGAATTAAACAAGATGCCCATTTAGCAAATCAAACACAAGTGACACAGTGATCATAAGTAAGTAAGAGCTGGGACAAGGCTAAATAACCAATTTACCAATGTTTGAAACACCTGTGTGCAAGTCAGGAAAGTAATGTGAGAGAGTTATGGAATACACAAGAGGTCTGAAGGATGGGAGAGAGGGGAATCAAGGTCAGCTATTTGTGTAGTCTACTGTAAAAACTGTGTTATTTTTCCAGTCGGCCATATGAAATTCCCCAATCATCTGACAGTTAGTGACTGTAAACTCCAGTCTGCTTAACAAGGCGTTTGACACTAAAGTATTAACACCCCGAACTAGAATGGAAGGTGCACAAGGTCAGAGACAGTGGAGAGAGAGAGAGAGAGAGAGAGAGAGAGAGAGAAAGAAAAGGGGAGAGTTTTTGCAGAGTCATTCCCAGAGTGCCGTCACGCCTAGTGTCTCTTTGCCCTCAGACAACTCTCTGTGTTGACCTTGAGACAATTTCACTGCCACAGCAATATACTGCAGTGTCTACATTAAAATCTGAACAGTGCAAAATTAATTAAACAAAAATATATTTCCTCCACCAAAAGCTGGTTCAGCAGAGTAGTCTTATTCACTTATATTGTTCCTCACTCAAAGGAGCATATTTTTCATCCAAACATATTTCCTGTTTTATGATATTAGCCCTGCAATGCAAAACAGAAGCTCAAAGGTTTATGAGATCGGGCGAGGGAGTAGATTTCAGAAGGATAAATGAAGAGAAAACCCGAGTAGAAGATGGAAAAGATGAGAAGGGCTGACACTGGCAGATAACCTCGTTTTTCCTGCAAGCCTGCGCGTGCGAGTGTGCATGCACATACATATCTGACTGCAATCAGTGAGTGTCACAAGGCCTTTTTTCGCCACCGTAAATGTGCCAATAAATTAGGCGGATTCACAAGATAGATTCTGTGTCTGCTTCTCAGTCTTCAGCGCTCCCCATTCGCACATCTTCATCAATCCCTCCTCCGGTTTTTCCGCTGATGAAAAGTCTACCTGGAGGGCCTGACAGACAGTGGTAGAACTGTCAAGTCATGCAAGATTTGTTGGAAGGAATGTTTAAAAGTATAGAGTTGGTTTTGGGGACATTATTCTGTTGGGAGTTTTACATTTTACAAGATGCTACAAAATGCTTTAGTCAAAAGTTCCCATGATATAGCCAAGCTAAAAGATGTAAACCCTCCAGAATAAAAAAAAAAAAAAAGTGATAATGAGAGATTACATTGTTTTAAATTTCCAAGATGAAACAATTAGGGGAGAAGGCAGAATGGAAAATGGTAAATGGACTTGAGCTTGTATAGCGCTTTTCTAGTCTTCTGACCACTCAAAGCACTTTTACACTACAGGTCACACCTACCCATTCACATCCATTCACACACTGATGGTAGAGGTTTCTATTTGTGGCCATCAGAAGTAACTAATCCCATGCATACACATTTATACACAGCTGACGAGCAGCGGGAGCCACTTAGGGTTAAGTGTCTTGCCCAAAGGAACATGGGACTTGTGGCTGAAGGAGCTGGAAATTGAACCCCCCACCTTCCAGCTGAAGAGACAACTGACTCTACCAACTGAGCCACAGCTGCCTAAAAGAAGAATGCTGATTATTTGAGTAGTTTTTAGATGTATGAAAAATGGCATTAACCATTTATGGCAGACAGGAAAAATTACATTTTCAGTTGTCGTCCAATGAAGGGGCAGTTGTGGCTCAGATGCTAGAGACATTGTCTCTCAACTGGAAGGTTGGGGGTTTGATCCCCAGCTCCTGTTTCATTACAAAGAAGCCTCTACCATCAGTGTGAGGGTAGGTGTGACATGCAGTGTAAAAAGTGCTTTGTGCAGCATACGGCACACATTGACACAAATGATTGATGACATACCTTTTCCAAACATGTTTCAAATGAATCAGACTAGAAGTCAAGATAAATCTTGCTCAATGACTTAGCAGCAACACTTCACAAAACCAACACAAAATTGTGTCTGGACCTTTCTGATACTGGGTCCTTAACTGTGTGCCATCACCATTAAGTGTTTGTTCTTTAAATTAACTGTCCTTACTCTCAATGTGAGCGTAAAGCAGGCTCTTACTCACTCATTGAGATTCATTCGTTCACTCCCACTCTCTTTATATATCATACACTCCGATCAACTTTCACAACTTACCATGGTAATTACTTCACGGTGAACACATCTGATTGTGAGCCGTGAAGGTGCGAAAGAAGTGGTAACTAAAAAAAAAAAAGGGAGGACGACAGAAGAACTCCTTGGTTTTCAGATAATTACAACTTGTACATTTCCTCAGAAAATTAAATGATAATCTGGTAAACTCCTGAGGTCATAAGATAATGGAAATGTTCGGTATTCAATCATGTGCTGTTAGGCCTGCACTTAGTAACCACTGGGCTACAGTTAATAACTATGATCAATTCTGACCCAGTTAAACTGAAGTGCAGCTGCAGCTGTGAAGAACATTTCTTTCATTGGTTTTTGTGACTGTTTCCATTAATTATATCTCGTGGTCTCTTTTAAAAAATTAACACAAAAAAAAGGAGGTTCATTGACTTGCAGTACTGCAGAAGTTTACCCAAAACACAACCACATAAACACACAATCATATGCAAATGCACTACACCCCGAAATACACACACACACACACACACACATACTCAGCATCATAGGGAGGGGTATATGGTGATGACACGCTTCAAATGAAAATATTCATGATCCGCAGTGCCTATGTGGATGTTTGTGTGCGTGCACACGACCAGACTGATCGCTGTTTTCTCCACAGTTTCACAAAATGAGCTCATTCATTTAGATTGGCCCATATCTAGATAATGACAGGACACCATGTCCTCTTTTTCTGCCCCTGTCCCTCAAAGGGATGTAACACTTTTTGCTAATTAAAATTAATGTCAGAACAGTGTGTGAAAGAGGAGTTTATGGCATCATCCATCAGTATAAATACAGCACACGGGCCATTTGAATACCTCTGGCATGCTACAATCTAGCTAGTGTTGCTGTCACTTTTTGTCTTCATGCCTGTCCTCAGTTTCAAAGTTATTCATTTTCAGCATGTTGTTGAAATCCAGATAGGAAAGAGTCAACAGCGCAGACACGCTGCCAAGATAAGAAAAATGCAGCTGTGTGCAAATGTACATTTATTCACAGACAGGTCTAAACGTAATGCATTCATACTCGACTGACTTCTTCCTCGCATGTCTGAAATTCTCTGAACTTGTAGAGGAGGGAAATGAACCATAGACAGGGCTTTTGAAATGTATATCTTCTGAAACAGTGAATCTGTTCACTCAAACACTACACACTTGTCTCTTCCTACGTGTAAGCCATCCCAGCCCGTGGATACAGTTCATGAATTTGGGCTTTTTAGTTCCGCATCCCCTCAAACAATTCCAAGCAACCTATCTACTAGGATAGAGGATAACCTGTTCAGATGAATAATTCAGGGAATATTGCTCAAAACCCTTACTGATATGAAGAAAAAAATAAATACATGAAACATTTGTAATTTAAAATTTGTAACAAGTGCACTTAACCTTTCCATGGCAAATTGATATTTTGCTTATAGCAAAGACCAGATTCTTAGCCTTTCAAAAATAAATGACCTAATAGGTAAAGTGCATCTGTAGCTGTAAGCACAGTTCACAGAGAGTTAAGGATAACTTTAGTGTGCTCTAAATTGTATTTGGAGAAGTTTACACGACCAACTCAGGCCACTCATATCAATCATTTTACCAATTTTAAAAAGTCATCTATCTATGTATGATGAATTAGGTTCTGTTAGAACTCAATTACAGAGTGATATGTTTTTTTTTGTGACACATGAAGCAATTACAACTCAGCCCTACGTTACATGGTAAATCGTGCTTTTGGCTTCTCACTACTCAAAGCGCTTTTACACCACACACTGAAGGCAGAGGCTGCTATGTAAAGTGACTATCTGAAGTAAGCTATCCCATTGATACACATTCACACTTAACCAATGAAGCAGTGGGAGCATTTGGGGGTTAAGTGTCTTGCCCAAGTACAGATTGGACATGTGGCTGCAGGAGCTGGGGATTGAACACCCGACCTTCTGGTTGAGAGACGACTGACTCCACCAACTGAGCCTCAGCCGCCACATTACAGTTCAAGAATGATACTGTCACTTTGTCTTACATTTAACTTCTGAGGATGCTTATTTTTTTCAGACAAGCAGCTTGAGCCTCTGTCTTTTAGCACACTATTGTTATATGAACTTTATGGTGTAATTTAGTGCAAATGTAAACCCTGGACTAACCTGGAGCCATTAGAAACCCACAAGAGACAGTCCTTTAACCAACTAGTTTGAGCCAAAATGAAACGTAACTTAATGACTAAAATATGTGGACAACAGTTGCTATTCAAGCCTTTAAATAAAACAAATGTTTTTGGCATTAACATTATAATTTCTCCCATATTCTTTCCCATCAGAGACAAGATCCTGTTGCTTGGGGTACCACCTTCGCAATGGCGTCCAAGAAAGTGCTGGAAATCCGTTACAACCTGCTGCCTTACCTCTACACACTGATGTTTGAGGCTCACACCAAGGGAAACACAGTAGTCAGACCACTCCTGCACGAGTAAAGACACACACGGAACACACACATGGCTTATCTTTTATCCTAACATCATGTTCCAAGCTTTATATATAATCATTTAATCAAATAATTTATCTATTACCAGACTATTTTTTTTTCCTTTTGATTTCCTGGAGGGATACACTGATTTTATACTACATTAATTCTCATTAGTATGCAGAAAATCTCATGTGGAGGCTTCTAGACTTAAAAAAACAAAACAAATAGGTATCGCTTTCATTTAATTGCATCAGCACATTTGCAGCATCTCTCTTTAAATACCCAACTCATTTCCAGCAAGTTGTCAAAATGTTACCATTAAAGCAGCCCTTTTTAGCAACAGCTGTTAGCGGTTTAATGTGAGAAAACATTTATTTGCTCATTTTGAATTATTTCACAAGCAATGGAAAATTAGAAATGTCTACCCTGGCATAGCTGCTGCATTACAAAGAAAAAAAAAAAGCCCTTGGGCAAGGCACTTGTCTCCCGAGACTGGAGGCCAACCACAGATTACTTTGGCTAAACTTGGCAGCTCCAAGGTATAAATATGTGCCACTGAATGCAAAAGAAGACATATTTATTCATTGAGAGTCTTATAAAGTCACAGATGGTATTTAAGTAGCTGGCAGGGTGAGTGTGGCTGCATCTTCAAACCACTGAATTCTCAATGACTACTTGAATTGTCGTCTATGCTGAGGACACAGGAGAGGGTGTCAGTGTCAGTAACACATTTTCAATTAGACTTAACGGTGTCTGTCCTGATGTGTTGTAGGTTTGTGAAGGATAAAACCACATGGGATATCTACAAGCAGTTCCTGTGGGGACCTGCCCTGCTTATCTCTCCTGCCCTCGACCAGGTAAACACACGCACACACACATTTCATTTTACCTCTTAACGCTATCATTCTAAACATGTCACAGATGCAACTGGCAGTAAGTTCAAGGATAGTTATGAATCCATTTCATCGTCCCTTTTTTTCTTCATGTCATTAATTTGACTTTTTCATTTTTGATGACTGACTTTGTAATCAACAGGGAGCCAGACATGTGGATGGCTATGTTCCTGATGCACGCTGGTATGACTACTACACGGTGAGTCCATGTCCATAACCATCAAAGAACACCTGGAAACAAAAGTGCCTCACAAATGCTCCTATGTTCTTAGTTATTTGTTTCAGCAACAAAATTCATGACATACGTTAACAGGTTGGATATAAAAAACAAATTAAGGGATTGTAAAATAACTTGTTTTGATATTGTTAAAATCTCTTAAAGAATAATAGTTAATAAAAAAAATCAATCTTTTTTTTTAATGCAGTATAACTTATCTTAAGTGAATATTATTGTTTTCTCTCAGGATAACTTGTTTCAGTCAGATATGTATCAAACAAAATGGCATTGTTCCTACACATTCAACCCAAAAGCAATAAGAGTCATACAGTTTCATATTATTGAAAGAGTAACATAATTAGACTTGCTGATAGAAACATATATCGTATAAAACATGGATGTATGTCAGTGACAGTAGTTTTAAAGCACAACAATGGCGGTGGCCATATTGGAAATAAAACAAAAATCCAACTGGTCATTTTTTTTTTACCAATCAAGTAAATATCTATTGAGACTTTTAAAGTTCTGTGTATCAGGCTGTATACATGGTTATTTTTACCATGAAAATTGGCATTCTAACATGGGGTTAAATAGGGAATCCATGGCCTTTGGAGCCAGCCTCAAGTGGACACTTGAGGAAATGCAGTTTTTTTACTTTCAAATTGACTTTATTTTTCAATGCCGGGGGGTGACTCTTGTTTCAAACATTCATAGACATTGTTTGTAGTCAATAAAAAGCTTCATTAAGTGCATTATTTTTGATGATTCAAAGCACTGAATTAGATTAGCTAAGATATGCTTTATGTTGGGGATTTATTCTAATAAAAATAATTGCAGGCAGGCTTTAGATGATAAAACCAAAACTACAACAAGGACTGAAATAAAAATATTAACAACATTTTTTAACAACGTTTTTGGCATCAGTAATAATGACCTAAAGCTCCACAACTGCAGAAGGTGTCCCGCTAACAAAAACAACCATCCAACTGCTTTATCTCTTTCTAGCTAAGGGACTCCCCATCTGTCTGACAGCATCATAAAGCCAAACAAAACACAAGACACAACAGTATAAATGTTGGCAAGGGAAGGTTGAGAGGAGTGGTTACCTCCATTTAACTTGTCTCTTCAGCACACAAAAAGGTGCAAGCTGTTCGAGGAAGGTCCAAGAGCAGAGCGGAAAATACTGGATTTAAAAAAAAGAAGTTTGCAAAGAACTCTTTGGGTGTGTAATAAATCACTGAAATGACTCAGACGCAGCCTTTATGTCACATTTTTTTACTGCGTGCTTTGTGATTTACCACCTTAGAATGCCAATATCTCACAAAGGAATTGTTGAATGAAAAGAGTCAAAGTCAAATGACCCAGTATTATTGCTATCCTGTCTTAATTATCTTTGCTTTCATCAGGGCAAATATGTGGGAGTGCGGGGTCAAGTGGTCAGGATGCCCACACCTTTGGATCATATTAACCTTCATATCAGAGGGGGATACATTATACCCTGCCAGAAAGGAATAAAAAATACACTTCACAGGTAAGTGTACACACATTTGACTGACAAATCCTAACAGCCACAGGACTTAATCCTGTGTTTTTAAGTTTGTGTTGTCTGCCTTTTGTGCCTCAAAGCTTCAGCAGAGGTAGGTTGCCATGTGTCACCAACTCCAATCCAAACGAACGTCACCTATGGTTGTAAGTGTGTGGGTGTTAAAGAAAGACAAAGTGAGAATGAGAGAGAAAGACAGTTAGAGGGTGATGAGTGTTCCTGTAGCAGTGAGATCAGGTGGATGCTCCCAGCAGGAATGTTAATGTATTTGTCCTCAGCAGCGGGTATAAATAGATGTTGTCCTTTAGCAATCTGCTATAACCCTCTTTACCCCTCCTGTTTCAGTCGGAGGAATCCTCTAGGACTGATCGTCGCCCTGAGCGACAGTGGAACTGCTCAAGGATCGCTCTTCTGGGACGATGGGGAAGGAATAGGTAAGTGTAGGGTCATATGAACATCCAAAACACACACACACACACACACACACACACACACACACACACACACACACACACACCAAAATGAAGGTTCTTCATGGAATGTTAAGAAAATTCATGTTTTAACATGTGTTCTTAGGCACTGATTATTACATGAAATTCACAATTTGTTGGAAGAGCTATAGTCTAGGAAATATCTGTTAGCTGGTATAGGTTTATTTCTCCATGAAAACCATTGATGGTAGATAGCATAGTTAGCCTTGCTAGCCTTGCAATGTTAAACTGTCTGGTCTGTTGGTGAACCACTTTCTAATCTCAGCAATCAAAACCAATATTTGAATGATGGCAATTATGTTTCCACATACAATTATTTAAGATAAACCCCAAGCTTTACATCGAGTGCATCGTTAGGTCTTTTTTAAAGGAAGAATGTGGGACATTTGATCCAGTAGATGTTTGCCATAAGCCTCCACCCTCCTCCAGTCACACACCTCCACAACCCTCCTCCCCTTGCTTTCATATGAAGTATTCAAGCGCAAGCGGTGGACAACATTGTCCTTGGCTCAAGCTGTAATTGCCCGTGGACCAAGTTGTTTTGTTAGCGGGCTAATGACAGCACACTTTAATTAGCATGTAGCTTTGCACTGCATGTAAATTTACACAGAATGATCTAAAAATGATTACGTGACATTCAAATAAGTGAGTATGTCATTCTTTTTTTCTGTAGCCCTAGACTCAAACAGCTTTTATACGCAAGGGGAGGAGCTAGTCGTCCCCTCCATGTAAACACGGCTCCGACAACAACACAGCCAGCGGGACTCACACTTCTTACTCATTGTCGACAGTCTTGACTTAGAGTCAGAGCAAATTCTTTCTTTAAAAATGTGTTCAGCATTTGGGTTTATGAAAATCCCTCCTAAAACCAATGTCACTTTCACTAATAACAGATGTGATTTGCTTATCGCAAATAATAGCATACAAAATTCATAAGAGCATGCTAGCGCGCTACACATACACCTCAATGCATCTTTGAGGTTTAGAAGAGAAAGGTGCCTGAAGATCTGTGACAGTACAGCCTAACAAAGCTGCTAGCTTAGCTGTAGATTTTTTTTGTTCATTTGAAAATCAAAAAAGAAGAACCTCCCTAAAAAATCTCAGAATGGAAAACAAAGAAGCTAAGACGCTAACAAACTTGAAACCAGTGGTTCTCAACTGGTGGGTCGGGACCCAAAAGTGGGTCACAGTCATTTTCAGCGGGTCACGATTCTGTGCCGGGAGGAAAATGCTGTCAAAAAGTCTATGAAACACTTTTTTAAACAAGTTTGTTTCATTGAGGTTCTTTGTTCTGTCACGCTTACGTCTGAGGTCCTAACTGCACAATTTTTATTAAAATAAATCTGATTGATTGAAAAATACAATAAATTTAGGTCGCAATTTAAAAGGAGTAGTTGGTGGGTACTGAGGCTCAATTGGTTGAGAACCACTGCTTTAAATAAACCACAGATCATGGAGTAGTTCTTTAATTTCCATGAACAACTTGATTTGAACCTAAACAGCATCTAAGAGTATAAAAGACACCCACACATATGTATGACGCCCCTGCAATAGTCCATTGATAAATTATTTTTAACTCTTTAAGGTCACACATTTTGCCAACTTTTGGTGCATATATTGGCATGCAGATGAAAATGATTAAACATAGAGTCTTAATTTTGTTATTTACAGAAGACACCATCATACTTGGTGTTTCTATCAACCATCCATCAGAATCTGCATTTATTTACCGTAGAGATATTTTAATTTAGGAAATTAAGATCCATATGAATTATTAGTATCCCAGTATGTCCTAAACGTATGTACATTCAGAGAAAGCACATAGTTATTTCCACTGAATATGAAATTCTTCATTGATTTTATCAGACAGACACAGAAAACTACATCAAAGCTCCTTCTCCACTGTCTCACTCGCTCGCCCTCCCTCTCCCTCCCTCTGCCTCTCTCACGCACTGAGATATGAACAGAATCGGCCTCTGAAGTGCCTCTGAGAGAGATGCAATCCTCTATGAAAGGCGTGTTTGTGTTGGGACAAAGAGAGGAAAGGAGAGATAGAGAGAGAACGAGGGATGACAGAGAAGGGGAGTGACAGAAAGTATTACAGTAATTCTCCGTGTCGCTGCCTGGAGATACGCTCTCCATCACTCCTCTTTTATCTGCTCGCTCGCTTCTCCCGTCTGCGTCTCCCTGCCTGTCTGCAGCCGAGCCTCGCTGTGTCTTTCTTGTTTGCTTTGCCTCTCCTGCTCACCTGCATTATCTGCTGTTCCTGCATGTTTGAGTTTCACTTCAGAGGGTTTCACTTTGCTGTCAGTCAGACTGTGCATTAGTCACTCATTCATCAGTTATCCTCTCATTCATTCAACTTCATTCGTTTTAACCAGTCCTGTGCCCAAACTCCCCTGATTTTATTATTCGCTCATTTACGAGACAGCTGATAAGGCAAGGTTATGCTGTGTGATCAGTCAAAGTATGGGGGGAGTCTAGCAGTTACTCATGAGACAGTTTTTGTTGTTTATTCATGCAAATATCCAGTGTTTCTTTCACTCAATAATGCAAGCTTCCTAACTCACTTCCGCTCACCCTGTATGTAATTTACTGTTATTTTCTCTCCTCAGGCACAATTGAGCATAAACACTACCTGCTGACCACCTTTACAGCAGCACATGTAAGTTCAAGGGCTAACTGCATGTCTTGTCTCATTCTGTCTTTCCCACCATTATTGTTATTAATGCAGTACAACTGGAGAATGAGGCCATTTCATTATCATGGATTGTACTTAGCAGGATTGAAAAGCTAACCGTTTCAAACTATTAGCACAACGATTATGTCTGACTGTGAGTTAGTTAGAAAAAATAAGAACTTCAACGGTTTCTCCTTCTGACAAAATTTTCAGTTTAAAAACTGCATTCATGATGTTGTTAGCAAAGTAATATTAGTTGGGGTTTTTTCCCAACAATAAAGGAACATCACTGTTACAAGTAGCTCTAGTTTCAGAAAGTTCTAACTACCATATACAAAGACTTTAAAGGTCACATACTATCCTCCTTTTCAACCAGTTTAAATAAGTCTCAGAGCTCCTCAAAACATGTCTTGGAAGTATTTTAGCACACCTTTAAACCCCTCTATTTCAGCCCTGCTCAGAACAGGCTGTTTCTGTGTCTGTAGCTTTAAATGCAAATGAGCTGTTTCCGACCACGCCCCTCTCTGGAGGTGCATGTGCCTTAGGCTTTCTTTCTCCATGCCCTATTGTTAATAGTGAGAAGGCAGACTCAGAGGGTAGAACAAACACCTAGCTGTGGGAGTGTCCTCCACCTGGGGGAGGGGTTACTGCCCTTTGTTATGTCATGAAGGGAAAATCTCCAAACGGCGAGTTTGAGAACACATTTTCTGAAAAGTGAAACAGGCAAAAGATGGAGAAGATGGACTTTTCTTATAATTGGGGGGTTTATAGACAAACTAGGGACAAATAGTAAGCCGTTTTCACATATGCACTTTGGATAATATCTAGATAATTACAGGAGAACCGCTCCGGAGATTCTCCCGACCTAGCCGTTTGCGTTCACATATAGCCTAAAGCCCCTCCGAGTAGCCTAATCTCCTGAGTTTTTCAGGAGATGTCCATATGTGTGTAAAGGGTTTTAGTGTTAGAAAAACATGATAATGTGAATTTTGCATAATATGTGACCTTTAACAGTTACACTTCTGCAGCTCTAAAGGCAACAAAAAAGGTGATGTGGAGAGGATTTTGAACATTATCGTCCTGTATTCTCCATTTCTTTTGATGTACAATTCAGCAGTCATGTGCATATCGTGATGACACAAGTATTTAAGCAGCTATGTAACAAAGCAGATACATTATGTTACATGTTGCCAAGTCCTTATGTAGAATTTTATACTGACAATCAAATTATCCAGTTGTAAAAGTAGAAATCCTTTTGTTTAATACCATCGCCAAGCAAAGATCCCTAATGAAGTCACAATGTCATAACCGCCAGGTGTGGCGCTTTTGTTGTGCACACACCTGTTTAGTGTTTCTCTCGTTCCAAAAGAACACTCTCGCATCGAGGTGACTGGAGTGGAGCAGCTGTGGTTGTGTTTATGCAGATCAGAGTGCATTTCTGGTGCTTGTTTTGGCACACAATTGCACTTAATTTGCTGTCTACACTGACAAGCTCTTGTCTCAAACACAAGCACAAAATAAGCGATTGTGTAGCTTTCATTCTGAGAGCACAAACACAGATTGCAAAATAACACACAAAACAACATTATCTTTGGTTTTAAAAGTAAATTAAAGTACAACTTTTATTAAGATGAATGCAAACACTTAAGGATGACTAAGAGACCCCTCTGTAGATTTAATGTCACCGTTAATAATTCCCTATTATTCAGTATTGAATGTGTTCTGAACAGCAGATATTAGGTTTGAATTTAGACAATTTGGACAACAAGTCACTCAATATGAAGGGCTGTATTGATATTAGATTCAAATTAAAATATATAAAACCCTATATAAAATGCTCCCTTATTCCGCTGCTGACATTGTTTAAATAAAAAAGGAACCCTTAATGTAATGTGCCTGAATCTTCTGGCTAATTTCCAAGTGAGTTTGTAGCACACCATAGTTTGATCACATTTTGAGTCGGACATGACAGGCACTCTAATCACTGGCACTAATGGGACTAAGCCCAGCCCTATATGCTTTTTAGGCGAGTAAAAGCCCACAATAAAACACAAAGTCACACATTATTGAGCATCCTTTCAAACAAACACACATACACATATGTACATGCACACATCCAAAGAACACACAAACCCACTAAATGCTAGCATGGCCAAACATCTGTGGCTGTCCTCTGCCTACCATCAGGCTCATTCCAAAGCAATTTCACACAGCTATAAAACAGGCACACTATCTGACAGCCAAAGGGGGAGAGAGTGAGAACGAGAGTCTAAGTGTGTCGCTGTGTGTGTGTGTGTCTTTGTGCACACACGTTTGAGTGGGTGTATGTTTGAACAGACAGATGTGAGAAGATGAGGATAAGTTGGGCAATGAGGCTAGTGCTGCCTGGCAGATTAGCAGATCGTATGCCATTTTGGATAGCTATCTGAATTGTGTGTGTGTGTGTGTGTGTGTGTGTGTGTGTGTGTGTGTGTGTGTGTGTGTGTGTGTGTGTGTGTGTGCGCGTGCATGTGTGTGTGTGTGTGTGTGTGTGTGTATGTCTATAAGAGTTGGACGTTTAGGGAAAGGCCAGTCCCACATAGTGTGAACATTTTTGTCTTCCTCAGTTTAACTTAAATAAATTGATGATCAAGGAACTCAAATGTGTACATGATTGTGTGAGCGTGTTATACACACACACACACACAATCAGTATGTGTGTTTCTCTGCAGATGACTGTCTTTTGATTTTACACAGTAAGAAATTGAGAAAATGAACCATAAATTGTTCTTTATTTCATACATCCCGCTCCATCTGTTTGCGTCACCCTCCCCTCTGCATTGCTTTTTCTCTCCCAGAACAAACTAAGCAATAAGATTGAAAACAGTGGCCTGGCTGTTGGTGACCAGCTGACCCTGGGCGTGGTGAAGGTGTGGGGAGCAGGCACTGCTAACATCACAAAGGTGGAACTCACAGATGGGGACGGAGCTGTGCATTTGCTGACCCCAACACAAAACCTCGACACTCAGGTGAGATGAGTTTTTGATGTCACCATTCAGTCATGCATAGTCCATTTGTGTCATGGATTTGAAGATATCTTCTTTTTATTTTGTCAATGTTTAATGACATGCCGTGTAGTAAACATTTGATCCATGATAGCATAAAATAGTCCTGTCCGTCTTATCTTACATTACAGTTTCTAACAGGGATAGAATCATGTTTTTAATGGTCTCTGCAGGAAATGGTCCATGAAAGCAAAAGTTCTTAACGTAAATGAAATGCCACACTCTGACTGATGGTGTTTAGTATACTGAAGGAATGTGCGTATTCATGTATTATATTTTACTTAAAATTAAACCAACTACATCATGCTTTATCTTCAAAGCAGCTGACACAAATACAAGAAAACTTTAGATTCATAGACATTAGTATCCACAACAACTTTTCTGTAATGTATTACATTTTTTTAAATTTTTTTGGGGGGGTCTTTTTGTGCCTTCATTGTATAGATAGGTACAGATAGACATATAATGTATTTATTATACAGATAGGACGGTGGATAGAGTCAGAAATCAGGGAGAGAGAGAGTGGGGAACAACATGCGGGAAAGGAGCCACAGGTTGGATTTGAAACCTGGGCAAGTGGACAACTTCCTCTGTACATGGGGCACACGCACTAACCCTTATGCTACCGGCATCCCACTCACCGATCATTTATACTATAAATTAATAGGCTAAGGCATGTCCTGGTAAAAAAAAACTGGACAGTCTTATCTGATGTGTATACATGCTGCATCCCATCATACACTACATTTTTGTTTTGGTAACATGAAAAACAGATTAATCAGTGTCTCACATGCATACGATCACTGTCATTGCATATAACAGTTCACTTCACACATTCATAACATAGCTCAGTGAGCCTCATTCATCGCTGCATGCACATATTTCATTAGCACAACACAGCATTCAGGTTGATGGAGCACTTCCCTGCCAGTCAAAAACTGTCACTTTGATATGAAGAAGAAAAAAAAGTACCATCAGGTTCACAACCGAACCCCTGCTGTGCCACACTCTAATAGCTGTAATCAACTCTGCATCCCCCTGACAGGGTTGTTTTGTAATAAAGACTCCACTCAGGACAGCGGTTTGAAAGCTGCTCGTGTAAAATGATCGTCACTTTCCTGTTGCTCGCTCTCAATCATCTCCTCCAATGGTTAAACGGGGGGGGGGTTGGGATTGTGTACACAAGGCTACACCATGTGGCCTTTTATAGCACTTGATCCATGATGATACATTAGTCTAAAATGCCTCCCAAGTTCCCAAGCACCAGGAAATGCCGTTTGCATTTATGTACAAATCTCCTCCCTAGTGTCCTCAAGAGAGTCAAGGTCAACCACATACATTTTGCTACAACAGAGAAGTCATTGCAATGCACAAGGACATTTCAGTCTTCAGTCGGGTGGATGCCAAGCAAAACAGGACTTCAGCTGAGGTCAGACAGCTGAAAGACATTTTTTGTGAGGTCACAGAGAGAGATAGCTTTAAAAATCTTAACAAGGTTAAAAGTAATCAGGAAGTATTCAAGTTTAGGTCACACCAGGATTGGGGTGGGTGGGGGGGGGGGGGGGGGGGGGGGGGGCTGGAGTGAGCTATCTTACAGTTTTGGACTTTCTATTTGTTTGATACGGTGGATGGGTGCTACACACGTTTGCTACAACAAGTGTAAACTAGAATAAAGGGCCAAGTTTAAGAAGATAGCATGTGTTCTCTTTTCTCATTTGGTCTGTGATAAAATATTCCTGTCTAGGTTGTGTACTGTACTCAGCGCACTTATCGGGAGCATGAAAATGATTGCGGCAGCAGCTCCATAAATAATCGTAGGTGGGGAAAAAAAAGCCCAGAAGCTTTTGATTTATACTGCTCTTGGAGAAGACAGACAGAGAGAAGCTAGCAGAGACGGTAAGAATTGCAGATGAAGAATGTCAGAATAAAGGGGGGTTGGGGGGTATTTTGAGAGTATCTGTGTTGGGCATTGGCCAGAGAATAATGAAAAGACAGAGAAAGACATGCAGTCCATCTTTAGAAAGGAGGGAAGGAAGGACACAGAAAACAGATGGAGAGAGGAAAAGAGAGGTGAAAGAGATAAACAGGGAGAATGAAAGATGGGCGGGAGGGAGGGAAGAAGGGCATAGAGAAGGAGAACGAGGGGATGACACAGTGCGGGCATGGTAATAAGTGGTGTTTCAGTGTGAGACAATCCATTCATCTCCTTAAGTATTGTCTGATAGGGTAACAACTTGAAAGGAGCAGTGAGCAGCTGGTGCTGTGTCATTTAAATACAGTGAGGTAGGAGAGCTATTTCTGTTCGAGTACAGCACAAGATGTTTTATTCTGAACCTATATAGGCCTCTTCATGCTGTCATGTACAATATCTCATCACATGGATAAGCGCAGACTTGTTTAACTTTACCAGGGACCCATACTGTTTATATGGCAGGAGAGAAATGGGATTAGTCCCTTTTAAATTGGATTCAAGGAACATAAAATAGCCGAGGGGAAGGTTCGGTACGTTTTCACGTCTCTCATATTTAGAAGACATGACTTTTGAAGGAAGTTACAAAACACAGGGCAATATCTGTACATCCTTACCATCCTTTAGGTTTATACAAGGGGAGAAGTTAGGTACAAGCATTGCAAGAATTATAACATGTGGACACTAGGAGGAATAGCTGAGCTCCAGGGTACGGCTCCTAACAAATAAACAAATAGCAGACCTGCATATGCAGAAAATAGGCTGTTATCCACACTCACACCCACATCCATTGATCATTTGGACTTGGCATTTTGCAATTACTTGCAACTATCGTGCCCTTCAAAGGAGAACCAACAGATACAGGGACTCTTTTTAAACATCCGCTATCAGGCTGTTGAATGCTGAACAACTTTAACTCTAATTGGTTATGGTCAGATCATTAAGCAACCTGTAAGGTTTTTTTTTTTATTGATGATTCAATTTACTGAATACATTTCTGCCATTGTATTTATGCATTATTTATTTAAAAAACGTAAAATCTGGTCTCTCAGTTTGTCATTGATCTGTGGTTACTGGCATGTGAATGTCATTTTCAGAATGCTGCTGTGACTGTGTTCGTTTCCTTTTAAAGCAAGAATGTGCGACTTTTTGATCCATTAGGTGTCACCCTTGAGCACCAGCATGAAACCAAAACAAACTGCTGCTTGGTGACAACTCCACCGCACTGAATCCTTTCAATCAGAGGTTGGAGGTGTGTCGCTGCTCTCCTACAGCGACACACCTTAAACCTCTTTCCCCTTGCGTTTGCACAAAGGTGGTATCAAATTGGAACCCTCGTAATTAAGCGCTAAGTGCAAGCAACGGACAAAATTGTCCTCGTCTCGAGCTGCATTTTCGTGTTAGCAGGCTTATGGTAGCGCTCTTAAGTTTGCTAGTAGCTTCACATTGCATGTAAATTTATGCGGAATGACCATGATCTAAAAAACGCTTACTGGACATTCAAATAAGCAGTGAGCACAGTATGTTATTCTTTTGTTCTCTTGTCCCTCACTTAAATGGCTTTGTGGTAAACACGATGTAAATCCACTCAGACTACAGCGGGACCCGCGTGTCTCACTCATGGTCACAGTCATGACTTAGAGAGATATTTACAGATGATATACTTCCTGTCTGCTATATTTATGTGTCAAATGTTGCACATTCTTCTTTTATTGCCTCGGTAGGCTATGAAACTAAATTGTCCTTCTGGGATTAATAAAGTCCGAATCTGAATCTTGTATTTGAGGCCCGTATAGACAGCTCAAATCAGTGTCAGTCTCCATGTATAAATGTTAAACCTATATGTGTGGAACTTTGTGGACTATGACGGAAACACTGTCGACATGTATTCTTCTTGTGTCCGTAGGAGCTGATTGTGGATGCTACTACAAAGTATGTCCGTGTGCATGAACCCTTTTCCATGGTGTGGAGCACCAGTGACTGATCAAATGAGTAGTTTTCCTGGTGAATAATTATCATACCTGTACATAGTAATCTGTTTAAAAAAAAATGATGATGTAAAAATAATGAACTGATTTATTTGTAACTTCAAAAGATGAGCCTATAGCTGCATGTTGTTGTTTCTTTTATTTTTGGTTGTATATCACAGCCTAATACAAGCAGTTTATCTTTACACATCACTTTGCAAATTAACCTGATGTAACATTTCATTCAGATGAGTACTCAATTATATTTTCTGTTTTGGATAACTAATTGGACTGTTTTATGTTTGTTGGAATAACAACAGTATAAAATTATGAATTATTAAAGAGCTTGATTTTTTTCTTAAATCTTTTTTTGGTCTCTTTATTTCAAATAACTTTATTCCCATTCACACACTGATGGCAGGGGCTGCTATGTAAAGTGACCTTCAGAATGATCTCATCTCATTCATACACATTCAAACACATTTATACTGTACACTGTCGAAGCAGCGGGAAGTAACTTGGGGTTAAGTGTCTTGCCCAATGACACATTGGACAAGTGGCTGCAAACGCTGGAGTTGGATCCCCTAACTTCGGGTTGCGAGACGACCAACTGAGCGCCACACTCACCAGCAAGGGCAGAGGAGAAGAGATTGCTACCAAGTTAAGCTTCATCTTGAACCAGGCTTTTCAAGACCCTCCCTTCGTCGACCCATTCTGACTTTCCTCATCTGACACCTTAAAGTTACACAAAATGACTTTCGATGAAGACCAGTGAATGTAAACGTTGGTTTAAAACATCTGTTGGACATTTTACAGCGTAGAATCACACAGGCTTTGGAAGTAAGTAACAAACAGATGTTAGTTTCATCAGCAAGAAATAAACTAATGTCCATGTTTTAATTCACCTTTAAATTTACATTTTTTTTGAGAGAATTTTATAATTGTGGCTTTCATATTGCACTTTATTTTGTAGCGCACATTTAAATACATGCTAGTTGACTTTACTATTTCAGATTTCAAGTCATTGCTCCACAATCCATTTAATAGGAGAGGGAAGAATTGTTAACCTAATTTGTGTCTGCAACACATTACCTGCAGAGTGAGACATTTTATGAGATTGTTCTGGCCTTTTTATTCCATCGCACAGAGGCATCAGTGGGAAACCAACTGCTGTGCACAGAGTGAACAGGTGTCCTGAATAAAATAACAAACAGCCAAAACTAATGACCAGTGGAAGGAACCGCATGCAGCATCTCCGGAAATGTACTTTTGATCATTGGGAATGCTTTGATTTAAGAGACACATGATGCTTTGATAGATTCCCTTCAGTCACACAAGTCCCCAGCACAGTGACAAAGACCTAAGTGGAATTATTAAGTGCAGTTTAAAAGCACAGTTAGTGCCACTGCTCTCAGTGATCCTAAAGCTGCACATATGCATGCATGTTTGAGTGCATGTATTTGCGAGTGTGTAGCCGAGCCAGAGACTAGACACTAATAATAGCTCTCACCTGCGGCAGGTCGTTTACCTGTGCTTTGTCTCATCCCATTACCGCCCCATTATGATACAGTCATCCATAATTCAGCCTGCAGTGAATGTAATGATATCAATCCAGCCAGGGGCCCCTCAAATTGATTCCCACGCTAATCGCCACTCCACTTTTTGAATGTACAGGGCTGTTACTGTTGAATGCCGTAACACCAACAAATGTTGGTGTGTGTTGAAAAAAAAAAAAAAAAGATTTATTCCGGCTCCATTTTTCAGGTGATATTTTATTTTGAAGGGAGAAGCTTTCTGTTTTGACTTTTAAAAAAAACAAAGCCAGCCACCCACGAGCGGCAGCAGGACTAATTGAGCTGGTGATCTGACACAGCGTTGTTCCTGGAATCATGCGGAAGTCATAACACTGCCGCTTGAAGATATTAAAACAGTAGAGAAAACAGTGAAACAATCAAGGCCTTTTTCTCTTCTTTTTTTTTTTTTTTCATCTACACTTGTGATTTCTGGATTTGTCATTTGGTATAAAAATATTACATCTCTGATCTTGTTGGAGAAATAAACTTGATGCAGAATGCCCCCTGACTTTACTGTCTACAGCCGGTTGTTGTTGAAAATAAGTTCTATTGCCTGTTTTTTTTTCTTTCTGTCAAAAAATGTGTTTGAACCACCTCGACAGACAACACCACGGGTAAACTCAAATCTAGCTTTCTTGTTAGACAACAAGAGGACAACAAATCTGTTCATGATAGTATGTGTTGCCTCAAACTTTTAAAGTGCAAACTGACTTAATGCATGAGTTATTCAATGGCACTACGGTTTGGATATAATGAGTGTAATCTGTCACATATAACACAATGTAAGGGATCCATATCTATATTTTGGTTGATGTGGAAAAAAGAAACACAAACTGTTATGGAGATAGTAACCTTGTAAACACAGATATTAAAGTCTGACTCAAAGAAACAGCATCACTCAGACATAATGGCATCCAGTGTCCTGAAGTCCAGGTAACACTCTTCACACTCCAGAACACAAACTTTTATGATTTTAAAGATCCTCAAAATGTTCTGTACTCTTTTTGTGACTGCTGTTGCGCGACACTTTTCAAAGACATTCCTCGTTGCTATTTTATTGTCAATACGTCAATATGTTTCTCTCTGACTTCCTTAAAGAGAACACGCCTGTTCTAATGAGCTGACGTAACAATGTCTTTGTTGCTCAGTTGACTCACAGATACAAGTCTGTCACAGATAAAGGGGGGGGGGATAAAACAAAGTGAGAGAGAGATAGAAGCTTTGACAACTTCAGATGGGATTGCTTTGCATGTGTGTGTGTGTGTGTGTGTGTGTGTTGTACTACCTTGCATTGAGCCCTTCATGAAATGCTACACATGCTAATATAAATAGCAATATAATTATAATAATTGTAGAAGTCTATCTTTTTTTATTTATTTAGTGAAATAAGTGAAAACACATTGTATTTTAATGTGCTTATAATGGAATTAAAATAATGGGCTTCACAGTGGTGCAGTGGTTCGCGCTGTTGACAGAAGCCTTTCCTAGCCTATTTGGATATTAGGCAGCTTCATTGTGCAACACTAAAAGGTGTCTCATAATATCCTGAGTCATGGTCACATGGATTGTTTTGTTCTTACAAAAAACAAGAAGACATTTTTCAATTCCTTAAATTGACCACCTTTGTTTAGCTTTTTTTGCTCGTTAAGTCCAGGAAGTACTGGTATAGCTACATCTTAGACCATACGCAAAAGAACTACAGAGGAAGGCTCTATTAAGAAAATGACATATAACACCAGACATGCCCATTTAGACTCCCAATAGGATGTATCATTTGTACCTATGTGCAGCACTTTTCTATTGATGGAGGTCAATATGCTTGATGTATTTCTTAGGGCAAGTAAGAAATACATCAAGCATATTGCAAATATAAATGTGTCCTTGTCTCACTTTTCTTCTTCTCATGCTCCTAATTCCCTCTGAAGAACACACTAACACACACCCTTATCATCCATGCACACAGACAAATTACATTATATTCAGCCTTTTCATGTGTTTGACACCATACCTCAACAATACAACTTTCCTTTCCCCTCCCCTAATCTGACGCCCATTTAGGGCAGTCATGCACATTGGCCCACTGAGAGTCCACACCAATTAGTGTTTCTGCATTGCATCAAAGGGACATCAGTTTTACGGACCTAGACCAAGAAAAAAATGACAATCTTTAAAAAATCCGACGATGATGAGGAATAAATACTACATAAGAGACCTCAGTGGAGGTAATTGAAAGAGAGATGAGAGACTCCCCTTCTGGCAGCTTGGGGGAAAAAGTGCCATGGGAAGAACTTGTTTTCTTCTTTCTGTATTGTTCATCTCCTTGGTGGATTAAAATTATGTGGTTGTTGTCATCTCATTTATTCTATTTCTTGGTGCTACAGTGCCATTAAAGTAAATAGTAGGTTTCTTGATGTCTCTCTTTTGCTAACTACTTTAATTTCACACAACATTTCTGCTTGGAAAATACATCTCTAACCCTTCGTTATAAGATTGCAAATAAAGGTCTTGAATATAAACTGACAAAATGACAATACCAGCATCATATTGTACTTGAGGTAATATCGTTCCACTAGTTGATTTGAGTCAAATCACATTGAGATTATTAGAATTATACATGGTTACAACTACCAGGAGTTCCATCCTGGCTGTGTAACAGTGGATCTGCTCTTTACCCTCCCAGGGCTTCTTGGGGGGGAATGGGTGTTTGCTCATCCAAGTCTACATGTGTTTAGTGGACTTGGAGGAGGCCTACGACCATGCCTCTCGGGGGGGAATGCCGGGGGTACTGCAGGAATATGGGGTCCTGGGGCCATTGCTTTGAGCCATCTGGTCCCATTATGACCAAAATGAGAGCTGTGTCTACATCCTTGGAAAATAGTCAGACCCGTTTGGGGGCCTCAAGATATAATCTCAGCTTTTTGCAGATAATGTAGTTTTGTTAACGTCCTCATACTGGGACCACCAGCAGACATTTGGGCAGTTTGCAGATGACTGCAAAGCAGATGGGATGTGGGTCAGCACCTTCAAGACTGCTGTGAAAAGGTGGATTTCTCCCTCCAAGTGGAGAGTGATCATTAGTATTTCAGGGTCTTGTTCATGAGTGAGGGCAAGATGGACCATGAGATTGACAGGCGGATTGGGTCTGTTTCGACATTAACACAGGCGTTTTGTTGGACCATCTTGGTGAAGAGGGAGCAGAGCCTGAAGGCAAAGCTCTCGATTTACCTGTCGAGCTTTTTTCTATACCTCACCTATGGTCATTAGCTGTGGGTACAGACTGAGAGAATATGATTGTAGATACAAGCGGCCAAGCTCAGCCTTAGAGATAGGTTTAACAGCTCAAACATTCAGGGGGAGCTTGGATTAGAGCTGCTACTCCTTCGCATCGAAAGGAGCCATTTGGATGGATTCTTACTACCAGGTTGTAGTTGTGTTTCAAATCAATCAGTCATATGATGCAACCATCTGGAAACAAAGGACTTTTACCTATGACATTAGGTGGAATAGAAATTAAATTAGCATGGATGTTGAGAACTTGGACATTTTTCGTCTCTCATAAATGATTTAAATCAATTGACTTGGTTACTTTCCCCCATAGCTAAACTGATACATAATTGGCTGTATAAACTGAGAATAACAATGCAATGAGCATCAAACACAGTTTATTAAGACATGAAAGTAATCGAAGGTTGGAAGCGGAATATAAAAGTGTGCTTGTGGTACAATTATTTTTTTCCTACTTTGAACAGCATCAAAAGGTTAGGGCTAAAGAATCAAATCTGCAGGCAGCCTGACAGCTTTTTTTATTAAGGAAGGGATAATTTAAAAAAATACCATTAACACACATCTGTCGACACTCGAGCTTCCCCTTCAGGTGGCATGAAAATCGTAACTGCAACATAACCATCATCATCATCATCATAATGATCATCACTGCCATCACTCTTTAAATGTCTCAGGAGAGATAAAACACATTACCTCCCAGAGAAGAGTCACCAAGTAACACAAGCAGATCCATGCATCTATTATATATACCACTATTCAGGTTCAGGGTTGTGGGGGGCTGGAGCTGATCCCAGTCAATCACAGGGCCTGACATATAGACAGGCAACCAGGCACACTCACATTCACACCTAAGGGCGATTTTGGAGTCTCTAGTTAACCTAGCGAGCATGTCTTTTGACTTATGGAGGAAGCCGGAGTACCTGGAGAGAACCCACACATTCCGAGAGGGACCATGCAAACTCCTCACAGAAAGGCTCCTGTCTGAAGGGGATTTGAACCAAGTGAGGCAACAGCGCTAACCACTGCACCACGATGAAATACAGTTTTTTGTCAAAGCATTACAAGATTTTGATTAACACTTACATTACCAAACATAAAACTGGCAGTTTTAGTACTGCATTACCAAAATTGTGTCATTTTCTTCTGTGATTTGACATTGTGCTACTGAATTTTCTCAAAAACACTTTAATTGAGTGGCTCTCTTCAAGTCAATTATTTTGGCTAAATATAAAAGGGGTTACAGGCAGACCAATAACATTAACAGTAAAATGTTTTACTTCTAACCTGCTATTAAGTGAACAAGATGAGCTTCTTCTTTTGCTTTTTAAATGATTTACCACCCCATTACCCAAAGTTAACAACAAGGTGGAATCAAATAGACGAAATGTTGTATCAGATGTCTTTACTGGGTGACGTTTTAAGGCTACTTACGAATTAGGGCAACTTGAGAGCGAAAGCTCCGTTTCTTGAAAGAACGTGGAAGGGGGAAAAAAAGGAATTTCTTTCTGGCAGACAGCAGATTGTGGATTAAGCACCAAAGGATGGCCACACGCACACATCTACACAAATCACATGAAATGGCACAACGGCACACCCACGCACTCACACACTCACAGAAAACATTTCTTACAAATCAAATCAAAACAAGGGCACGCACGGAGGAAGAGAGATTTGCCAATTGGCTAGACCATCCACGCAGAAAAGGATTTAAATATCACTGGAAATGGGGCCAGTGTGATTGCATCATTTCCGGTTCAGCAGAGCCAGTCAAATGCCTCTGGTGGCCAAGTAATTCAATACTCCAGATAGTATGCATAATGTCACAAATCACACTGCACGTGGCATCACCAGGAAATTGAAGATTCAAATCAAGCTCTCCCAGTAGTGTCCTTGTGAGTGTATGCTGTTATACTAAATGCATTCTAAGCCTGACTGTCTAGACTATACCAAAACTTCTGGCTCATTATACATGAATTATATAAAGAGTGTAACTTACTGCCCCTGACTCCTGAATTACAATTTTTGCGACTGAGCTTGCCTCATCTGACGATGAGAGAGGACATGTGACAGCTGCACTCTGTTACCGTCAGCTGATAAAATGGGGACAGGACAAAAAGCAAGAACACAAACGAATGAATAATCCCTGCCAATTATGTACACACAGAAAGCAGTGAAGTCTGTTTGTTTCAGGTTTGTCCCCATTTTTGTCCTCTTTATATATTTACAGCACAACTACAGAAACAAGAGGGCTGGAGCAGCCACCTGGCTTCACTTAAGATTATAATCAACCCCGGAAAATGACAAATACATGATTCATTCACACACTTCACACACTCCTATCGGCTTGAGCTAATGTTTGTGTAAAAATACATGTAACCTTTTACACAGGCAAAACTATGCTGCAAAGGTAGACAGTCATGATGCTTGGTAAATACAGCTAAAATAAGAAAATGTGGTTTGTTTATTTTGTGGATAAATGTTGCTATGGCAGCACACATTGCGACATGCTGACACTTCTAAAGGACACAATGGAGTTGTTCCTCCTTATTTTGAAACTCCATACAACATAGACACACACATATATTCTGATTAATACCAATTCTATATTTAAAGTGCAATTACAGGCTAAACAGTAAAGGTCAAATATTATGCAAACACATTTTATCATGATGAAGTACACTAATATGTTTCCCTAGTCTGTCTACAAATCCCACAATTATGAGCAAAATCCATCCTCTCCATCTTTTGCCTGCTCCACTTTTTAGAAAATGTGTGCTCAAACAGGCTGTTTGGAGATTTTCCTTTTGTGACATCACAAAGGGCAGTATCCCTCCTCTTGGTCAGTTGATTGTTCTGCCCTCTGAGTCTGCCTTTTCACTGTTAACAACAGGGCATGGTGCAAGAGCCCACCAAAGCCCTTCCAGAGACACAAAAACAGCGTGTTTTGAGTGATGCTGAAATAGAGGGGTTATAGGCTTGCTAAAATACAGGACCAGAGTGGATTTTTGGCAAGAAACTTCGCAGACATTTTTGGACTTATTTAAACTTGTTGAAAAGGAGTTTAATATGTGACCTTTAAAGTGTGAACACACTGGCTCAACTGTTTATGTTAACAGAGATATAAATGCAACAGGGGATCTGATCATATCAACAACGTTTGGAAACCATTTGATATTTAGGATAACATTAGTTTGTGCTGCAGGAAAATAGATAAAAAAATCAACCTTATAACTCCAATGTATATATATATATATATATATATATATATATATATATATATATAAAGGAAACCAAAAACACTATTTGATACATGCATGCCTGGTACGAATGCATGTCTGCCATCCATAACTTCTTGCACTTCGAGTAGATATGAAATATATATTTGCTTGAACATAACAACATACCAACTTGTTTTGGTGGACTTAGGAGATCCCCCAGGTAGCTGACCCAATAACCCCAAAGTGCAACACACAATAGGAACATACAACCTTGTGGTGCTGCAGCAAACAAGCTCCATGGTTGCACAGCTTCTCTTATGTCAGCACAGTCGGTTATATCACATAAAAAACAAATGATTTTTGTTGTCCTCCATCTATATATGCTGACTGGCTTGTAGGAGGACAGAGGAGAGCCCTCAGGAAGCTGACCTTATAACCCTTCACTACAACCACCACAAAATACTCATACATACTTGTGGCAATCAGCAAAAAAACATGTATAACATCAAAACATAAGCTAGAACTGCAAAAGCTAGAACTGTGCGGACCCTGGTTCTTTGTTTTTTCTAGTGGACCTTAATGAACAAGTGGCCAACATGTTCATCTGTTCCCATTCTAACCTGCATGCTCATTCTCTGTGTGTTGAAGTACATGGTTCACAGACTCAGTGGAACAAATGTTTGAAGCGAAGCACATCCATTATAATTATCAAATCTACTAACTCGTCCAACACATAAGAACACAGATTTTGGGTTGATCTTCTTTATATCTTCTTCAGGAATAGATTTACCTCAAGATCAGATAATATCACCTATCAGTGTTAATGTAAGCCTTTAGAATAGAAAAGAATAGATGTTTATTGCTGTGGCTCAGTTGGTAGAATTGTCGTCTTTTAACCGGAAGGTCAGCGTTTGATCCCCAGCTCCTGCAGCAACATGTCCAATGTGTCCTTGGGCAAGACACTTAACCTCAAATTGCTGCTTCGTCGGCGGCATATGAATGTATATGAATGGGATTAGTTTCTTCTGATGGTCTCACTAGATAGCAACCTCTGCCATCAGTGTGTGAATGTGTAGGTGTGACATGCGGTGTTAAATCACTTTGAGTAATCAGAAGACTAGAAAAGCGCTATATAAGCTCAAGTCCATTTACCATTTACAGCTACAGAACCATACAGGTACTAGAGTTGTGCAGATACTGTATGTCGTTATCTGTATCTGTTCAACCAAAAAAGGATCTGTAATCGAATAGAAAACCAGAAGTGGGTGTGGCTTATACCAGAAGTGTTTTTTAAGCTTATTGCAACGATGAGATGAAAGATGAGAACAGACGTAATCAAATAACAAATGAGCATTAGATTAAAGGAAGTCCTGTTAGTTCTGGCAATGCAGCTGTTGTCCCTTCAGAGCATCAAGTTGATTTACTATTGGCATATAAATAATTATGAAACATATTACCAACACTCTCATACTGTCATTGAATCTGAATCTCTTGCTCACTCATTATTTTTATTTTTAACTAAACTTTCAAAGAACTGTCTGGACGCTGAGTAAAGTTTAAGCTCAACACATGTCCTTTCTTGTTTTCTGATCCATTGTTATTCACCAATTTGTGCGTTTTCTGGACAAATTTATGATACAGAAGTTGTCTTTTTGTCCTTTTTTGTGTCTTCTTCAAATCTCCTTAGTGGTTGTCATACACATGTTCACTTAATGAAGACTGCATTCATCTGAATACTCTTATAAACATGGACTGGAATGTTGAAATGTTTCTGCACTATTCTAGCCCTGCAGAGGGTCTAAAGATGTAGTTTTATACAAGTAGCCTTTGTGTGAATGATATACTGTAATTATGCAGACTTTTGCCATTTCATGAGCTTTCTTTCATATACTTTATGATGTAAAAATTTGAGAGTTCCTCTGAAGGATACATTACCATCATAGAACAATACTGCAGATGGTGACAAATTGAGAGTGATCAGTGGGAGCGGATGGGAGAAGATGAGAAATGTGAGTAGAAAGCTAAAGATTGGAGATGAGAGATGGGGAGCACTGACATGGTGAGGGAGCAGGTCAGGGAGAATAAAGGATAGAGGATGAGAGTCAGGAATATACTGAGTAGGAGGGATGGAGGGAAACAAGAGAGGAGGGTAGCATCCTCTTGGTAGAATAGAGCTGATTGAGGTCAGTTTTCCCACCAGATGAGACTCCACTTTAATCACCCTCTGTTGGTCTCATCACCATGGAGGGGCTGGCCTCATCAGGCAGAGAAGGGAGACAGTGCTGAGTGAGAGAGAGAGAGAGAAAGAGAGAGAGAGAGATAGAGAGAGAGAGACATATCGACAAAAGACAGAAAAATTTACAAAGAAAGAGAGAGAGAGACTTTCAAAATGTAAACAGGACGTGCTGAATAAGAGTGGAAGGGAAGCATTCTATACTTGGAGAAATATAAAGTTTTAGGACAGAGGCTGCAATAGAAAGCAACACCTCTATAAAGCTGGACTCAAACTGAAAAAAAGAAAGGGTGCAGAGCCTATGAGAACAAAGAGAGAGGGAAAAGTTTAACTTGTTTTTAAGTAATTGAACAAAAGCTTCAGCATTATAAAACGCGAGGTATAGAACTGAATGAAAGCAGAAAGAAATCAGCCAGTGGTAAGCCAATACCAGTACGAGGAAAAGATTTATAGTTTGTGTGCACAAGAGGAGGACGATTAAGAGAAAGAGAAAAGAAGAACCAGCAGGGAGGAATACTGAGTGGAAGAGCTGGATAACGGAGGCTGTTTAAGTTGAAACAAAAGTTCAGTGATCTGCTTTATCTGTAAAACCCTACCAGTCTGCTTTCCCACTTGTTTACAGTATCTCTGATGGATTATTTCCTCATTCCTTAGTGCAAGTCTGCATCACTGTTACTAGGATGGGATGCTGGCACTGGAAAGCAAACTCACTAAGGTTTGCTCATCTGTTAGAATTTCCACCACAGCTAAAGTTTGAATGTAACATTTTAGCCACTCACCCTGACACCCAGAGTACCCAGAGAGACTCCACGTGTGCACAGGGAGAACATTCAAACTCCACACAGAGAGGCTCCTGTCAAACTGTTGGGATTCAAACTATGAACCTCCTCGCTGTGAGGGAACAGTGCTAACCACTGCACCACCATTCTGCCCTGTGATTGACTGACTGACAGTCCAGGGTGTAGCCCGCCTCTCGCCCAATGGCAGCCCCTTTTCCAAAGGAAGAAACCCAGATCAGTCCAGTTCAGCCTCAACCAAGATTCAATCACTTAACCTCTTGGTTGGGAGGCGGCGGCCTTTGCCAGTATGCCAGAGTTGCCTGTATTTGAGACTATAGCTCTTCATCCCTCAGCTGCCTGGATTGTTTTAGCCTCTTGCAACTCATTATTTCGGTTTGTATGGCTGGACATTTACTGGAAGCAAATTTTGTTTCCTTTTTCCACTTTTTTTTTTGGTATTCAAAATGCACCTAACTGCACAACAGAGGGGCCACAACTAATTTCAGACAGCTGTATTTAAATAAACAGTTGTGTTTTCATTTTGGATAAGAAAATACATTCATACCATAATACCATTTTTTGTTGTTTCTGTTTCAGATACCCCCCAAGATTCTCAATTGTCAAAATAAAAACCCCTCAAGTGAGCCACCAGCCTGTGCTGATGGATGAGAATGGATGGAAAGGCAAACACAGAGAGAGAGATCAGAGAGAAACAGATGAGACGATAGGATTCTGGATTCAGCATGAGGTCTCCCATCTGTCTGTAGCCAGAGTGACACCTGCTTAGCTTTGATTCAAAATTGCACACTGAGCTTGAACAGGAGGCACACATCGTGAATGATAAGAGCGGTGGCACTGTGCACACATATGCAGGATCTCACATATGTCAACATAAAAAGCAGAAAAGTGAAGGTTCACAAGCTTTCATCAGAAAAACACAATTCTTTGTATATTCAGGAAGTCGATGAGAAAGGTTGAGCAAGCACAAACAAATGTGATTCATTTCCAGGACATTTTGTTCTATGAAGTTCTGCAACAGCACTCTAACTTCAGGATCAGAGAGCTGTTGCGTCTACGCCGTTCATGACAACATTCAGCACTTGAGAGAATGACTCAGTTGCAGGAAAAAACAATACTGACTAGCTTGTGGCACTCATTAAGTCCCTTACTTAACTTGTAGATGTATTGACATATTTTACGTACTCTGAAGGTCCACATTTAGGAGGCTTTCAGTGTTTAACATCACAAGAGTCTTACAAAATCCCTTCTAAAATCAATCTTAAGTCAACTAACATTTCATGAAAGGCGCTACTCAGAGCCGACTCTCACTGTTTACTAGGCGGGATAAGGAATTAATGGTTGGGGTTAGTTTCCAAGCCAAGTTGAAAAGTTTGCAGTGGTCTTAAACTTTGCATTATTTTCAGGGCTTGATAAAAACATTAGCTTAAGCGAGCTCCAAGCCAAACATAGCTCCCTATGTGGCCGTCCAAATAGATTAAGTTGGCCCTGGCACTAGTCATATGAACTACACTTACCCCAAAAGTTCGACATTGTAAACACATGTTGCATGAAATTATGTATTTTCGGGTCAAAAGATAGAGCTGGGTGTCATCTTGATCTTTGTTTTTGTTAGCAAGAGACTAAAAATCAGCTAGAATTAAATCAATATTAATATTTACTTTTGCATTATAATAGCGGTTTTAAAACCAATAATAAATTGTGATGACTTTAAATTGTGAAGGTTTTCAGGACAGCATAACAATATCTCAAATTCACACTTGTTTTTTTGCCGCAGAGGGAAAATTGTGCAAAATATCTTTGTCAAATGTGTTTTATGTAAAAAGTAGGCTGAACTTCTAGATTCTTATGGGACAGGTGGCATATTGCCTCTACATGAAGCAGAGCAATTCAGTGGTTTTGTCCTACAGTTAAGGAACATGTGTGCAATGGTTTCAATTGTTGATGTTTCTTTATTGAAAAACTCTTCCTGCTTTGACTTCATCTTCATCTTTTTGACTGTGACTGTGTTTTTTTCACGTGATTTGTTAATTAACAACAACTATAGAATGTTACTGACTGGTATGAGACTCCAGTCAGACACTGGTTAATGGAATATGTCATCTAACTTTTAGAAAATGTACTAGATAGATAGATAGATAGATAGATAGATAGATAGGAGGAATATGTAACTGTACTGTACAGACAGTCACATGTACAATCTCCCAGGGAGGGGAGCAATCATCCTTGACACGGTACTCGTGACTTTCACCAGTTGGCATGGGTACCTACACAGTGGAGAGTGAAGCATGTGCAAACGATTAACTGGTATGTCATCTATGTGAAGCTAATAGCTGGCTAGATGCCAATGGTGACGTGCCATGAGTCATGTAGGTATGAGGCAGAATCACAGCGACAAGAACAGTCTTATGTCATAACAACCGTCAATGCTAGCAGGCTAAAGTGGTGGCCCTTCGCTGTCTTTATTGCCTGTCTGTGTACATTACATAAGACAGCTTTGCCTTCTGTACTGCGCTTGGAATTGTCCCTTGCAGGGTCTGCTTTCCTACATTCCCTCCAACGGGCAGTCTAATAACATCCATATCACATAAACCCCCTCTGTCTCAGCTGGGGATGGTGACCAAATCCTTCCTCAACACCACCTTGAAGTCACAGGACCACAAAGTTTGAAAGAGAGTTTGTTTTTGAGTTTGAGCACAAACTTTGTGACCCTTCCTCAGGAGGTCACACATTCAGAAATGTGTCTTTTGAATTCAGTATTCAGTACTTAAGTATATTTGTGTCATTGTGTAATGGAAAACTGAGACAAAGAAAAAGGAAAATAAAGTTGTGACAAAAGGGTAGTGTAGTGTTAATGTTTGCCTTCAAGGACAATGATTCAGGTATATTGTGTTGAATAGGCGTTTGACTTTATGACAAAAGTCATCCTTGATTGTTTATGGCAGGGGCGATTTAGGAATCCTACCTTTAGGAGAACTCAATAAATCATGACATGGTAAATGGACGTGAGCTTGTATAGTTCTTTTCTGACTACTCAAAGCACTTTTACACTGCATGTCACACATACCCATTCAAACATTGATGTCAGTGTTTTTTATGTAATGTGACCATCAGAAGTAACTAATCCTATTCATTCACATTCATATACAGCTGACAAAGCAGCGGGAGCAATTCGGGGTTATTATATATTATTTTATTTGTATTTTAAGAAAATACATGACATTTGAAAGGAAAATTAAGGCACAGAGGAAAACTAACAAACAGACAAAAACAAACCTGTTATGTTATTATTTTGAGGGTGCTGAGATGAAATTGGGTCTAAAATCCCCCATGGTTTAAGGACGCTTGCTGCTAAATGTGTGTTCATTTGATTTCATGCTTCATTTGTAATGCAAGTGGCACATGACTTTATATCTACAAATGGCTATATGGCTGAGTGTGTGTGTCAATTAAATATGATATTAGTGTTTTTTATAAAAAATACACACTTAAAGGCCAGCCTTAACTCACTTATAAGCTACTGTTTATGAATAAGACAATAATTCACTTTGAGAAAATGTGAGATATCTTGATATCTACTTGTGGGCCGATTATTGTGTGTGCTCTTGCATACCACTTCAACTGTTTACAGCCACTATGTGACCCTGGTTTGACCTCGGGGCTCGTGTCATCTAAGAGATAAATGGGTTTGGGAGGAATCTCGGGCCCTGCAGTCACATTAAGAGAGTGCAGCTTCACTGAAGGATTACTGTGCACAGCAGGAGGCAGCCTTTAAACGTGTTAGCATAATGCTGGAGACGGGCAGCGAGAGAGACGGTAGAGGAAAGACACAAGGAGGAAAAAAACAGAGAGACGAGCAAGAAAAGTAAGACAGTTTCTCAAGGAGTTCATTTCACATTCTCCAGAAGATGTACTGTTATGAAAAAAGTAATTGTCTAACAAAGGAAAGTCATTTGGGTGATGATTGTTCTTTAAAGCTCATGTCTAAACAATAAAGCTTGGGTCTATAATTCTCTAACAATTACCTTAAAAATATGACAGGGTGTGTTTTTGTTCATGCTCTCTATTCACTTTTCCCTGTACTCTCTTTATTAAAAATACTTCACTTTATTCCAAAGGTTCCCTCTAATAACATGATCCAATAATTAAGATCTAACACCTAAGCTACAAAATAATGGTTTTTAAAAATGACTCATCCAAATATTATCTTTCACTAATTATTAACCCATGGCTGGATGGATGGATGGATGGATGGATGGATGGATGGATGGATGGATGGATGGATGGGCAGACGGACGGACGGACGGAGTGAATTCAGCAATAGGACGCCATTCAAGCCTGGGGATATTGCAAACTTGGACTCAGAGCAGCAAAGAAGAGAAATATCAGCATAGTGAGGTGGAACAGAACAAGGATAAAGCTAAGTAAAAAGCAGCAAACACCTGGCACAGAGGTCATTATCATTACATGAATTTAAAGGAATTGAAGGGATATTTCAAAGACAGGTTTGGGGCAGGAAAATCGATATGGTATCGAGAAAACAAATATCGTAATATTGTGCTGTGTACATTTCATTTCTGTTCTCAATAGCGCAATCATTGCTGAGCAATCAAAATCATTCCCCTTTCATCTTTCTTTGTTCTTTTGTCTACTAACGACACAGGACTTTGTTATAATGAATTTGAAATGTCTGTTTTATCTGTGTGATTCACAATTGGGAAAATCTATCATCTTTTCAACATCTAAGCCTGTTTTCCTTTGTTTTCTTTTCTGCTGTTAATATTACTCACCATGTTTTGCCATCTGCCCAATATTCCTAATGTCTGTTGATGCAAGTGAAGCGTGGGAATCCAGTGAACTCCATTCATGGGTTCTAGACTGATTGAATAGTGCGTTGCTATATTGAGCATTAATTAGCTGCAGGGTGGAAAAACCAGTGGAGAAGGTTTGTGCATCAAGGTTGATTTGACAAGGAGTATGATCATATGTTACTGCACAGGGAATCAATGATTCAACATGCAGAGGATTTCAGTGGGGCAGGGGCCCGAACTCCCAAAAGGGCTTTTTTTTTTCCAGAAATGTAATTAGCATATGCCTGGAATGACTATTGATGCTGTTACAGAAACATTCAAATGTACATTTATTAATAACATCTCATGGCTGAGGAGAGGTCTAAGTAGTATAATGTGTTTCATACTATATTCCATGCCATAATGCAACACAGAGATCCAACAGAGAGCTGATTATGTGATGTGTTACAGAGCTAAATTATGACAATGTGCTAAGATTTAAAACATCATAACGATTTTCAGGGCCTAGACCAGACCTCTGGGGGGTCTGCAGGCTTCTTCCCCTAGATGTCTTTCATAAAAGTCCCTATTTTGATGCCATTTTATGCACTCAGGGAACCTTTTCGAATTTAAGTCAGAATTAATAATCTTAACTGGTACCTCACATTTACATTACAACTGATATCATTAAACATTTAATGTTAACATTTTGAATTTATCATTTTGGTTATCATTTGAATTGTATCATAATAATAATAATACTTATTATTATAATGCTATTGAGTCATATCCCTCAACATCATAATAATTATAATAATAATTATTATTATTATTCAGTGGTAGACACTAAACACATGTCATGCAATGCCCTGCTCACCTGTTATCCACTGCCACTGTCTCTCTCAACTGATCCGATATTAAATCTGAAATGTAATCCAAATGAGACAGGCTTGTGTTTGTGTGTCTGTATGGACTAGTCTGGTACTTTGATCATATCCAAAGGTGGCAGGTTGACAAGCTGATCATGTGTGTCAAGTATCAAATGTGAAAGCCTTGCTATGCTTGGGACTGCAAGAGAGAAGCTCATTTGTGAGTTTAATTGTGTTGATGATCCAATGCTGATTTTTATGGGTTTATTTTGAGGCTATTTTAGCCTATATTTAGAGATAGGACAGTAGATAGAGTCATAAATCAGGGAGAGAGAGAGAGAGTGAGGAATGACAAGCAGGACAGGAGCCAAAGGTCAGATTCGACCCTGGACCGCCTGCTTGGAGGACTAAAGCCTTTGTAAATGGGGCGTACACACAAAGCCTTCTGCTTGTGCTTTTAGTGTCCTTAGTTGCTTAGTTGATGAAATTTGTTTTTACTTCTATTTTATTTTTTTCTGTAGCACTATGACATTTTGTAAAGTGCATTATACATGACATGTCTTATTATTATTATTATTATAACCACAAGGCTACTGGCAACCCCCAATGCAAAGTGAATCTAAATAAAGTTTTTGTGTGTTCTCACACTAGGTTTTGATGTTGAGGGATATGACTCAATAGCACTCTGAGAGTCCTTGTTGATTTACTATCAGCCAAAACCTAACCTTGGAACATCAAGTGCGAGCACAAGATGAACAGAAAACTTTATTAAAAATACATAAGCAACTCAATCAGACTTTTATGAAAAAGATCAGTCAAAAAGGAATCACAACCCATGTCCTGGTCTGAATGCTGTGCTTACCACATGTATTCATGACGAGTTTAAGAGTACAGATTTTCAGCCTGTCTTTTTTCCAACTGCACCCTGTGACCCTTCTTGATGTGTTAATAATATTGCAAAAAAGAAAAATACTTTAAATGATCTGTCTGTTATGGAGTGTCCATTTTTGATTTATCAGAGTGACAGATTTGTTTCCTTACTTGTGGGCATTTCACAGTGTTTTTCATTTTATTTTCATTTAAAGGCCATTGAAGTGATGCAGAATCAATAGGATGTTCTTTTTGCTTTGGTAATAACTTAACAGAGCTCCACTTAATAACTTAATGGAGCTGATGTTAAAGGAGTGTTAGGATTAAGGCTGACATCAGTGTGCCACAAATGAGCTGGATTGTATGCGTCTCAGTTTATAAATGGGGATAATACTTAGAGGTCACATTTTATGCAAAATACACTTTACAATGGTTTTCTAATACTTATATGTGTCCTAGTCTGTCTACAAACCCCACAATGATGAGAAAAGTCCATCCTCTCCTATTTTAACCTGTTCCACTTTTCAGAAAATGTGTGCTCAAACAGGCCGTTTTGAGATTTTCACTTTGTGACATCACAAAGAGCAGTAACCCCTCCCCTAGGTGGGTAACACTCCCACAACAAGGTGTTTGTTCTGTCCTCTGAGTCTGCCTTCTCACCATAAACAATTGGGCATAGTGAAAGAAAGCCCAAGCCCTTCCAGAGGGGTGTGGTTGAACACAGCTCATTTGCATTTACAGCTATAGACACAGTCTGTTCTGAGCAGGGCTGAAACAGGCACGTTAAATTACATGATCTAAGTGAATTTTTGGCAAATAAACTTCACAGATATGTTTTGGGCAGCTATGAGACTAATTTAAACTTGCTGAAAATTAATATAATATGTAACCTGTAAATGTCTGATTTTAAAAACTATATCACAAAATACTGAGACCAAAATTAATAGCAAAATAAGGTTTTAACTCCTGAAATCTGTATGATATTAAAGGGGATATATTATTAAAAATCCACTTTTACAGTGTTTCAGAACATATATTTGAGTAACATGAGTGTCTACCGACCCACCAAATGTGAAATAAACCCATCCAGTCCTTTGTTTGTGTTCTGCATAAGTCTTACAATACAGAGAAAAATGCTTTGTTTTATAAATCGCTCAACTTGTGATGTCACAAGTTGGATTCTGGTAAAAAAAAAAAATCCCCCCCTATCCCCTGGTATGGGGAGACCCATGGACTCCATCTCCAGCCTAGAACAAAACTTTTGTGCAGGTCTGTCATTTTTATTCTTGATACAGAGGAGTGATGTCTACCGGGGAAAACTCAGGAGAGGCTCATTGCATTTAAAGAGACACACACACCAAAAGGGAGCGTTCAGAGAGAGCTGGTTTATACAGGGTCACAAACCTCCTCTGGTGCTTGATTCATGTTATATTTTGACCAAATCACAGCACAGATGTTTCATTTAGACCACAGGGGACTGTTTGAAAAGGTGGAAAAGGGGTATAATATGTCCTCTTTAATATAACACATGCTAATTGATGTTTCATTACCATAATGGAATATGAACAGGTAAAAGGGAGGTACGGTTGATTTAGCTAACAGATAAAGCATGCATAATGCATTATTATCTTTTTTTACAGCATTACCTGATAAAAAAAAGACTTAACTGTATGTGTCATGTGTTGCTTTACAAACACTGAATTACAAATAAATAAATAAATAACTGCTACTCGACTGACATTAACACCTTGCAAGAAGAGAGTAATGTGTTTTTTTTTTTAAAGGTATTCTGAAGGAATAGTTTATTGTTATTAGTTTATTTATCTTTAAAACTATACATTGAAAAAGTTTTACATGAATAAAATGTAGGCCTTCTGTTAGCATTCAACTGCTCATTTCTGTTTGGGAACATCCAGATGTCATTTCACGGCAGGGAGCAGCCTTATAGAGCCAGGCACAAAGCTAACGTGAAGCATGTATTGTTGGATAAAACACGTCTGCCACAGCAGGAAAATGGCTTGGCCCCTCTCTCACTCTCACACACACACACACACACACACACACACACACACACACACACACACACACACACACACACACACACCCACACACACACACACCCACACACACAACATGCACATGCCCTGTAAGCTTTGAGTGAGCGCTGTCCAAGGTGCTGAGAGTTAAGCTCCTCTCTTGGCATTTGCCATATCACTGAAGCTGCCACTGGCCATGGTGCTGAAGTGGCAAGGTGTGTTAGTGTACCAGTGAGTGTGTTTCTGTATGTGTGAAAAGCAGCTTTTGAAACAGGTATTTGCCAATCCAGAGGTGGTGATTTAAGGTCACAGTTGCCCCCTTTCATCCCTACAAATCTCAAACAGTTAGACCAGACAGACTACAATCGGACTTTTTAAACCTTTTCACATATACCGTACATACATATGAAAAAGGAATCCTTCAAGTACAAACTTATCTACTGGGCTGGTGGGCTTCTAGGAGTTTTCTGGGAGCTCTATCTGTAAAGCTCTGGTAGGTCTTGGTGTAATTGGAACTGCGAAGTACAACCACTGAAGCCGCAGAGAAAGTCACTCGGGGGGCTTTGAAGAGGGCAGGCCAGAGGATTGCTGCTGCTGGGAATTTGATCAAGCCCAGTTGGGTCACCTGGTTTAGGAGGTCTTATGTCAAAAGACCAAATATGCCCAATAACCCCATGAGCATCACTGAGGATGCATCACAACGCATCCTAGAGATGTATCTTGCAACCCACACATTGATTTAAAGGGCCAGTAAGTCACTGCAAATCCTCTGTTGAAAGGCACATGGGCAAAAACTCCCTGGTGGGGAGTGATACAAACAACACATCTCCTGACCCTTTGCATTTCTCTCCTCTATGCTCCCTTTCCCAATCCCATCAATCCCACTCTGTCATCATGAGTAGGCATCACTCAGATGTTTGACAGCGAATCAGGACAAATGGCATGCTTCCAGTCCATGCACTTTCCTCAAGGCTCCTATATAGCAGAATTCAAGCTGGTGAAGGGAGGAAAAGAATTGAAACATGGAGATCTGAATAATGCAACAGGCTTGATGGAGTGGGTAAGAAACAGTAGGGTGGAAAGAGAGACAGATAGGAAGATGATTGACAGAAAGTTGGGAAAGATGGAAACAAAGCCAACGTAACTCAAAAATGGAGTGGGAGAGACGCGCATAAGAAAGAACAGAGAGACAAACAGAAAAAAGGAAAGTAGCATAGAAATAGAAAATGGAGGTGGAATGTGGGGGTATGGTAGAAGGTGGTATCACAGAGTTGAAAATGGTGTGTAAAGAAGTAAGATAAATGAAAGGAATAAGGGCAAGAGGGAGAAAGCAAGACTAATAGTGGGAGTGGAAACAAAACAAGGGGGAAAGCAGAGAATCTGGGAGGAGACAACTCTGTTCCACTTTTGGCAACAACAGAACAGAGAACGAACAGAGGACAACATTGATATTCCTTTCTTCTCGCTGCCATGTCCTCGTCTTTTCTCGGTGTAGCTTCTTGTTATTCTTGATGTGCCTTTGCTTTTTTGTGGCTCTTCAATTGTTTGTGGCTTTTCAGTCACACAAATTCCACCAGCCTGCTCGCCGTTTGCATCCCTTACATTTAAAGGCCGTCTCCATGTCCACATTTCTATTCTTACTTGATCCATGCAATGTTTTTGTCTCATAACTAAATTATTGGACCACCATTGATTCAGATAGCGCACAGACTGTTTAAGTGCATTTTCTATTTTTGTTGGCTGTTTATCGTGCTGTGTGTCAGAGAGAGGGAGAGAAAATAGGAGTGTGACTGTGTCTGAGTGTTGTGCATGTGTGTGTGTGCTTTCACACTCCATTGTTTGTTTTGAGCCATCTGTCACTTTTCAGAAGCCATGGCAATATAACAAAGCAAACACAGTGTTGGCCATAAAAGCATCCAAAGTTGTCGAATGAAAAATTGCAGCATGAGGCAGCGTCGCAGAGTAACAGCACAGTTCAGGGTCAGGTGAAATATCAATAGAGATGTACGTTGAGTTAATGCTCAATGACAATTTGAACAGTGATCGTATCTATTGTATTGAGCCTGCTATACATTTTGTGCGCGACTAGTAAGAGTACTCTAAAAGGTACGACCATGACAAGAAACAAAATGTTGTATGTCGTGTTTTTGTAGTGAATAATACTGTCATTTTGAGTTAACATGCAGGGTGAAGATGTGACAGTGCTGGAGTGTTTAGAAATCCCAGCTAAAGGTAAGCGTTAGAAATAATGTAGTCCATTAGTCAATCAAAAACATATCAACCAAAATCCTACTTAAAGTAGGAGTGTGCAGATATGTCATTATCTGTATCTGGATGTAAAATTGGAAGTGGGCGTGGTTTAACCCAGCAGTGTCTTTTTTAGCTTTCTTGCAAAAATGATCATAAAGAATGAAAACAGACATAACCAAATTACAAATGAATATTAGATTAAAGGAAGTCATGTTAATTCTTACAATGCAGTTGTTGATTATGAAAATATTTCTACCTCCTCATACTGTAATCTAATCCTCTTTTCTCTCTTTCTTGCACATTACTTTTTATTTATAACTGAAGTTTTAAGAACTGTCTGGATGTGAGGTCAAAATGCAATGAAACATTTGATGGCTTTACATCTTAAATGGTTAAAAATTGACTGCGATACATGGTATGACCTTGGGTTGGTAGCTGGATAGGTGCCAGGGCACTTCCCGAGCACTGTCGAGCTGCTCTTGAGCAAGGCACCGAACCCCTAACCACTCTGGTGCGCTCTCTGCATAACAGTGTGTGGCACTGATTGTGCATGTGTGTAATTTGGGCCTAGGTGTGAGAAGCAAAACCAAATATTCCTCAGGGATTGATGAAGTAAATAACAAAAACATTCAAATATACACTGAACAATATATTATTTTCAGTCTATAGGTATAACCATTTGCCACAACAGGATTTATCTGACAGTGCCTGCCTTCACTAGCTCCTCCAAGCCTCTCTCCTCCTCAATGGCTACGCACTTACTCATAGAACTGTTACAGTTAGATCTAGTAACAACTACTCCCTGAGTGATAAAGACAAAGTTTAAACTAAATCACAACAATCTGTGAGCTTTTTTAAACGGAGTATATTAACACATTCCCCTTAAATGACAGTTTCTTAGCCTTATTTTGATGTACGTTAAGGAGGTTTGACTGAAATGAAGCCAAAGTCTCAGTAAATGAATGCAGAGGGAGGGGCAGATAAATATGACTAGAGCTGGAGGGACTCAAGCTGCGCACGCTGCTTTGCACTTGAGCCTGTAGAGGTGCTGCATTCACTTGCCAAAAGCCCTTTGATACTAGCTCCACTATTGAAACTTGTTCAAGTAAGTCCTTTGAGGGAAGCATGTGGGGAGTTTAAAACAGCAACATAATGAGATAATTCAATCCCATTCTTTATAGCAGTTTATGTTGTGCATGATTGAGAATCTACCATTGCTGATGGCAGACAGTCATTGACCATGGATCCCTCCACAATGGTATTGTTGTTTCAAAGCTGTTGCGACTTTTGCGTCTTGTCCCTATTTTAATATCACCCGTGTCACATTAAACTCCTGTATCAGCCTCATTAGTCATATGACTTACCTCTCAATCCCTCTTTTGTAAGTGTTTGACATAAGAGCATCACAGTAACAAAGAGCAGTAACAAAGTGTACCTCCTGCTCAAATCCAAAAATCACAGGGCACAGACTATCTGAACCACACATAAAATCACAGGGCACCATGGGGCGTCCCCCCTGCTGGGCCGCTGACAGCACTGTCAGCTGAGTCAAGTACACTGGACAGCAGAGCAGGTTGGAACACAAAGTTAACACCGTGTGTTTAAGAAGTGGGGAAATGGCTCACAGTCATGACGGGCGCAGAGATCGTTGGGGAGCATCAGACAGATGGGAGTCACGCTGCCCTGCCTAACTCTTTCTTCATCACAGCCCCTCTGTTGTGTTGTGTGTTGTCATTTTGAGACGCCCCATGGAGGGGTGGGTGGGATAACACTCGACTCATTTCCTACCAACTCCCCTGGAAGAGTTTTTTTTATTGTTCAGCTAGCAGAAATAAATAACAGGTCTGGCTTGATTACTTCAGACAGCAAGGTAAAAATGCTACCAAAGATTTTAACGTTGAAATTGGTTCAAACAAAAATCGTTGTAGTCCCATACACATGGAAGAATTCCACCAAAGAGTGCTTATTTAAAAAAAAAAAAATGACAGGTAATGATATGAACAATGTTGATGACTGTTGTTAGATGTTATGCACAACTGGCCGGGGTCTGTAAATGTGCCTTTAACTTTATTCTTTTCTAAAAAACATTTCTGAAAGTCTGACAGTCTCTTTTTTCTTTCTTTTTGATATGATTACACCATCCTATAAATTAAGAGTGAAACATCTTTGATGTGTCAATTTTATGCTAAAATATGAGAAAAGAGAGGCTGAGGAGGACAAGTGGGGGAGAGGGGGGGTGGTGTTTATTGAGGGGACATCACGCCGCATAATGCAATAACACGCCATGGGCTACTTGCCGTCATTATTTATTTATTTTTCTGCAAAACTAGTGCTTCCATTCCTCTTCCCGGGCAATTACTTTTAATTGGATAACCTTTTCATTTGCTGAAGAGCACTATTTTTAACTTAGAAAGCACAAGGTGTTGAAGCGCCATGCTTTCCCTCAGGAATAGCTCGCTCCACAGAAAGGTAGACCGACGAATAGAGTCACTGTTAATATGGAAAGAAGATGCAAAGAAGTGGGAGGGAGCCGGGGAGACGCGCTCACATCAAACAGATGGAAATGCCTTGTTTAGGGTGATTTCATATGGAGGAATAAAAAGTTTGGAAGGGAAGAAATGAGAAAAACATTCACTCTTAATACATATGGAGCAACTTCACCTCCATGAATAAAAGTAGAAAATGCATATCTCAACAAAGTTTACGTTTCATGATAAGCAGTGATTCTATCAGCCAGGGCAGTCAGAAGTATTTCTTCCCGGTTAGGATTGAGAATTGGAACAGACACAATTCTTCTCTTCTGCTCTTTCAGGTATGTTTTGGGAAGAATCTGACATTTCTAGAAGATGGAGGTAACACATTTTTTTCACACTTACTCTGCCATTATGTTGCTAAGAAGAAGCTAGGTAAGGGTGCCATTATATCTGTTTACTGACAACAAAAGCCTAAATAATTTCACCTAATCTTTACCGTATAGCTCCGTGTCAAACACTTCACTTTAGCACACAAAAAAATCCATACAAAATGTTAACATGCGATAAATACAATGGATAACCCAGTTATGGATGTGCTAATTGTTACGCCGCAACCAAAACAAAGCATGAAAAACGGAAATTAAGGAGCTGGTCCGTAAAAAAGAGACGAGTGGAAACTAGAGACTTGTTCTTACGCGATTGAAGGCGTCCCGACGGATCATGTCTTCAGCTTCCCTGAGCCGCCAGCCCGTTCCGCGTTTCCTTTGAGTTCAGATTTGTTTTATGATTTTGGAGTTTTGTGAAGAGAGAGTGGAGAGTGTGTTGTGTCTCTTCGTGTCCAGGTGTGTCCACTGCCCAATCGGCAGCCTCTCATCAACAGTTGGAAACGACGTTGTTTCCTTCCCAAAAGCCGTCAGCACTGAGAAATTTGTAGTTTCCACCCAAAACAATACAAACGTGATACAACACCTCCTGTTCACAACCAGCTCTTTTATAAACAACAGAAAGAAAGAAATGAAAACCTAATGATCTGTCCGTAATATAATGTATGTGTCTCTCTGGGATACGGACAGGGGAGTGCGTAAAATGCATGAGTGGATGTCATTTGCTTGTGAAGACTGCTAAGTGATCTTCCACTCCCTTCATGTATTTTCATGTTATTTTGTGCAGCTTGGACGGCTGAAATAAAAACCAACAACTTTCAAATAAGTTTATTAATCTGATCCCTGAAAAAGTTTAAGAGGCTTATGTCTTAACTTCAGTTTGAGTTAATACAATTAATATAGAATCTCATAACTGCTATTGCATATTTAAAATGCTGCATTGAGAAATTCACTCACGGCAATCAGGGCTTACACAAACTTTGAAAATACACACACACACATATATATATATATATATATATATATATATATATATATATATATATATATATATATATATATATATATATATAATGTTTTTACCCACGTAGTTCAAGATTACGTGTGTTTGACTTCTAGCGTTGTAATAAATTACAAAAATAATATGATGGTGTTTGGGCTATAATGTGTGGTGTTCTAGTGCCAGTGTTTGGATAGGCCTAATAGTGTCGCTGTGAGCAACGTTACTTAACCACCTCCAGTCTCGCACCATCATATTGGGGGTCTTGGGCTGAAGAGTTTGGGAACCACTGCCTTAGACCATGAAGATGCAGTTTTTAAATTGTTTTTTTCTTTTTCTTTTTTTTTTAAACTGAACATCTTAAAGATGTATTTTCAGATTGTGGGACAAAGATCGTCCTGACAGTTCTGCAGAGCAAACTGCAAAGATGCAGATCCTTCCTTCAAATATGAAACAGAGAGGAAACAAGGAAAATGTGTGCAACACTGGGATAACAGCAATACACTACTAAAGATGTAAATTACAATGCAGGTATAATAACCTCATGTAGTGTGCTTATGTAGAATGACAGAAAGCAAACGAAATAGAGAAAACATTTGTTTGGTCTGGGAAGAGTGTTTGACAAGGCATGACATCAGAGGGAAAATGCTACAAATAGACTAAACTGTTGTGATGTTGTTCTCTGGGTTGTCTTCAGTGTGCTTCTGTTATTTATATATTTTTTAAGGATTAAATCAATCTGTGCATTGTTATTCAGTGCGTGTTGAAAAGTCAAGGATTGTTACATTTTGTTCTCAAAGACTTATTTGCAAAATATGTTTGTATCTTTATTTTTTTTTTTTCTTGCTGATCATTTTTGTGTATTCATGCTGTTCTGTACGTCTTGTCACAGCCTCTGTTTTGTCTATTCAAGATGTCCATTGTTTAAAGCATTCGATGGATCGGTTGTAACATGTGTAGCTCGGCAGAATGTGTCCCTGCTGAGTTGTTGCATACTCATTCATTTCAATTTGAATTAATAGCAAAGAAATTATATGGTAATTTTAAATGGAAAATTATTGGAAACTAGAGTCTAAGTTTGAAAAACTTTATTGATCAGCCTTTTTCGCAAATGTTGTTCCTATATTTGCTAGCAAGCCCATACGTGCATTGTGAATCCTGTGCTTGCATGAATATTTTTTCAATGTTTTCTTGCACTTTTATCCTCTCTTTGTCAACATGGTCTTTTATATATGTATTGGTTTTACATACTTTAGAAATCCCTGATTGAAATTCGTGACTACACTAGGCTATTGAGGGACAATGCTCATCAGACACACAGGGCCGAAACACACACACATGAACAAGCAGGATCTGTGGAGAGAGGGTCAGAGTGAGGTTTCTGCACACAGGTGCCAGAGCTGTTGGGGTCCAATGCCTTGCTCAGCAGTACTCAGGAAGGGCCCTGGCACTTCTCCAGCTACATGACCAACTTCCATATTTTGGTCAACACCAGGACTTGAACTGTCAACCCTCTGGTTCCCAACCCATCCCCTACAGACTGAGCTGCTGCACCACCATATCTGCCATGTTGCATTGTGAAGGAGCTGCTTTGATCTGGACTTGCTAAAACACAAAGTCATTCCAAAGTAATTTTAATGGTTTATTGTCCCCAAAAAAATGTCTTTGCCTTATTCAAAAGACAAGCTAAAAGATGGCTTCACTTCACTTTGGTGTCACAAACAGCTTCTCTTATTTATCAGTGAAAGTTAGCGAGTAGTGTTTTTGAAATCAATGCTTGCTGAACAGACAGTCTTAAAGTATACCACACTTGAAGATGCTGAAGATGAATATCCAGGGAAAGTTATTTGCACTCATCTTGTTGACAGTTTGTTTTCTTCAAGGTCTTCATCATGTTGACGAGGTTCTTGTTGAATGCTATGTACCTTCAAAGTTTTTCTTCCTTTCTTTTCAAATGTGCACATACATATAAGATACAAGTTAAGTACTTCATGGATGTGTGTGTGTGTTTGTGTATGTGTATGTGTGACCTAAATGCAGGTGCTTCGAGGACAACGCCGCACACAGCACTTGAGAATCCTCTCTTTCAGCGAAACCTTTGATCACAAAGTGCGGCTTTCATGATAGTGGCTCCTCAATGTATTGAAAATGCAGATGTTGTCTCTTCCTTGAGCCCCCTCTCATCGCTGTGCCTTTTCCCCGACAGCTGTAACAACACTGTATTGTGTGTGAATGTTTGATAGTGAGAGAGCTAACATACACTGATTGACTGCACTCAACACTTGGGATAAGAATTGCAATACATATATGCCAGTAATGGTTTATATATTTTGCCTGAAAGGCATTGGGAACAATGTATTTCTCCCTCATTACACACACAAACATTGACAGGTAAACACACATGCATAGCGTACATCCTGTGTCCCAGATTTTGAAAACTGGGGTCTCGAGTCCTCTTCTGTTCTATTTCATACAAGCTAGTTCCTCTAACAGCACTTCTTAGACTTTACCTCTATGAATCGTGAAAATGTGTATGTATGTGACTTGTGCGTCACAGCCTATTCAAACCGGCAGAAGCCAGCGCTATAAAATGGCAAAGATCAACCTATTTCTCCGCCACTTTCTATCAGTTACAGCAGACGACAATCACCCTGAATTGGCTTTCTCTGATGAATATGGAACTGTTCTTTTATGTGAATCAGTGCTTGACAATCTGTCTTTTTTAGAACACAGCAATTGGCCTTTTTTTTTTTTTTTTTTAATCAATCTCCTCAAATTAAAGTGTTCATGCCACTGCATCAGACCAACCACTTTCTCCTCTGGAATGTGATGTAAGATTGTCAACCTAAAATTCCTTCATCAAGTGTCCTTCCACCCATAGGGCCTGATTTAGTAAGAGCCCAAGTAAAGAGTAATGCATTGCATTGACTTTTTTTGGGGACTTTTTCTTTGACAAAGTAGTACATTTCGATTTGGAATCTAGTATATTTTGTACTTTCATCTCTCGTGTCTCATGGATTGGTTCTATTAAGATAAAGGTAAGGGTACGGGGTGAGCGTGTGTGTGCGTGTGTGTGCGTGTGTGTGCGTGTGCGTGCGTGTGTGTGCGTGTGCGTGCGTGTGTGTGCGTGTGTGTGCGTGTGTGTGTGTGTGTGAGTGTGTGTGTGTGCATGTGTGACTATGTAACCTGTTTCAGGCCATTGTATTTCATAAGCTTCAAACAACTTTCAAAGTATTCATGAATTTAATGACTGGTCTGAATGTGTGAGTGCATAGATGTGTTGAACACATTTTTTTTGAGAAGTGAGGAACGTGTCTTTCATCATAGAATGTGGAGCTTAACACTTTAAAATGCATTATGTTCCACTGAAGCTGTCAGACAGGTCACAGTGACATGCCTCACAGAGTTTTCATCTTAACGTTCAATTTCAGTATGAAAGGTCAGGACACTCACTTGCACAAAGCGTTGCTAATTGATATGAACCAAAAGGGAGGCCATTAGAGACACTTAACTGAATAGAGACTGTGAGTAAAAAAGCGTGAATACGTGTGTGGGTGCACCGATGCCATGGGGAGTCAATTCTGATGGAATTTATTTTTATTTAACCAGAAAAACCTTATTGAGATTTAGAATCTCATTTACAAGTGTCCTGGCCAAAACATAATTCTTTAGAATGCAGGGTTGTGCAACTCTTCATTCTTCTTCAAATCTCCATGCCTATGTGTTTGCGTGTTAGTGTGTGTAATTGGCCTGACACGGTTTTTGTATTTCAGCCCAGGGGAGGTAAGATATTGGACTGACCTCTGTAGTGTGACAACAGTAGAGTCTGAGGCAATCTAAAGGCCCAAACATCAGCAGCCACCAGCAACCAGTACACATTAAAGATTAAAGCAGTCGCTCAGAACAAAGCCACTGGTGTGTGGTTTGTTAAAGGCAGACTTTGTGGGTATTGTTGGTTCCACTGGGACTTCTGGGAATGCTCTACATGTTTGTGTACATCTGTAAGTGTAGGGATTGAACTGTAACTGCGGAGAGCTAATTGTGAGTGTTTTCTGAATCCATGGTGGCCCCTTTGAAAGCCATCTATAAAAATGCTTTTGTGCTTGAGTTAGTGTTTGCACGGTTAAAGCCAGGGGCGATCGGACCGTTTTGGGGAGCTCAGCTCCAAAATAAATTGTGACATATAAACTTCCTGTTTAATCCTCCTACTAAACCCCTGCCTTCAAGACAAATAAATATTTTCCTTCATGTGAAATATGTGTCAACAACAATGAAAGTAACATGACGTTACATACGTTTTGCACCACAAAATAGTTTTTAGGTAGATGAAAGGTGGAGCTTGTTATACTAAAGTATCTAATTCCTACAGGTATTATTGTTGTTATAATTAATTTTGTATTAGTTCATTATTTTGTAATAATAGGTAATTCTCCTTATTGTTGAGTCATATTTTAATGCAGATACCATTATATTGTTCTATCAAATTTTCGAGTGCAGTGATTTCACATGAATCAATGCGTCTCAACAGTGATAATTACTACCTTAATAAAGTCAATTATCTGGATATTTCTCTCACCAAAAATGAAGTACCTTTTGCATCATTATCATCCTCTGGGTTTTTGAGTAAGTAAAGGAAATATTTTCTTCATGATCCTGACAGGGGACTATCATTCTGAATGTTGTGTTTCACTTCCTATTACCTGTGATATAATGGTTTTAAAACTGTAAACCCAATCACCTACTGCCCTAAGATTCACGCAGCCCTGAGCTTGAATCATAATTAATAAACACAATGCTACTTTATCATACGGCACAACTAACGTTACACAAGCCAGAGTGCTAAACCACCTGATTGAGGAAAGGTTCAAATCCTTAGGTGGTGCTTAAGAATGTTAAAGTTATTTCATTGCATGTTTACACATTTTAATGGATTGATGCTCTACTAACATTTTCAACAACTAACTATCCCCTGTCTCTTCCCTGTATGGGTTTGTGCAGACCATAGACTTTAAATATTAAAGGAGTGAGTGACGTCAACCATCTGTTACAGCAGGGGGCTTTGGAGACCCATTGATGGTGGTCTCCATGCTGGTACTGCTGTCTCCGCTTAACTTTCAGTTTATCAAAGCACCTCTTCTCTGGGTGTCGAAGAACGTGAGGATGAGACGCTAAAGGCTTTGGACCTTGTTGGGCTACCTTGTCAGTCAAACTCCTTCAGTTCAGTTCACTTTTATTCTGTTTCATAGCTTGTAAAGCACCAGTTGATTGTCAGACTGGGGTGTTGTTTCTCACTATCAAAAAGGGAGAATAAGGGTAAATATCTCTAATTATTGGGGTATTCCACCTCTTAGAACTTTATTCCAGGGTGCTGCAAAGGAGCTTAACCAATTCCTTAACCATAGACTTAGTCGGAACTAAATTAAATAAGTCCTGGCCTTGGAACAGTGGACCAGCCCTTAATCCTTGAAGGGTTGTTGTAGGGTTCATGAGATTTTGACAACCCATTATAAATGTGATGTTTGTGCATGGAAAAGGCTTAAACTGTATGCCATGGTGGAAGCCTAGAGGGGTTGTTGCAGGAGTATGGCATAGGGCTCTCTCCACTATTCATTGGGGTAATTGTAAAACCAAAGTGAGAGCTAAATCTATTGGGCGGTTCAGTGGTACAGTCTGTTGTTCTCAAATGTAAAGTTGGTGCATCGATTCTAGCTCCTGCTGTTTAAATGTCCTTCGGCAAGACACTGAAACTCAAATTGCTTCCATTGCCATCAATGTATAGATGATGGGCACTTTGTATGTGTGTTTGAGAGGGTGAATGTAAGAGCACCTTGAGGGCTCAAAATGCTCGAAAAAAACTCTGAATTCAACTACAGTACATTTGTATTTTAAGTCTAAAGTCAAACATGTTTTGCTTGTCACAGATCAACATGTGTTTTATGGACAGTATATCAAAGTGGAGCCTGGTAGAGGCGAGTGAGCTTATAACTTCTTCTAAACTTAATGAAGATGACATATTTATTTTGGCATTGTCAAGCCGTAACCTTCAACATGCTCTGGGTCAGTCTGCAGCCAAGTGTGAAGGGCACGGATGTGAGTCGGCATCTCCAAGTCTAAAGCTGTGGTTCTCGAAACAGAAAACCGATTATTGCCCCAAGCAAAGGAATCAGTGCCCGGTCAATCTACATACTAACCTTCATTTAGGCTCAATAGCTTTTGGAAATTATAATAATTTACGTCATCTTAAAGTAGAGATTGTTTGTGTTTCAACACATATCATAAAATAGAAAAAGCTAAACTAGAAAGAACAATCAAATTGATATTCAATGCAACACAACTAGGATAAATACAATAGTTTGCATAGAATTAGTAAGACAAGTCAATAATGCCAAAGTGTTTGTACTTTTATAATGCAATGACCCTGAAGGTTCTTGGTTGGTCACTTCATTGCACTGTAATATGTATTTTTCAATATGAGTTGTTCCACTTAAAGTGTGGGGTAATGTTACTTTCAGTTGAATCTAGAAACAGTCTACTATTAGTTTTCCCTCACTGTCAGACTACAAATCCTATGCTCACACTGTGCTAAAACATTTAGTGAAAAGAGTGAACAAACACACTCATAGGCACATAGAAAAAAAAATACAGAAAACAGGTAGTGAGAGAGGGACAACATTGGTACATGGTTATTGATCAATTAGTTTTTGTCAGAGCTATAATGGGTTATGAGGGGTGTGGATGCTGTACTGACCTGGCTGGCCAGTTGCAATCTATCACCTCAAAAGTCTCACAAATGCCCAAAAGGACACCAATACATGTTGTATTTCACCCACAAAATTGTGCACATTCTCATCCTCTTTGACTGACTAGAAACAGCTACCAAAATCCAACACAAATTGATCTGCTTTTCCAGTACGCTACGGAAAAAACTCTATTTTGAAAAGGTGCAAACTTATCCCAAAAAGGTCAGCTTACTTCAAGACAAAGTACTGTGGATAGAAACTTTTGTACGTATAAATCTCCAAAACTTTAGCAACACTTCTCACTCATTCCTTTCCTCCCTGAACCTGCATATTCCCCCTTATATCTGAGGTATAACTGATGCTTGCATCACGCTAATGGGGCTTTAGATGGAAGGAGAGGGAACAAGGAAGAGGCAGGTTATAGATAGATATGGGGTTAGGCGTGAGGCAATCGAGGTTAAAGATAAGAATAAATGTCGGGGGCTGTGCAAGAAGGATACGTGGAGGTGAAAGTGGGTCTGTGTAGGAATTAATCAGAGAGGTAGCCGCTGCCCTCAGCGACCTGAGGCACACTGATCAATACAACTAATATTTCTGCAAGTCCATTCATCTATCTGCCGTATTAATCTTAATTTGTTTCTATGATCTCACCCTCCAGTTTCCGTCTCCCTCTAACCTCTTTGTTTATTCACTCAGTAACTTCTTCTTGTGTGTGCTAGCTGGTATGGGTTTGAGGAAGACAAATGGGTGAATTCCATCAAAGGAAACATGCGACAAACGACAATTATTATAGAATAAAGGTCATCTTGTCACAGAGGATAGACTGAGACTTTGGTTCTGCTAATGGGGAATGTATTAGAGGTTGCATACCATTCATATTTTTCAAATTGGCTACTTCATTGTCCTCACTGTAATTTTCACTCCTGATTCCTATATTTAGACAAGTCACATATTGGCAGAGACAATGCTCTCGTGACTGCCCTATCCTAGATGATCTGAAGAAATAAAACACATCATATTATTGGCTGATATAATCCGGCAAGTTTTGTTTGGAAACCTTCTACCATATTGACTGTTTACGCTTGGCTGCGGTTTGGCTTCATGGCTTCCTGTACCGTCCCTATTGGGACTAAAGACAGGTGTGTGTGTGTGTGTGTGTGTGTGTGTGTGTGTGTGTGTGTGTGTGTGTGTGTGTGTGTGTGTGTGTGTGTGTTTGTCAGTCTTTGAGAATGTGAGAGAGCGGCAGAGATGGAGAGGAAGAGACTGTGAGGAACCGATTCGGAGGATTGATTTCTGTATGAATGTGCCGGATTGATTTGTGTGTCTGTGTTTAAAATGCCTCAGTGTGAAAAGCGTCTCCAAATCCATATCCAATCCATATCAGAGACCCTGGTTTTTCAACACTAAATGGCTGCAGTATTTGTGGCCATGTGTTCCAGTTGCACATGCCTGTGTTTAGATGCTGGAGTGTGGGCATGAGTGCCCCTTGGTCTAATTAGCCACCTGTCTTCAGTAGACTGATATTCTCCAGTCTCCTTCTCTCCTTCTCTCTCTCTATCCTTAAACTGTCTCTCAGTTCTACAGTGCATAGGTCCCGAACACACAGACGCATACATGCAAACTCAAGCAAAACAACTGATCACACACTGAAAGTCTCCAGAGCTCAAGCCAACAGACCGTCAGCAAATGCTCTTGTTTACGCTGGAGATGAATGAGACAGATCGTTGCTCGACTTACCTAAATAGTTCCCCAAACACTCAGACAGGTGGTGTGTGTGTGTGTGTGTGTGTGTGTGTGTGTGTGTGTGTATCTGTTATTGGGTGTTAGTTCAGGGAATGTGTGCGCATGTGTGTGTGTCAGTGTGTGTCCATGTGCTTGTGCTGTTTCAGACGCTGCAGTTTCCATTTCATTGTTTGCTTTGCAATGATCCCTCTTCCCTCTCCATTCTTCTCCATTCTTACTCAGCTCTTTTTTTTTCTGAAGAAATGCAGTTCTTAATTTGTGAACAAAACTAAGGTTTGCAAAGACACATGTTAAACATTTTTTTTTTTTTTTTTAAGAAAAATAAAGAGCTGGCTCCAGTCCAGCTAATTTAATTGAAAGTTGGTTAGGATGGAAAAGTTGCTGATACACACTGCACTGCTGCTCTTTCAGAGTCTGGTGAGAAAAGCAGAGAAAGTTTTTATTTCCTCAAGTTTATAAATTATTAACCAAGGAGGCAAGTGAATATTGTAAAAAAAAAAAAAAAGAGAGAAGGAAAAGATAATCATAAATGAACACTCTCTCTGCAGAGAAATGTGGTCTGGAATGGCTGTGGAAACCAACACAACCTAAAAAGAATAACTCTGTGGGGAATTAGAAAAAAGAAAGCAAGATGAGAATGGGTAGAAAGCTGCATTTATCATAAAATCAATATGGTTGTCTGGAGAAGGATCACCAGAGACTTAACCCCAATGAAGGGAGATTTTGAAGTATCATTTTTGAGTAACAACGAATACATTTGCCAGGAATCAATACACTTGACTTGGAGAATAAATGTAGCCTAATACTAAGACCAGTTCAAACAAGTGCACACAGGATAACCAGTGCCCACAATAATAACACCTTCTGACCCCTGTGTCAGATAGGATTAAGTGTGCTGGACTAGCACACATTTAAGTGGGTTTTTTTGCCATTCATTTATCGTCTTTCATTTATTTAAATAAAGTAGAGTACCCTAACAGAATACATTGCAATACAACATCACAAATGTAATACAAAAAAACCCACTATGACCAGAAAGTTAACCCCAACCCCCTGGAAAAAAATAAAAATAAATACAGTGGACTCTGTATGTTATGTAAATTTTGCATCAGATTGTGCAAGTACATGTGTTTCAATGTTTTTAAAATTAGATGAGCTAACCTGAACAGATTTTGGAACCTTTTCATCAGTGATGAGGTACGACTAGAAGACTGATGCTATTAAAGGTCACATATTATACACCATTTCAACAACTTTAAATAAGTCTCAGAGCTCCCTAAAACATGTCTGTGAAGTTTCTACCTATTGTACCATGCCTATAAATCCCTCAATTTCAGCCTCGCTCAGTACAGGCTGTTTCAGTGCTGTGCTGTGACCACAACCCTCTAGAACAGTGGTTCTCAAGTGGTGGGTCGGGACCCAAAAGTGGGTCGCGGAACTGTTTTCACTGGGTCACATGCATGTGCTTGGAAAAAAAAAAACCTTGTCTCAGTCTGTCAAAGGCTTTCTAAAATGTGTTAGTATTGTTCAGTTTCTTGCTTCCGACAGATGTTTTGCGCCATATGAGGTCCTAAACGTTTGACCGAAGCTGTAAACTGGACAATTTTTCAATAAATGAATGTGATTGACTAAAATATCAGAAATTTGGATTGTGATTTTTCAGGGAGGAGTTGGTGGTGGGTCCTGAGGCTATACGAGTTGAGAACCACTGCTCTAGAAGGGCTTTGGTGGCTTGGGCTTTCTTGCGCCATGCCCAATTGTTTACAGTGAGAGGGCAGATTTAGAGGAAAGAAAAAACACCTAGCTGTGGGAGTGTCACCCACCTGGGGGAGGGGTCACTTCCTTTTGTGATGTCATGAAGGGAAAATCTCCAAACAGCCTGTTTGAGGACACATGGAGCAGAAAAAAAATGGAGAGGATGGACTTCTCTCATAATTTGGGGGTTGGTAGACAGACTAGGGACACATATTAGTGGTTAAATGGTAAAATGTATTTTGCATAATATGTGACATTTAAGTACTTTTTAAGAAGTTGCTGATTCTATTTTGTACTGAAATTGTTGAAGGACACATAAGACCACATATTAGCTCTGTTACGCTTCGCTTGTATTACTTCTGTTCTCTTTAGTTACCGTACTCTATCATTGATGCAGAGATACATGCACACATACACAGACCCACACTTAAGTGACAGGACTTTTTTTAACATCTTCGATTCACTTTTCAAAACGTCTCCTCTCAGTAAACACAAGCCCAAATAAATCAAGTGAAGAAAATGTACTTCATAACACTTCTGCTCCATTGATTGGCATTTCAAACACACTAGGAGGAAATCAATGGACATCTAGCCTTTGTTTGTAATTGTTTGAACCTTGGGACTGAAGTTACTTGTTGACATACTTTGGCATCTTAAATTGCACTTTCATATTTGAAACCTTTGTCTGGTAGTTTCCGCTTAATAAACACATAGTTTTAAAGGTGCATTTTGAAGTTAGAACGGGCCAATTCTGTTTCTCTCCCAAGGACACACATATAAAAAGCTTTAAGAAAATGAAACACAATTATCCTTAATCCACATCAGTGCAACCACCGTAATGGCAGCACTCAACTCCCACAACATACAGTTTTACCAACATAATGAAATACTGTCACAAAATGTTTACATTATTCTATATTCTATATTTTGTATATTTAAACATTTATGTTTTAAATTTTACATTATATTCTATTTTACTGTATATATGTGTATTAGCAATTTGAGTGTTATTGCATGGCCTTGCGGAACAGTCTTTAACATTTCACTGCACATCTGTATGAGCATGTGACAAATAAAAATCTTGAATCTTGAAAAACTAACCAAACACATCGTGTTTAGAGCACATCCTTTAAGCAGTCAGGTTTTTCTACATCTCTACTTATGTGCAGGTATTTGTAAGAGGCATGTCCCGCAGAATTGATTTGGAATTAGTAAGGCCCAACCCCCCACACCTCCTAAAAAATCTGCAGCAACCACACTCTAGAGCCACTGCTATGATTACACAAACAACTTCTCAATATTAGGAGACTAACAGGTTTAATTATATCAGAGAAAATGCAGTCAAATTATGATGTAATACTTTCTGTGGCTAAAATTAATATCTTATCAGACTAATAATAACTTGAATGATAATTCTTACTTAGTGTATTAGCAGCAGCTCTCACTTCAACAGACAACAAACTTTACAGTGACCATTTGCGCAAAGGCGGCCTTTGACCGATTCAAAGTTAATCATCAAAGCAGAGGGGATTCATTCATTTAAAACAATTGATGAGCAAAATATGTGGACATTGCTGAGCATAATGCATTGAAGCTGTTTTTATGAAAGATAATGAGTCTGTTAACAGAGACTGAAGTCCTCAGTGTTGTTTACCGACTTTACTCGTAAACTGAACTTCATTTTGACGGATGATCAAATTAATTTTTGGTTTCTTTTCAATTCACAGCTGTGAATAACGACCCTCTATTCCTTTCTCTTGGAAGTTTTTTTTTAAAGATAATAAAATAAAAATAAACACAAACTCCAAATTCTGGAGAAACATTTAGTTACGTTGATTATCCTACAGCATGTTGAAAACCTCCGAAACAGCTTAATGCATGCAGAATAATGGAAAGAATGCGGACATCAAGCTGTGGCACTTTGCATGACTGCAGGATGTATTATGCATAACAGGTTACAGACTTTTTTACTAAAGGGACAAAAAAACTATCTACTGTACATGTCCCATTACAAAAGTGGTAAACATAAATATGTTTATAAGCTGGTGAGTTTAATTTTGCATGATTTTTGGGGATGCTGTATCACAACCTGGGTCTAGGTTCAATCAATATATACTGTACAATTTGAAATTAAATCAAAATCTCACCACTGCTCTTCCAATACTGCCGCTCACAGTCAGCTGGAGTGTGAGCAACTTTCTTCTCCACACTGTTGTTTTATGTCGTTTCATTCTTCCGCATGTGATAGCTGCCTGTGTAGTGTCAGAAATAAGCATATATGGTTTACATCACAGGACAAAAATAGTCAATACATTTAAATTCAAAAGTGGGTCGGTTTTGTGGTCCATGGTGAGAGTCTTTACTGCACGTATGTGTACGTCTGCAACCTGAAAAAGAGCTGAAAAGCAGGTCGTGTTTCAGCCGCCAGTCCTTGTTTTTCTGCTTATTTCCTATGCATGAAATATTCACACAAATTACAATGAGACCTCATCAACTATTTACAGCCAACCTGCACACACCTCAGAGTACTGTGACTTGTGATGTTAAATGAATAAATGTAGGAATATGCAATCTTTTTTTATTTTTCCCAGACCATCTATTATGCAAGCATTTATGTTTTGTATAATACAGTGTCAGGACTTTGTAGAATAAAGTGCAAAGAAGAACACAAATCTGTCCAGAAGAAGCCACATAGAAAGCTGTTTGTTTTCTTTACCTTCTTTCTGAGCTGTAAATCTGAGACAACAAGACTCCCTGCTGTTCAAGTGGGTTACATAGTTGTTTGATATCTTAATCAGGGTTACAAGAATTTATTCAACACTTTCATTATGCAACTCCTTTCTGCAACTAGTAGGCTTGGAACTCAAGATTACATTGGCTACCAGGGGACTTTTCTGAAGCTATACTTCTGACCTTTGTTCTGGGTCACTTTAGAATGAAACCATGAAAATGCTTCATGGAGAACAAATCAATTACAAGTCTGTCTTTTTTTTATTTCTATTAAGTGTGTTGCCCAAAGGAAACCTCCCCTCTCACCTTGGATAAATCCAAGCCTTCTGCAATTAAGATAAGTGGATATATAAAATATCATTACCAAACATAACCCTAATTAGACATGAGTGGGTGTGTTGAAAAAATGTGAACAAATCTAAAAAGGAAGAGAAACTGCAAGCACTGCAAAAACATGCAGACAAGCAAAGGCAATGACTTGATTTTCTTCTCATTTTGTTTTGAGATTGGCAAAAAAGAAAGTACTAAAACAATTACAGCTCCTTGCAAAAGAGTTCTGTGGTCTCTTCCAAATGAGTATGGGAGTTTTACATTCTCCTCCTGGCAAAATTCTACAAATGATTCTACAAATATGGAAGTGGTGTCTTTTTTTAAGCTGCAATGAAAACAAGGCCGTAGTCGGGGGGGGGGGGGGGGCTGAAATGAGGAAGGAAATCAGGTCCTGCTATAGACACAGATTGAAGGAAGAGAGGAAGAGCAAGTGAGAGACAAAGACAGAGAAAGTGGCAAAGTTGGAGGGGGGGGAGCAGAAAAGAAACCTGTGACAGAAGAAAAAATGACACCCTGACAGGGAGAGAGTGTGCAGTGGAAGTGATGATAGCCCTATGGAGCAGTTACCTGAGCTGGAGTACAGAACAAGGTGACTGTTTACTGTAATAGAGCTCAGTGTGTCCTACTCCCTGCCTCACTCATTTTCTCACTGGGTCCAGATGTTTTTGTCTGGGGTGTCCAACTGGGGAACTGACTGATGCACGAGTGGAATAAAGTTTGTGGGTGCTCATTACCATCTGAATAACACTTTATCTCACATTTGAATTTTTGATAACACTTTAAATTAAAGTCACAATATTCACCATTAACTAGTTGCTTATTAGCATGCTATTTCGTAGCATACTATTAGACATTATTAAGTGCTTATTAGAACATTATTCTACATGACCATAATATTTAGCTAACAGGTCATTAACTAAGAGTTTGCCATCAAAACCCTCATCATTCCTGAATTATGATCTTAATATGCTTTGCTTATACGGTAAGGTAAGCATATTAACGTTCTTCTAATTCATGTTGAACAACTTCCTAATTTTCTATCAATAGGAAGCATTTAGGAGGGTTATGAAGGCAAACTCTTACAGTAGTTGGTGGCCTAAAAGCTTTAGATTATGGTCATATAGAATAAGGTACTAATAAGTGCTTAAGAGTTACTAATAAATGGCCAGTATGCTACTAATTATCATGCTAATAAGCAACTAGTTAATGGTGAATATTGTGACCTTACCTTACCCAGAACTTACCTTACCTTTAAAGTGCATTAGCAATCTTTTTTAAACATACAATGACATAAAGTGCACCAACGTACAGTGGTAAAATAGGAAAACCATCTCGTAAATCCGTTTGGTTTTTTAGTAAAAGTATCTGAACTTAAATAGCTTATATGGTCCATTTTCTCACCAGACATGCTAGAAAATCATTAGGCTAACATGCAACACAGGCTCAAACTGGCGCAAACCTGGAAACACTCCTGGCTATCAGACACTAAATACATGCACAAACTTGGATGCACAGATAAATGCATCACAAATAAAATGAAAAAACAGTTACAATTGTAGAATACTTTAAGATATGTACATGCTCATTATTGCATAAGCACATCCAAATAGTGTTACTTTAAAACTGCTCATTTCCACAGACATTCTGAAGCAAAAACACACAAGCTAACAAAGACACAAACACACGCACACACATTACTGCAGACAAACATCTTCATTCATATGCTCAAATGCTGGCACGATCTTTGACACACAGCTGCACCCCAGCACAGCAGTGATCCGTTGTATGTGTCCATCTGCAGTGAACATTTATGACAGATGGGAGACACTTTGAAGAGCCCTCGGCCATTACGTCTCCCAAAGGAGCAACTACCTGGAACGACAAATCACTCCTATGTTCATTTCTCCTCCTCCCTATTTTTTTTTTTTGTTGCTTTCTTCTCCACAGGCTCGTGGCACAGCAGGGAAGAGCCGTAACATGACACACCACTGTAAATGACAAAACCGTCAGGCACATGAAAAGAGAGAAAACAGGAGGGGGGAGAATGGGGGACAGGATTGCGGGCGGGATTTAGAGATATTGGCAGATGAGAGAGGAGCAAATCATACCAGAAGAAGGAAACTATACAGCATGAAATATGAACAGCAAGTAAGCAGCATCCATGAAGAGAGAAGATAGGGCAGAACTTTAAAAAAAAGCTGCTATATTAAAACAGAGTGACAGAAAGAAAAGGTCAAAGTAAATAAAGGGTATTATAATTTATGTAACTACTCCTACATTAATATTTTGACACATGATCGATATTTTAATGACATACTGCGTACTTGAGATTCTGAATCAGAGAGAGTCTTATAAACATACCTTCCTACATTCCTATAAACAACACCTATAAACAGGGCCTTTATTAATCTGAGAGCACTGGTCTCAGTCAAAAAGAAATACTGCTTTTTTCTGCATAAGAGGGAGTGTTGAAAGGCAGCACAATTTTACTGTCAGGAATTCACTGTGCAACCTGCCTGTGCACGTTCACTTTTTAAGAGTGAATAATATGTGAATGAATCAGTCAATTCTACAGTTCACTTAGCAGACGCTTCTATCCAAAGCAACGTATATCAGAGAGTAAGTACAACACAAGCAAGGATCTAGAAAAGATGAAACAATGTCAGTAAGTGCAAAACGTTTAGCTTTGAGTCTGACACACAGGTGCTGACAGGCACTGCAGAGAGACAAAGCACAACATTGACGGTTGTTCTTGAGGGCTCTAACCAGTATAGAAACCATCTTAAGTTGTCGTTATCAAACAAAACCCTTGTCATTACCATCATCATCATCATCATCAATAATATCAAAACCATCATCATTAAGGTCGTAGTTAATCATGAAAGAGCTGGGTCTTTAGCTTTTTCTTAAAGGTGCAAAGGGACTTTGCAGATCGAATGGAGTTTGGTAGTTTGTTCCACCACCGGGGGGCGACAGAGGAAAAGAGTCTAGTTAGCGTCTTAGGACCCTGTTTCTCATCAATTGCTCCTTTAGCTATACATTTATAAAACTGATTCAAAGATGTGAATTAAGTGATATAAACAGCATTTTAATGCAAATGAAAACACAGATATTTGAAAACATAAAGATTACGAGAGTAAAAAAGGTGATTTCTCCTGCATCCTAAAAAAAAATATGGCTTTATTTCACAGAGAAAGATTATGTTCAAAACTATCCAGATGGCCTTTCCAACATTGATTTTGGATCGCTATATTTAGACAGATATTAACTGGTTCAAAAAACAACACTGTTTCCAATACCAGCAATCCAACTTTCAAGAAAATGTATTTTTCAATTAATTCTATATGGAATGCTAAATGACAGGGCGATCTTTTCAGAAGGCTTTTGTTGTGGCCCTAAAAACAACAGGCAAATTTTGGAAAGGTGATCGGTTAGTGGTCGGAATTATAATTACGCTGTGCATTTGTTAACAGGAAGCAAATCAATTTCAAAGCCTTCACAAGCCAAGTGAGTTGTGTGTGTGTGTGTGTGTGTGTGTGTGTCTCTGTGTGTGTGTGTAGGTATAATGATGTGAGAGCATGTGACAGAGCGAAAGCAGTGGTTGAGAGGTGAAGATGGCCAAAGTGACAGAGACAGATAGAGATTTCAAAAGGCTACCGTCTCTTATCAGCAAAGGTCACTCAAGCAATTACGTGACACATTGATTTATATCCCCTGAGGAAAACACTCCAACAAAAGGCAAGAACAACACACAAACACCCTCTCGCACAAACACAAAATACGCAAACCCGGTATCAATCTGATGTCCACCCCTAATTATTATTGTTTTTTTGTGGAAGTCTTGTGGTCTGCTGAGATCATTAAGGTCTTGGCCACTGGGATTGGGCTGTTTTTAGTACCTCCTCTAACTCTTCCCCACATCCTGACACACCACTCCTTTCATTGTATTAAACATCAGTCACTTATTCTCTACAGGCAGATCTTTGTGTGTACAGTCATGTACTGGATGTGTATAAACAGAGAAGGGAAGACATTGTCTCTCAGCTCCTCCTCTTGCAAAGCAGATGTGTGTGCATGTGTGTCGAGGAATTCTAGTGACAGATGTTTTAGGTGTGTAAGCGAAGGTTGATAAGATCATATACACTTGCATATCGGATTAGAGGGAATTTTCTCTCACATTACTTGCACTGGAATGCATTACTGCTGGTAATGAAATCAAGACACGATGGCCTGTGATGCCCTTGCAGATATCAAATCTTTCCCTGTTGTGTGTCTTGTAGATTGATGCTCTAAAATAAAAAAAGGTAAGACTGTTTTGGCGAGGACAGAAATTTGCCTTGTGATTACTTTAGTCAGTGCTTAACTAACAGTAGATTAACATTAACGCAATCTATAAAAGAAAGTGATTCCAAAAGCCTTATACATGTTAATAAACAATGAATGAGAGAAAAAAAAAAGATAAAGAGCACATCCAGATCCACTGGAGCTCTGTTTGAAAAATGTAGTGCTACCAGGAAGGACTGCCAAACCACTAATTTATCTGCCATTAAAGTTTATCCTGGCTCAACTTTGACAGATCAGAGCAAGACGTCTTCTGGCCAGTTTCGGTATAGGGACCTATCAATGCAAGCTCACACTATGAAAGATGAATGCCATGTACCTTCCGTTTTTCCCATGGGTTGGACTGGAAATCTGGCATACCCAGCATCTTCCTGGAGGACCAACGCACTTTGGGGCCGATATAATTTTTGGGGAAGACATGCCAACAACCAGAACATTGAGCAAAAGCAGCGGGTCATTGGTTATTTAACTTATACATGTAACAACAGGGCTGCGTGGCTCAGTGGTTAGCACTGTTGCCTCACAGAAAGGAGGTTCCTGGTTCACATCCCCGTCAGACAGGCGCTTCTCTGTGTGGAGTTTGCATGTTCTCCCTGTGCATGCATGGGTTTTCTCCAGTTACCCCGGCTTCCTCCCACAGTCCAAAGACATGCTCGTTAGGTCAATTGGTTACTCTAAATTGCCCGTAGGTGTGAAAGTGAATGTGGCTGGTTGTCTGTCTCTATATGTCAGCCCTGTGGTTGACTGACAAACAGTCCAGGGTGTATCCCTCTCGCCCAATACCCCACGACCCAGAATGGGAAAAAGTGGTGAAGATAATGGATGGATGTAATAACAGCTGGCTGGCCCAACCACAGGGCTGACTCCACACCTACCCACCTCAGTCCTTTCCTGCTCAGATCATGTGTCTGGATGACTTAATATGTCAGCTTCAAAATGATCAGTTTGATATGAAAAAAACAATTGGAAGTAATACTGGACTTGCAAACTCAAATTACTTTTAATAAAGATGCTGCAAAATGTGCAAAGACTCTGCAGTCACTGTTGCATGGTCTTCTACTGCAGTGTCCGAGAGCAACAGGTGGAGAGAGGAGAGGCGTGTGGCACTGTCAGGCAGAGCGCAGGAGGAGCAGGTGTGCGGCAGAGAAGCAGAGGTACATTGTGAACAGGTGGAGAGCGAGGCAGTTGTGATAACAAGCATTAATGAGCTGGATGGTCGGGCCAAAGAGTGAGTGACAAAGGTCTGTATGGTGGTGGCATCAGTAACATTATTAGGCTGAGGCTTAACCTCTTACAAAGATGTATCAGAATGCTGTTAAATAGGTAAAATCTGTAAGTGCAAAAATGTGTGCCAATGATAGTTGTAAATATACTGTAGTTGTAAACTTTGTTTCAGTTTTGAGTTAAACGCTAATGCCATGATGCAGTGGTGTCGCTAAATGAAGGGTCCGACATCCACTCAGGCAAACTTGGACATCAATAATAACAATTTTATTTTTTAGATATTTTGGACTGAAGTGGTGGCAAAATGACCAGCATACTGCCACTCACAGTGATCACTGTTGCTAATGTAGCTCTATCAGAAACACCAACAGTGAGGGAGCGATGTATGATGGAGGAAACCTGATAAAATAAACACTATTTTAAGCTTAACATTTCTTTGAACAGTTGGCAAGACCTTGTTTGTAAGATCAAGGTCTAAAGTTATAAAGAATCTCAGAATACCCACTGTTTAACCAGGAGAGAAAAAAACAGTGAACAGGATACAAAAGAATAGCCTTTCATCATTACATAGAGTCAGAAATATTTGGTTTACTCTGAATGTAGCTTTCAGGTTGTTGCTCCAAATTGCCAAGCCATCCTGTACTATTACCTCCTTATAGCACAACAGAGGAAACTCAGAGCATCGTCTGATTCATGATCCAATCAAACCATTTCAGTCACATTTCTCTGCCAGTCTCCCAAGGGCAAAATGTGTGTACTCACCAGGAGGCAAAGTCATTCTGTTCTGCTGCTAAGCCAAAGCTAGCCACCTGGATGAATGTGCACAGATACACACACTTTTAAACATGCAGTAAACAGCATGTGTGTTTGCATGCATACGTACACCAGCCGCATGGATTATTAAACATCGCTGTCTCCTGTAGTGAGCCATGGTTTCCCAGGGCGTCTGTTCTCCTTGGCACTTAATGCACTGCCAGCACATGGGAGCCTTTAGAAATGCACACATTCAGTCGCCTTACATTGCATACCATATAAGAATACACACAATGCTGAACCTGGAAAAAAATAAACAGCCGTGACTCCACAAGCAAGGTTGGAGCACACACACACACACATGCAGATCCATGCACAACACTCACACATAGAGACACATACACACACATACTGTCACTTCAGGTGAGAGACACTGTATTTCATATGACATAATTACCTGAGGCAGTGTTGAACAATTACTGAGCCTATGAGTGGATTTAATTGACTTCAACTGATTCATTAGTAGAAAACAATGGACAACTAATTGAATTCAAGCTCCAAATGCAAATAGGGTGAAAAGCAATAAGTTTCCTTACTGAGCCACTGCTGCATGCACACACTGACAAAAAAGACACATACACACTGTGTGCTTTATAGTGAGGGGCTGCTTTCATAGTAAAATAGGAAATGTTTCTAACAAAGGTAAACATATTTTTTTAAAGGTCACATATTATGCAAAATACACTTTACTATGTTTTTCTAACACTAATATGTGTCCCCTATGAGAAAAGTCCATCCTCTCCGTCTTTTGCCAGTCCAACTTCTCAGAAAATGTGTGCTCAAACAGGCAGTTTGGAGATTTTCCCTTTGTGACATCACAAAGGGCAGTAATCCCTCCATCAGGTGGGTGGCACTCCCACAGCTAGGTGTTTGTTCTGCTCTCTGAGTCTGCCTTTTCGCCAGAAAAAGATATGGCATGGAGCATGAAAGCCTGAGCCACCCAGCCCTTCTAGATGGGCGTGGTCTACGTAATTTGCATTTAAAGCTCTAGACGCAGAAACAGCATTTACTGAGCAGGGCTGAAACAGAGAGGTCTATAGGCATGCCTAATTTCAGGATCAGAGAGGATTTATAGAAAAAAACTCACAGAAATGTTTTTGGGAGCTCTGAGACTTATTTAAACTTGTTGAAAAGGAGGATAATATGTGACCTTTAAGTATTTCAGTAACGCTCTAGGCTTATCAACAGCCATTGAGGAAATATGTATAGGATGAATTGAAACACGTATGGCCAAAGTTCTTTAAAGGATAAAATATTGTGTAAACTTGAACAAAATACAACTGCCTTTTAGCTAACATTACTGCCCCAGAACATGGACACAAAGTGACCGCTACAGTGATCCTTATGCTATAGTTAGGTAATATATATAGCTATAGCTAGCTCGTGTTAGCTAATTAGCACTCAAGTATGCTTTGATTAAAAAAAAAATTGCCCATTACTTCCCAAAGGTCAGCATAATGGACCCATCCACAGTTAAAATACATTAAGCCTTCTTTACTTTTATGGCAGCGCTGTAAGGGGAATAATTCTATACCAAATATATGTTTACATCACTTAAGTTAAATTCTGACAAAACCTTTTGCTGTTTTTAGCGTTGAAATAGTGTCCCGAATGATATAAGGCTTGCAAGTGCCCAAAACTTGCAGTTTATCTTGTTAATATCTGTGGTTGTCAGTTGATGTACACATGTCGTTTTGAAAAGATGAAAAAGTCAAAAGTATGTTCTGCAGCTTCACAGAGTGTTCAATGGTAGCAGCATTTCCTCAGCTAGTATTGCCCCAAAGGCCTCCATGCCAGTCACTTTTGGTAGTCACGCTTTGAATTCATAGGAGCAGTCCAACGTCCCTCGCCAGAGTAACCACGCCCCCGTTTGGGTGAAAACAAGCCCTGAGAATGTATTGGCGGTAGATTAGAAAACACTGGTAGCCGTGCGATTAAACGCGATTGCGTAGCTTTTTGTACTTCAAACTATTTTAAAAACACAATTTAGTATCGGGTTTTCATTTATAAAGGACAAAGGAGGGTAAAAGAAGAGCTCTGTGTGCTTGGACTGAAACTAGAGAGGATTAAAGTGATACATTTTGGGACTGCTGTCATGTTCCTGCTAGCTTTAAGGCAGCGATCGCTCCGTGACAGAAGAAGTCTGTTAACAGATTCTTCACACATTCATTCACTAACGTATCAACAACGTTTCAACTGTCACGTCACATAAATATGTTGGTGAAAATGTCTCTAAACGAAGGAACACTACACCAAATCCTCTTACTGAAAAACAAATGTAAAAATTAAAAGTTTGCTAGACACCTTGTTTCGCCCCACTCATCATTATTTACACTCAGTATGAATACAAAATGTTTTAATATCATCCAGCTGACTTTACATGTGTTACTCTTTTCTAAATCAGCTGATAACTCAGAGTTTATGTCCCCTCTTCTCTAAAATAAACTTCTGTAACCACTCCATTACAGTTATGAACACTGTTAGAAACTATTACAAATAAATATTATTTAAAAATAAAGATCCCTCTCGGGTAACACAGTTAATAATTACTCATCAGGTGTTTAAAGTCAATTTCCTCTGATGAGGATGAGTTTGAGCAGTTTGACGGAGAGACCGTTATGATGCCGATCTCTGTTCAGAAATGTCATATTTTAAATGTTTACATCACTGGTCATCAGATTTAGGGTCATACTTGCAGTTTTAAAGTATGGTTTTCATTTTTTAAAACTTTAAATCGGTAAAGACCCCAATTTTTCCATTAACCGCCATTCATTCAGATGGAATGATTTCACCCAGAAAGGGCCGGCATCATTTGGGCACAGTACCCGGATGGGTTGCTCTCATGAATTGCTGGTGTTGATACAGGTGCTGTGGCTATACCACTCATCCAGAGGAATGAATAAACATAGCCAATTTATATCTGGTGCACATAATGTTGCTGTGATTATGCAGGTTCCGCAACAGAGAGCACCGTGGCTATTTCAAACTTTTGCCCTATTCCATGCCCTGAGCATTCAGAGTAAATCTCATACATGTGTCTGCCATCATACTGGTACGTTATCATACTGCTATAACACAAAACAACAGGAGTGATGAAGATGTCAAGGGAAAACAAGATTGGAGTTTGTCAGGCATCTCCCTGCAATTCCATGGCAATTTAAAGTTAAAATTAGAGCCGAAAATTCTTTCAAGGTCTGCCAGCGCAGGCTGACCAGGTAGAGATAGAGAGTGCAAGAAAGAATGCATACTGATACAAATTGACCAAGCTTTGTGTTCTACAGTAAGATGTAATACATTCCAATACAGTGTCGGCTGAAGAAATGAAACCCATATGCGATGTGCATAACAATAATTTGTTGCAAATATCCAATAAAACAAGAAACATTGCCAGCATGTTCATCGTAGAATCTGCATAAACACCATCAATGCTCTGCAAATATTGCTTACAATGCTAATACTTTGTGTTCCTCACTAGCAATCCTGCTCGCTACTGCTTAATTTCTGCGGCTGGTCTGAGAAACGCATCAAATCTGTCCATGGAATTGGATTCTAAGTTCAATTTGCTCTGTAGAATTACTGTTTGCCATCTCAGCTTGGTGGGATTCCTTCCCCCCCCGCCTTGACTGTGTTGTAATAGAGTTGTCAAAGGGGAGAGTGGGGTTTGGTAAAGACCTTGGTACACACTGTACTACTGACTGGTAAACTTGAGGGGGACATATAAATCTGTGGTGATACTGATGGAACACTTGCCCTCCTAATGCCACTTGGCAGAACAACAAAAGAAGAATGCATTTTGATAAATCACGGCACATTATAATAAATCCCTCTGAGACTCTACGACTGCCTTCTCATTATACACTTATTTTGCAGATGTTTTCTTTCTTCTTGTACTTTTTTATATGCAATAGTTAAAGTATAAGTCACAGTTATGATGGCCATGTGGGACTGGAAATGAGAAACAAAGTGGCAAAAATACAATGATATAAGTTATAATGTGAAAATAAACAAATGTTTAAAGCAATATGTAATGTATTTACCTTGTAAACTCAATGACACATTGAGGCAAATACAAACCTGTTGTCAGCTCTGTTTACAAAGGTCATTATTAAACGCTGTAAAATGGTATTAAATTATTTCTTAAGTACTAAGTGTGTATGTCTGGATATGTAAAATAGTATCTGTATTTGAACTATGGAATGGAATAGTTGTTATTACATAATTAACAGACATAATTGGTTAGCTGCCTGTCATTCTCTGTCACTCTTGCTATACCTGTTTTTTGCAGATGTGTGTGCGAGACTGTGTGAGCGTATATGTAGGTGTGGGTAGGTGTGTGTCTGTGTGTGTGTGTGTGTGTGTGTGTGTGTGTGTGTGTGTGTGTGTGTGTGTGTGTGTGTGTGTGTGTGTGTGTGTGTGTGTGTGTGTGTGTGTGTGTGTGTGTACGCGCATGTGCATTCGCATCTGCAAGCAGCAACAACCAATAACATCACTTTGCAGTAATATATATTCAGATGCAATGTGAACTTTGAGAGGGAAAGTAATCATATTTGATATATCCATCATAAGCAGGAATAGACTAAATAAGGGAGAAGGAAGGCAGTTTGACGCCTGGATGAGTGAGGACTTTTTTCATTTAATTTTCCTCCCTGTATTTTTCATTGCTCTACTTCTTTATGGACATTTCAGTGATGACTCAAGCCATCGTGAGGCCATGCATCAAATAAGGGATCCACTTTTCAATAAAGCCAAATCAGTGTTCACTTGAGTATGAATTTGAAGAAGTGAGTTTATTGAAAGTCACTGGCGCGTGTAGGAAAGTTCTTTACTTATAATGCAACAGAAGATGGGCTAACACCGACCTAAACTGGATAAAGTGTGAATCATTTTGGAGGGACATGCTATCCTCTTTTGGGACTTTTATAACTCTGGAGATTTGAACAACATTACGATCATGTTAATCCAGTTTTACTGTGATATTTGTAGTGTAGCTTGAGTGGAGTCCATTAAAATAGTGTATGTGAGCCTATACAGAACATTCTGAAGTCAGTCAATCAACACTATGTATTCTTCTCGACTTTTTTTGTTCTAGAAGTGAACTAATAGATAAGTGGAACTGGTTTGACGCAAGAATGGTGACAACTTTCAACATGACTTACTTCAACCATATGACACTATCTCTAACAAGAAAGAATCCCTAAAGGGCATCTAGCCCACAACATGGGTTCGAAGCCAGTAGTCAGTGATAATGAAGAAGCTTTCCTTCCCTACCCTCCATGTTGTGAAGAAAATAAGAATAATAAGGTGAAGATGTGTGCTATGTTTAAAAATTGCAGTGATGGAGCTATCTTAGATTAAATATATCTTATTACAAATATGTATTTATATAAAAATTGTTATAGATTCCTGAATTTAAGGATAGGTCTTTTGCGCTGAAAAATTATGACATTGGACGTAAACTCCACATTGGTCCTGTACTGCCAGAGAAGCAAAGAGTGTAGCTTGAACCCTTTCAGATACTGTCAGGAGGGGGAGGACAGGCAGGTGATCTGAACAAATGGTGAGGTAGATTATGCATTTCATATTGAACAATGGTCCTACAGCTTTTATTTTTCATTTCCACTTCAATAACAAAAAGACTAGGATAGGGGAAAATATCTATCATACCTTCTTCAGAGCTCTTCTCATTTTTTCTTGTTTTCTGGCAGCCCAGGGCAACAGAACGTGGTTGGTGTAGCAGTACTTCTGTTTATTACAGCTGTCAGTCATCACTGTAATTATCAGCAGCAATAGGCAACTGCGTGCACACACCGTGACACACAGACGTACCCGCACATGCATAATCAATCATTTGTAATTATGGTGTAAAGAGGAAGGTATCTTGCATTCAGGAATGTGTCTGCATGGTGAAAGTCACAGCATGACAGAATAATCACCATCATTAAGGTATAAAGACAGAGTCTTGTAGTTCTAACAAATCTCGCTTCCTCTACCCTTCATTAGCTCAACTGTGAAGTGGTCTATAAATGTATGTGTGTGTGTGTGTGTGTGTGTGTGTGTGTGTGTGTGTGTGTGTGTGTGTGTGTGTGTGTGTGAGAGAATGTGTGTGTGTGTGTGTGTGTGTGTGTGTGTGTGTGTGTGTGTGTGTGTACCTGTTCAAATTCATGGAAGCTTAAATAACAGACTTTGTCTTGTATGATGTCAGGCCATGATCTTGTGGTTTCCTCTGAAAACAAGCAGAAAGATTTTAATTCGTCTCCTACTGTATTTTTTCTCTTTGTTAGATCTTGTAAGATGCAGAGTTGTAGTCCAGTCACCAAACCTTGAGTCCCCAGTGCTGGAGTCTGAGTCACCAAAGAAAAATATGAATGTCCGAGTCCAAATCCTCAATGTTTAGCATGAGACCAGTACATAAATATTTTTATTTGATTATGTTAAATGTTGCTAAGCTGAGCTTTACCTCTCTTATCTGTGAATCTTCATGTTGTATTAGAATCTAACTGTATTAGAAGAATGATAATCTTTCAGCTATTATTTTATTGTGTTCTATTGATGTATGAAGGACTATTTATTTTGAATGATCCATTTACAGTAACTGGGGCAACTGTGGCTCAGTCGGCGATCACCTGGACACACAAACTGTGGAAGTTATGTGAATGCACGTGTAAGTGAACACTTGTACCAGCTTTTTCTCAAAACTGCATGAGGGCCTTACTCACACTTACTCAAACAGTAAATAAATGAGTCCTCCTCTCTATCTTCTGAGTCTAATTTCAATAAATACCTGATTCCTAGCCATCAATGCATGAGTCTTAAGTCTCAAGCAGGTCTTAAGTCGGACACTGGAGGAGGTAGTAAATGGTAAATGGACTTGAGCACTTTCTAGTATTCTGACTACTCAAAGCTTTTTTCACACAGCATTTCACATTCACCCATTCACACAACATTCTCACACTGATGGCAGTGGTATTCAGTATTAATCATCTTTATGTACTAACTAATCCATTCATACACATTCACACGCCATTGGTGCAGCAGTGGAGCAATTTGGGGTTCAGTGTCTTGCCCAAGTAAACAACATGTGACTGTAGGAGATGAGAATTGAACTTCTGACCTTTCTGATTGACCGGGACAACCAACACTTCCACCGATCCACAGCTAGTAGATGGTAAAGCTCAGTGAAAAGAAGGCAGATCTTTCAGCAGACACCAGTCAGGAATTTCAAGAGTGCTAATGATTGGGAGATGCAGGAAGATTTGGGAGGAAAACTTGTTGTGCCACAGGAAATAGTTTGCAATAACCTGAGGCCTGGCATAGTGTTATGGTCTGCGAGTCAGCGGATAGTTTATTCTTTAGAACTGACAGTTCCCTGGGAGGACTCTGTGGAAGAAGCACATGAAAGCAAAAAGCTGAGATATGCAGGTTTAGGGGCAGAAGCTGAATAGTGAGAATGGAAAGCTAGGGTTTGTCCAGTAGAAATGGGATGTAGAGGGCTCATAGCAAGATCAGCTGTTTCATTACTGGAAGAGTTGGGAGTGCAGGGACAGAGTATCCGAAAGATAGTAAGAGAGATGTCAGATGAAACAGCTAAATCTAGTCAGTGGATTTGGATGAGCAGGGGTAATGCCAGTTGGGCAAGATAAAGGTACTGCAGGAGAAAACCATTCATCTCCTCTATTATTCGCTCTTCTCTCCTCCCTCATGAAAATGAGGGAGAAGGGGGAGAGAGCACCCAAGCTCTGCTTCCCCCGCCCTCTTTCTAAGATCTCTCTATGTCTATATATTTTCTCTTTGCTGTTTTTTCACGTGTTATGTTGGCACCAGGAATAGTTGCCAATGCTGTTTGGGCTGTGATGGCCATGTGGTAGGGCAGGTGTGGGTGTAGTGGGCGGAGAGAACCGGCATGGAGGGCGGGGTGACTCTGGAACGCTTGAGCTCGAGCTTACTGTCTGGCCTTTCTGAGATGTCTTGGGTCTAATGGGATAAAAAAAACAGTGTTGAATGGAGGTTCCCACTTGACGGAGTGGCTTGTGGGGGCCAGAAGTGGCCATGTGGTTGGGAAGTTAGTAATGGTGACCCCATATTCATTGATGTATTTGTCAGAGCCTCAGTCGACTGCCAGTCTCAGTTGAGCACAAGGATCATTCCCTTCAAGCTGTATGGGGTGTTTCATGTCTAATTTTACATATATTTGCCTTTTTTCTTCAAATAATTCATGGCTCATTGCCTATCTTGGTATAAACATCTCCCTTTTTAATGCTTTTAAAGCAGTTCTGAAGAAATGTCAGTCATCGGCATAGTCGCTAACAATTGGCCATCAGAACAGGGGAAGACACCTCTTTTCAACAAAGGCTCTCATTGGATGTTATGGGCTGTTATGAGGTGTCATCAAAAGATCAGCCAAACAGTGGAGGTAAATTTGAAGCAATCTGTGGATCTTTATGGATGTAATGTCATCATCATCATCATCATCTTTATTGTCAGACTCAGGAGTCCATTTTGTAATGCAGGAGTTACTCATAAGAAGAACTCATAAGAAGACATAAAAAACACGCAAAATAAAAACACAAGGTAAATACACATACAGACAGACAAAACATCACCAATATTATAAAAGACAACTGTCCCAGTGTCGCCACAAGGATGACTGGTATCGTACAGAACTATGACTGGGATTAGTCAACAGCATGATGATGGAATTCTGAGAATCCTTCAGTCGGCAGATAAATTTGTACATTAAGTTTCTCATAAGAGCCTGAAAAGTGTTAACTCCTGCATTACAAAATAACTCACTTGCACTAGTCCATCAAGGTTTTTTAAACAGTATTCTCAGGGAGTCATTATATGCAACTTTAAGCTTTTGTAAGCTTGCCTTTTTAAACCTGGCCCACAAGGGGGCAGTATACAGAGTAGTACAAGATGCTCTGAGTAGATTTTTCTTAACATTGACTGTACACATTGAGAATTTTCTTGCCAACATATTGGCCTGGGCATATAACATTCGACATTGCCTGTACATGTCGTCATCATCGGACATTTGACCTGTAATAAAATGACCTAAATATTTTATTTTGGTGCCCACACTCAGCACCTATCCTGACAGGTAAAAATTAGGAAAGTTTAGGTCCTTGTCCCCTTTTGTTCTGCATATCAAAACAGTACTCGTTGTAGCATTGTATTGCACGTCATATGTTAGACCATAATCAGAACATATATTAAGCAGCTGCTGAAACCCAGCGCTGCTAGGGGAAAAAAACTGCCAAATCATCAGCATACATGAGGTGATTGATTATACTGTTACCCAACACATAACCAGTTTTGCAACCATTCAGTTGTTTAGATAGATCATCCATGTACAAGTTAAAGAGTGCAGGAGAAAGCAACCCCCCCTGTCGCACACCATTGCTCACTCCAAAGAGGGAGGAAATTGTAACTCCCCATTTGGTTGCATACTCTGGTTGGCATACCAGTACGCCAGAAGCCTTAATATGTAACCAGGGACCCCCTTTTCACTTAGTTTCATAAACAACTTTTAATGATTGACACGATCAAAGGCCTTAGAGGCATCAACAAATCCTATCAGGACTGAGGAGTTTTTCCTCCTATATATCTCAACAGCTTCTTTCAAGGCATAAATACAAAGATCAGTACTATGCTTAGATTTAAAGCCAAACTGGTTATCTGTGGTACCAATATATTTAGATATCCGCCCTAAAAGAATACTCTCAAGGACCTTAGATACCACACTGGCTAAAGCAATAAGCCTGTAGTTATCTAGGCTCGCAACCTTGCCAGCTTTGTTCTTGATAATGTGTTTGGATTAAACCTTTTACTGGATTTGAATTGTGGGGACCTGTGTTTTGTGATTTATTATGATCAGGAGAGTTCAGTAAATCTTCAAATAGTCAGTTAAAAGACATTTGTTTGTCGGTGGTCTGAACGGCACACACCGGGGCCTTTAGTGTGTGTGCCTTTTGTATTGGACATGTGTGACACCAGATCACATAAATGTAGACTTTATTTAATCTATGATAGGACTTGATCCGTTGTTTTTCTCACTCATTGTTATTCCAAATCTAAAAGAGAAATAGCTTAATGATGTGGTTACACTCAAATGAGAATAGGTATGGATCAATGAGCGCAAAACAACAAACCATTTGACGATCAATCAACAATGGGCAAAATCTAACAAACCAGTTAAGACTGTGTTAATCCTTTGGGGGGGGGGGGTAGGTCTAGTACTGCAGGTAGTATTAGCATTGTCACTACCTGGAGCTCACATAACACAGCCTGGGTATGTTGAAGATCGCAATGCTGCTTGTTTACGGTGTCAACTAAAGGCCAATGGGGGGGATATACTTTATCAGTCAAGCATAGGGGCATTATTGAGATGAGGGATGTCTTTACTGAGCAATTATCCTTTCATCAAGACACAAGTACCTTGTGTTTATTTCAAAGTCAATTCTCCTCATTATTAGACAAGTAAAATGTCACATTACACACATGTAGTGTTACGAACTTAAAATTATTTTCTTTATTAAAAATAAAAGTATATTTCTTCATTTGTGTAAAATTGTGTGTGCATGGTCACAGTTTACTTTTCTGTGTATGTTGTCTATCTCTGCATGCTTTTGTTGGTGTGTATGTGTGTGTGCTGGTGCACTGGGTATTTGTTGTAGAGTGAGTTTCCCTTTGTTGGACATGAAGGGTAATTGCAGCTTTTGTTGACTGTTGGAGGCAGGTGGTGAGCCATCTGGTGACGGCAGGTAAAAGAGAAGGATGGAGTGGCTTTGGGGACAGGCGAGTGCCGAGATGCGGAGGAAGGGATGGATGCACTGCTCCATCAATCACACATGGATGAACAGCAGGCGCAGGGGCAACGGGAGGGATTGGAGAAGGGGGTTAGGACAAAGCAGAGAATAAGGGATAGGGATAAAAGAAGTGTTGTGTCAATTTGAAAGTTGTCTGATCAGTGTGTGTGGACATGCACACACATGTGGCTGTAGACATGCTTTTGTCATGGGAGAAGTTAGAAGTTAGAAGGTAAAAAAGGGATGGGGGGGCACAGAGAGAGCACCAAAAACACAGAAATACTGGTTAGACAAAGTGCTAAATATGGCAACCCCAGTAAGATGACCACAAAGGCTACCACAATGAGATCTTACAATAGCTATGATTTGATGAGTTGTGTATTGCCAAACTAAAATGACATAAGATGCTTGTCTTTCCCCAAAACGGCAACCTTTTCCTATAACTATTAGAATACTGAAGTCCAAAATTACTTTTTAAAACAGAGTGTGAAAGCTATACACCCAGTGTGTGTGACATGCGTGAAACATGCACAGTATGTGCCTGTGCATGCCTCTGTATTTCTGCAAATGTGAGTCATGCTATTGCATGTCACAGTCCTTTAGGGAATAGATCTTCCAACAGTCAACAAAGAGCATAGTGAAAAACTGCCAGTCTTCCATTTAATGTACCTCCCGCTACTGTTAAATGTTTGAGGTCCCATGATTACCGTAGTCGGTTCATGTATAGAAAAATGTTATAAAGCTAAAAATCCATTGAGTAGTCAGTCTCTTTCTGAGAAATTGACCTTCATCACATAATGCATATAATGTAGTCTCTGAGGCTCTGGCATATACTGTATAGCAAATACATCCTCACAATGTCTACACCCCAAAGGGAAAAATTCACCTTCAATTGATTGGAAGTATGTGCACTGTTTCTTGTAAGACCCTTCAAAATCCCACATGAAATGAATGTCATTTCCCAAATTGTGTGAGATGTCACCAATCAGGTGTGTGTTGACACCTGAGATTATGTCTGGTTTTATGCAAATGCAGCCCAGAGATGTTTGGATACTAGCGGTATTTCACTCTTAGTGAACTTTGCATGGCAGGTCTCTGATTGGCAGGGCAGGTATGAATAAATATGCATTTAAATTGTGTGATGGGACTGGTGGGCAAGGAAGGAAAAAGTGAGGCATGGGTAGGTTGATGAATGTGTGGCTGAAAGCAGGGAAATAAATTCGAAAAGGAGAAGGGAGCAAATCAGGACATGCACAGAGCGACTTTGGCATTACATTGTGTTAGAAATGTTGTTTGCCAAAAAACAATAGTCATCCTAATTTTTGAAGGTTAAGTAAAATATCAGGTAAGACTTCTTGCAAAAGTCAGGTTTAAGTTAAAAGTCAAAATACTGTAACGTCTTGTGTTGATGTGTATGTGTGCCTGTGGGGGAGATCCAGTTATGTCATCGGAATATGCACTTTCACCGTAATTTTTATCAATGCCATATATCCTTGTTTGAGTCAACCAACATCCTCGGTGGATGACGTACAAGTTGCTGCTTCAGTTGTAAAAAAGATGATTTATTCTGTTTGATGTGCCAAGGGATATCCAGAATAGACAGCTCCCATATGTATAGCCTGATAGTTATGTATCCGCAGCTTCCATACTGCTGTCCCATGATGCGGATGAGAGAGACAAGCCATATAGGAAAAGTTATGACACCAGACATCATCAAACAATTGACTGACTATACGAATGCTTCTCTGAAAACTGACAAGTTTTGTATTCATCTTTTTCTTTGTATTGTTCCAATCTCAGGCATTCAATTAAACTGACTCTTTGTATGCACTTTGTGTGTGTATATGACAGCTAAGCTTTTTCACTTAAACTGTAGAATCCATACCCATGAACAACAAGTAAAGCATAAAGTTCAGTTCATAGTAGAACCAAATAGCTTGTAGCACACCAGGGACACAAAAAGCTGCCACATGGACCATGACTAGTAGCCACCCAAAGGGGTGCTGCTTGTCAAAAGGCAAGGCAGGAAACTGCTTTGGGTCCCAGGCCAGTAGGGGGCCTCAGAGGGCTGAAAAACTTTTAACCAAAGCAATAAACCAAATGTGTAATTTTGCAATGACAGTAGGAAACCTCCCTGAGGTGGCCCCATGATAGCACTCACTATCAGTGCCCTGCTAAATGCTGGTGGGAATTACCTTTTGCTTAGGGCCCTAGAAGATAATCAGGACAATTTTGGACCCAATCCCCCCCTTCCGACCAAAGTCAGCAAACGTCCTATTCTATTGCCAGATTCTCCTGTTGTGTGAGATGTGTTAAAAGTGATTTTAACCTCCCCGATCTGCTCGGAAGACGATCGGGACCGCCCCAATTTGAAATCGTATATATTAAAAGTGTTCAATATTTACGATTAGAAATCCTGTTGTGTGGAGAGAACGTAGGAGCACAGACTGTGAATTGTCACATGGGACAAATCAATAGCCAATAGGGAAGTAAACTGACTGAAGCAGGAAGCACAACACACATTACCATGGCGATGACAGTAAACACAAAGCATAAAGTTAGATGGATGTCGTAAATTCAGGACCAACTTGTTGATTTGTGGCATCAAGACAAGTGTTTATACAACGCGTCCTTTAAAACAAACCACAATCCAACTGACAAGCAAAGGAGTTGGACCAAAATGTTCTGGATGTACCAGCTAACTGCTAGCCACATTAAGCTTAACCATTATGTTTGTTTACTCTTAATTCACATTTGACCGCACCAAATAACACGTTCTGATTGTTGAGACTCTGGTTGTTGGTGAATGAATCAGTTAGTGTGTGGTATGCTGAGTTGGTCGTCTCGTTGCACACCACACACTATGAAAACAAAACTGTTAATCTGGCATGATATGTCGTCATGTGTGGGCTCTCTCACATTTTCAAAATTATTTATGAGATTTAAAAATATTTTAGCATGTGCCAAGCTTAATGAAGAGTTTAACATTTGACCAGAACACATGTCCAGCAGCTGTTATCTTCTTAGTTGTGGCGTCATAGCAACAACAGTTTGAAAAAAAAGCAGTGAGTTCTAGAACATGGTCTTCATTGTGACAACATAGACCCAAATTTTAAACCCTCTCTGCCTTCAGCCAGCCTGCTCATGTGTGCCTAGAGGGTGATCGTGTTGGAGTATTTTTTGAGCCTGTTGTTCAAGTTAAACCATTTTGAAAGTTTTTGTCAGTGTATTTCCAAAATATCTTCTTCTGTTTTGGATACACTTTAATTTAATGTTAATGGAGTTCATTGAAGGAAGCCAAGGCGTCTACAGACCCATCAGGGTTTTGTTCGACACTCCCATTTATGAAGAATCACTGCAGCTCTGCTGGCACAATGGTGGCTGAATTCTTACGTCTTCAGAAGAAGAACGAGCTCCCAGCTGAGAATACTGTGGAAGACCTGACAGACCTACTGTTGATGGAAAGCAAGAAGTCTCACACTGCAACTCTGGGACTTTGAGTTGAAAGATTTTGATGATGTGGACGTCAATCCTCTTCTCAAGCTGGTGTGGGAGGTGAACACCAGCTTGTAGATAAGAGATGTGGAGTTTATGCCGCTGTCCTTTCAACACCCTAGGATCATCAGTCAGGCACATGAATATTTCAGGATATTTGCAGAACAACGACATGAGGTCCAGATTTCCAAAGAGTTGGGCCCACAAGGGATGGTGATGGATGTCGTTCCCAAAGTCCTGCAGAACTTATGGGTCCCTCCAAAAACCACCTCCTGGGAAATGCCCTCCTAGCAGCTCAGTAAGATGGCTGTTGGAATGACAAAGGCTGTTCTTGATCGTGTGTCCACTGCTCTGTCTACCAATCTACGTGAGATCTCCTTTTCTAGATCCATGAGAGACAACATGGTCCTCTCTATCACAGGAAAGGTGAGACAAAGTTACCCTCCAGACATCCTAAAGAAGAAGGAGAACTGCTTTGAAGCACAGTTGTTGAACACCATCACTGATGTTGTAGTTGGGCACATCTGTGGGCAGTTTGAGGCTCAAGCGTAGATGGACATACCTGCCGATGAACACCCAGCCAACACGGCTGTTCAGGGTTCACAGTTTAACTGCCAGGCTATACCGAGCCCTTCAACTCCCGTAACCCTGCCAGCTGAGCCATCAGTTATCGCTCCAGTGCTGGAGGGTGAGGTTATGGATGAAGAGCCCAGCAGTGAACCGGACTTTGTAGTTGTGCAAGCTCTAGTACCATCTGTAACCCTGCCTGCTGAAGCTTCTGTCCTTGCATCAATCCTGGAGGGTAAAGTGATGGATGTTCAACCCGACGAGGAACCAGCCTCGGCTGTTGTGTCCTCTTATTCTTCACCTCTGACTACTGCTGAACTTCCTGTGGACTTTTGCATGGATAAGATGATGCCAGCTGAAGCTCCAGTTAGTGCTTGTGTGCTGGAGGGTAAGGTTATGGATGGAAAGTCCAGCGGTGAACAAGACTCAACTCCAAAACCTACCTCAACCCTGCAGGCTGACAGCATTATCCATGCTTCATTCCTGAAGGGTGATGTTTTAAAGAAGCAGTCCAGTGCAGATCAAGAACCTAATGAGTTGCACCAAGATACTCTAAAACATCTCGCTGACAGGTAGGACATGATACAGCATAGGGCATATCCTGACATAGAAAGCTCAGAGAGTGTGGCGAGGAGGATTTGATGGTTTACTGTGACAAAGGCAGCAATCTAGGACTGACCAGCAGCTCTAGCCCAACTCACCGATTCTATTACCGGCAGAAGTGTAGTATAAATTAAAGCCAGACTGATTGGGGTTGAACAGATGATGATAAATTCACAACAATGCACAGTACTTTTAACTCTTGGCCGAGAACAATCCTTACAGTCTTGACTAATCAACCTTTTACAAGTTTACTAACTGTCAATGATTCTGTAATAAAAGTTAATATTTTTTTACAATAGAAATGTATTTCTGCTAATTCCTTATCATGTCTGCTTGCAGTTTCACAACCAGATGTATGTCGAGTTTTACATAATCCTGGGCAATTTGTTAGGTACAACTGGCCAACCAATGAAGGTAAATTAATATCCTTTCAGGTACACTCCCAATGTCATCCCAGTCAATCCCTTACTGATATTTAGTTTATGTTGTTTCAGAAATATATGTATATATATATATATACAGATTTGGCAATAAAATAAGCTGTTCTTGAAGGTACTTTTAGCTTTTTATAATCTACTAAAGGAAATGTTTTTATATTGAATTTTCTGCCATTTATTTTGACCGAAAATTTTGAAGTTTCCATTCAAACTAATACAGTGAACACTAATATTAACCACTATCACTTTCATTAAATTCTCATTCAGTTAATCTGTTCAGTTCAGGGGTTTCCTCTTCTGTTCAGCCTCCAGTTGTTAAATGTGAGGTCTCTTAAACAAACAATGTATATTTTTATCTTTTTATAAAACCTTTTTTTTAGCCAGGTTAGTGCCACTGAGACAAGAGATTATTTCTCCAAGGAAAACATGGCCAATAATAGCAGCATCTCACAGTTTCCCAACAGTCTTTTTTGCCAGCTGTCTGAAATTTCACAATTTCAATTGTGAGTGGAAAAATAAAACCTTTTGCAACCAGCAGAGAAAATATATAATCTCTATTGTGGGACATTTGAACTCTTATCTCATTTTTTTCACAGCAGCAAAAGTTATTTCGACAAATACTTATGTATGTGGTGGCTTTAAGCTCAGTGTTTATACTTTTCCTCAGGTAAGAGGAAGTCAAACTTCAGGAGAAGATGAAAACTTTTGATGTATTATGTTGTTAATTGCATGTTTTAAACATGACACTTATCTCAAAAGATAAGATAAAATGTTGAATCTTGTTTTGCTTTTCATATTGAGCTTCTATTGAAGATAATCAGCCTTAAGAATTAAAATAAAGGTTCTTAGTAAAGGTCCAACTTTTTGTTAGGGAATTCATTAATTCATTTTGCCAAGTACTACAATAATGTTCACTGACAAGTTTTGATCATCTTGAAAATCCCCAAGTGATACCCCAATATTATCATCTTTTTTGCTCAATATGAAGAAAGCATCAGACTCTGTGACTTTTCTATAATTAAGGAATATCACAAAGTAAGGGTAAATGATTGAAAAGTTATTACTTAGTAGAAAACAGATTAAATGCATACAATTCAGTGTACATGTCACAGTTACAGAGTACATGAATATGACTGGCCTTCACAGCTAACACTGCTAATATTGTGTATCTATTTGAAGTGTGAACAAAATAAAACAATTTGGCTTATATTGATTTGATTTGATAAGAAAGTTTGAAGACTTGCAGTGAAGTGACAATAATGTGTGACTTTATTGAATACCCTTTTTTTCTAAGAGACTCACACACACACACACACACACACTCATACACACACACACTCATACACAAACTCATACACACACTCAGGCTAAGGGAGTTAATGAATAGAGTTGGGGTTGATGGTGGCAGTCAGTGTATATGTAGCTGTCACACAGCGTTAGTGTTAGCACTGGGGTCAAGCATAGCCAGAATGAGCTCTGACTTCCTCTGAGTTAACACCAGCTCATTAGTCAAGTAGAGCAGGGCAGTCACACCTCAACACACACACTAATTCCTTCTGTCTCTGCCTGTGCCCCTCGCTCCCTGTCTGTCTTCCTGCTGCTTGGACTGTCTGTCTCTACCTTTCTCTCTCTCTATCTCTCTCTCTTGCTCACATAGACACATGGTTGGCATTAAACCATGAACGCTTTCTCTTTCCAAACTGACCAAGTGTGTTCACTGCGCATTAGTAATGTAATGTAAGCATTTTGTATTAGTTAAATGAGACATTAACTGAAAGCTGGATTTATGTAACCAGTCATATAGTACTTAATATTCAATTAACCCTTTCTTTCTCGTTTAATAGAAGCCTTGAGTAATGCAACGGCTTAATTGTGTTTTTTTTCCTCCATTGCCCTTGAGCCATAATTGAATGCACATAATGTTGTTCTCGCTCAATATTATGCACTTAAATATTGTTTTTCTGGCTAGGCCTAAATATTTTATACACAAGGCACTTACTTGGCTTTGCCATATGTTTACTTCCATCATTTAAACTATTGAAATACCTTTCTTTTCTCAATGCCACACCAGATTAAAAATAGATATCCTCACATTACCTGCAGACAGATGCACTCATCTCAATCATGGTGTCCTCTATCACGCTTCAATGTTCCTGCATTCCTCCATGCATGCTCACCAAATCAAAAAGGATTCACTGCATAATATCTTAAAGTGCATCACCTCACCTCCACTAAAACACTAACAGCAAGCAAATATTTGAGCCCAAACAATTTCTTTTCATACAACATTGACAACCAATATCATCTTCTTTGTTCCTCCTCATACACACATAAGCACACAAAAGGCAGCATGACATTGATATAGCATAGTTAATTTACTGAAGAAAATGTAGAAATCTGATAACTGCCTAACAGTAAGTGAATAGAAAATAGTTCTCAGCCTATAATTCATATCATTAATTTTCTTATATGGCTTCTAATTTCTCCAGTTTTATCTACCCTTTTTTCTGTCTTTCCTCCTCCTCTGGTGACTTTTCTCATGCTAATCCAAATAGGTAGTTAATTATAGACTGCAGGTCTAATGGCATGAAGTAATTATAGAATTCCGATGAGAATTCAGTGGTCACCATGTTTCTCTCTCTCTCTCCTTCATACTTCCTCTTTAAATACTTTATTTTCTTATTCCTGCAATTTCTAGTTACATTCTCCCAACCCGATTAATTCCTTAAATAAAATTAAAAATAAAGAAAAAGAATTGTGGTATCAGCAGTAGTTAGCAAATGTGCTACGGTGGTGTTTATTTTAATTGTTGACTCCATATTGGTGGGCATATTAAATGATATTTAATTGTTGTAAAGTAGTGTTTTTAAAATGGAGAAGGTTAAGATTAGAATGACAATGATAGAGAGTAAATGGTAAATGGACTTCAGCTTGTTTAGCACTTTTCTAGTCTTCTGACTACTCAAAGCGCTTTAAAACCACATGTCACCCCTACTCATTCACACACCGATGGCAGAGGTTGCTGTGTAAAGTGACCATCAGAAGTAACTTATTCCATTCATACAGTCATATGCCACAAACAAAGCAGCGGGAGCTACTTGGGGTTAAGTGTCTTGCCCAAGGAAACATCGGACATGTGCAGAGCTTGAAATCGAACCCCCAACCTTCCAGCTGAAAGACGACCCACTCTACCAACTGAGCTACAGAGAGGGTGATCTTTCACTGAAAGATAGACTGGCCAATGTTGTATCTTAAAAACTTTTGAAAAGTCAAATCACTGAAAAGGATTACTGAGAGGTATTCTTTAATTTTTACAATTTGTGAAGAGACATTTGTATCAGTCACATTTCATTTCTAGAACTACTCTGTTTTGATTTTATGATCGATACATGTTATCCAAGGTTAGGCACGTATCTGACATGATTGACAGGTGGGCGTGATGTAACGGTTTGTCATGAGGCTTAAAACCCGCCACAGCTCCAGCTCTCAGCCTGTCATTAGGTGGACTGAAAGTTAGGCTGCCGGAGAGCCTCCGGAGCCCCCTGCCGTAACAGATGGATGATGTCACTCAGGCTATGTCCATAAATATTTACAGTCTGTGGAAAAAACTGTACAGTTTAAGTAATGTTTCACCTTTTTTTCATATGAAAAAAGACCTCAATGTGGCTCCTTTTGATGCCATAGCAGAACGCCTGCACTTATTAGGACCAATTACCATGTGTTCCTTTATAAGTGATCAGATCGTTTGCAACCCAAAATAATTCAGTCAAAATTGCTCACTGGAGGCGAGTATGAGCTTTGTCTCAAGTGTAAATATTTGATTGTGATTAAGAGAGACTTCATTTCCGGTGTTAGACCTACCTTGGGATTAAGTGAGATGTATTCTCTCTCCCCCTGTGGGGTGAAGTTCAATAAATGATGCTCAACAGTATAATCATAGTACTTGAAATTGTGTGTCTGTGTGCAGGCATACACAGAATGTATTCAGCCAGAAATGACTTGAATCAGATGTGACACAGCACAGATTTGGTTTGTTCAGCCAAAAGCATTCTAATGCAAATGTAGCTGCCTCTTTACATTATGTAGAATGCACTACAGTAAATGTGCATGATCTGTCATTGTAGAATACCAAGAAAAAACTGTATAATTCTCCACCTGATTAGGTAGATCCTTATTGTTGCAAAGGTCATCATCAGCATCTTTGTCACAAGGTGTTATACTCAAAAACACTCGACCCAATTACAAATAAAATGTATTCAATAAAACAAAACATCAAAAATAGAAAAACAAGAGCATACCTTTCTAAGCAAACAAAGTCCATCAAAGTCCAAAAGGAGAAATGACGGCGAGCCACGAGTAAACACAACACAGGTTGACGTATTAACTGAACCAAATGGGAAGAAACCCAGAAACTAAATATAGGAAGGGGGGGGGGGATCTAACACAGGTGAGACTAAGATTGCTGCTCTTCTGATGTAAAGTCTGTTTTTTTTATCTGTATACTTTATTAACCCCTGGGGGGGGGAATTCCCATTTACACAGTCTCTGTTATTGGAAGACATGCTACAGTACTAACACATAATGTATGCCTGAGTGTGTGCATCGGAGAATATTGTACCATTTTATGTACCAACAGGATTTTACAGTTATTTATTTATTTATTTTGGTGGCACTCCTCTGTATACTATTTTTTTAAGCACAACATCATTAAGATCATACATTTATTTCACTTGTGACATCTTATTAAATTGTAAAGGTCATCTTTGACAGTCTGACAGTTTTTTGTTGGTTAGATTTTTAAATATAATAGGATGGCAATGGTATTAATGAATAACTAAAAATAAATATATCACATTCCTCCCCACTTGTAAATATGACCTTGAAAAATGTCCTACAGTGTTTCTTTACACAGAATGTCCATCACACCTGACAGTGGGTTTCTAAGGTGGTATCGGGCTTAGTTTGAAAGAGAGCACCGCAGCTCTGACATCATACAAATCTAGGGATTGAAATGAACATGTTGATATCAAATGTGTTAGGCAAGCTTACTTGTTAAGAAGCAAAAAAAAAATGCTCCAAATTAGTCTTTAATTAATCAATCATTAATGATAATCAAACCATTCTAAAACTGTGTGAGTGTGTCGGCTCACACACTGCTGCATACACACATTATGTTTTCAAATACACTGCTCTACAGCCAAATACAAAACAGACCAGAATCCTTGAAAGTCATCCAGCACGGTCGTTGGATTACAGGAGAGAATAGTTTGTTCTTTGGAGAAACATTGGCAGTATCAATGAAAGAACTATAACAGAAAGTGGACATCTTTATAATTAGACTAACAAACTGAATTCCACTCTTAAGACACAATTACTATGGACATGAGTATGTAGCCTACAAACAGATATAGACATGTTACACCCTGCATCCTTTTAAGCCCCCTGTGTTCTCCCTACAGCCCAGATTTGAGTGGTATCCCTTTACTATTCCAAATATGGTGGTGTCAGGTTTGCTGCCCAAGCATCTGAGTGGCTTAGCTGTCTTAGCGGCAGCATTCCAAACCAGATTTACTGGACCTCTCTCTGGGCTGTCCGTTCCAAACTAAGGCTTTTGCTTGTACACAAGTGTAGTACCTTACACAGTCCAAATCCTAATAGTCAGCTACAGTCACTAGTAGCTGTAGTAGTCTGAAGACAAATAACACACTAGTAAAAATATTATGGTATGATTACAATGTGTACAAAATTTTTGTCTGTAGATAATTGAAGATGATAGACCTTTTGACATACACCTTTAATCAGCAACATTTTAACCTCTTATATTGGGAGCATTGCACTTAAATTGTTGAGAATATGGAGACATTGTTTATTAATCCCACAAGGGCAAATTCTGTTTACACTCTGATATTAAGACATGCTACACACACATAGGCTGGAGAGATGAGACAGTGAGGGGCTGCACATGAAAGAGCTCCCGAGCAGCTGGGGCTTCAGTGATTTGCTCAAGAGCACCTTGGCAGTGTTCTTGAACTGAACTGGCACCTCTCCAGCTACCAGACCCATTTCCAAACTTGATCGCAGCGGGACTTTTACAGGCGACCCGTTGGTTTTCAACTCAAGTCCCTTAAAAACTGAGCAACATGCCTCTCCAGGTGAATCAGTGTTTACATTTTGACTGGCAAAACAAAGCATTTAGCATGTTCATTTGAAAAAAGGAAGTGCATATTGCTTTGACAATTGTAGTTAAGAGTCAACATTCAAGGGATTTAGTTTTTTAATAAGACGCGTGTGTTTGTGTGTGTGTGTGCTATGAAAAATTGTGTGAACTTACAGGCTTGCATGTGTAAATGTCTCTGGGTTTCTGGTGTGGGCCTTCATGTGTGGGCTTGTAGAGAGAGTGTGAGACAGAGATGGATGGAGTTTCTGGTATAAAAACTAAAGTTAAATGTCACACCTGTCTGTCAAAACACACCTGCTCTAACCGATGCGTCTGCTCTGACAGGCTGACATTTTCACACCTCAACAGACCAACACACACGTGTATCCTCACAAAGACGCACATGAACACACATGCACACGCATGCACAAATTTATGCACCGCATTCACGGACCACAGGGCCACAGCCTGAAAGGTGAATCTTAGCCTATATGGCACTGATCATGACTCATCCGAGGGCTTTTACGCTGTGCATTTAGAAGCACAACTTATAATCTTCAAATTAGTTCTTCTTCCCTTGACATTTCAGCTTTTTCAATGGGTTTCCAGAACAATTGATTATGTATGCTGATTAGTAGTGCTGTCTTCTCTACACAACAGTTTCCCCTGCCATAATAGGTCTTCTATCATCACGTTCTATTATTAACCACTTTTCCAGGAAGAATGTGTGACATTTTATGCATAAATAAAGCAGAAATTAAGTATATTATTTGTAAATGTCTCTCTGAGTCATAACTGTCTACAATGGGTGAGAAGCATGAGTCCCAACAACTGTATTGTTGTCGGATCTGGGTTTACATCATGTTTATATGGACGGGACTGTTTTAGTACAAGGACTAGAGAAAAGAAGAATAACAAAGCCTACTGACTGCTTATTTGGATGTTAGGTAGGTGTGTTTGGATCACGGCCATTTTATGTGCAATATGAAACTATGAGTTAACCAAAGTGTGCTAACATTAGCCTGCTAACAAAACAATGCAGGCCGCAGGCAATTGTAGCTCGAGCAAAGGCTTGCACTTAATAGTGCTTAATTATGGTGCATTCTAATTGATAATTCCTTCGTGCAAACGCTTAGGGAGAGGGGTAGGAGGTGTGTCTTTAATTAAAGAAAACCTGAACTTGTTCCTAATGAAATACAATGTTTTAATTCTCCTTGTGCAATTAAATCCTCATAAGCTTTACATTTGCATATTACAGTTTTCGAGTGATGTGAATTCTACACACACGTTTTGCGAATTTCAAGTGTGACAGCATGTCGCAGTCCGTCAAGGCAAGTACAGTGAATGTTTATTTTAGCCTGATATCATGTCTCCAAGGGCTGCACATAAAAAAACTAGAAACAAATCAGTAACATGAAATTAAGATAAATTACAAATTACAAAAAATAAACATTTTTAAAGTAATAATGTTGTTTTCTTTCAAAATGGGAGTTTAAATACAAAACACAACAAATGTCATTTAAATCCCAAGAGGGAAAAATGAAAATTGTTCATTTAGGCATCAAAATTGTGGATGCCGTGGGCAAAACACAAGATGTAAGTTTAACAAACAGCAACTAGCGTGAAGTCCCAAACAATATTTTTTATTTTATTTGTATTGGACCAAGAGCTATCATTTTGGTTTTCTCAGCTTTAAATGTTTAAAGATCAAATCGAGTTCCACTTTATGCATCTTTAGGAAGGAACTGATAAACACTGTTTCAAAACATGAGGGCAAAATGCACTCATAACGCAGCAGTTGATTATCTGGATTAATAGAATCCTACATCTTGAAAGGAAAAGGCTCCACCTATAACATGAAGTTTCTGTGAGCTAACACATGTTGCCATGTGGTGTCTCCTCCTTTCCTTTCAGTCACACATTTTTCTGAAACGATGGCACATCATTTCATCCTTTTCCCTTACTTTCTTGCTCTCGTAGGGGTCAACTGAGATGTAGTGACAACAAAGAAAAGACATGCATGCAACCCTTTCAAAGCACACATATGAGGGCAGTCACATCTCATTTGTTATCTAAAGCATACGTCTTGCCTCGCAGGCATGTTTACTTAGACAGGGAACACTGTCATTTACTGTAAAAAGACATGACAGCTGTCACAATGTCTTAAATCTCTTTTTAACTTTCTATTTCATTTCTCAACCTAAACTATTCTATGTGTGTACTCTGAAAGCCAAGGCATCATATCGTAAACAGTATCCAACTGCAAGGAAGTGAGACCAGAAACTTACCAAAAACCTAACCCCTTCTATGGTTATGGTAACATTTGGCCTTCTTTGAAGAACAGGGAGGTGTTTATTATTGTTAATTGGGAGATTTCTACAAACCAACTGACAGATGGCCTTCAAATCTTTGTTATTCTGTCGCAATGTTTCATATGTATGAGCAGTTGATCGGTGGGCTAGCAGTGACATTTATTATTCTATTTGGGCCATTTTTTGTATGTGAAATGTATCATTTGGGATGAAAACATGATCCAACTATTTGACCATATTCTAAATATGTCTAGTAACCACCACATACAGTTTAACTGCTTTGACACCACTTGGCTCATGTGACTCATTTCTGGTTCGCTCCACTGAATTATTCTATTGCAAAGTGCATTTTTCTCCTGGAGATTTAACAGTTCAAAGGGTTAGGTCTCTTCCATTTTCGGCTCATTTTTTAATTTACTGTTGTGGGTTTGAATACTTTTATAAAGAAACTATTTGGAAAAGACTTGCCAAAATTAAATCAGTCAAGATGTGTGGTAATTAATTTTGTGCACCAATGTTCAGTGTCTGGACCAAACTAATAATATAAAATGGAAATTTAGAATGGATCCTAAGTTGAGAATAAGTTGTTCAGCGGTGGAAAGACCTTCACCCTCCATTAGATTCAGATGATGGATAGACAGTGCCTACAGTAGTGTGCGTTAGAGGGTTACAGCAGGGCAGAAATTGCAGTCTGTTGGCAGCATCCCACGGCTCTGAGCTCCACAGCTCTGTCTAGCTGGACCAGCTGGGTCTCTGGCAGCAAATGGTGAAGTTGACAGGGGGCACTGGCTGGAGTTGGCTGTACAGAGGTCTCAGCTGGCAAAAAGCTGCTGACACAATGTTCAGGGAGGTTCCCTCTGGGGACCAATGTTGTTTTTCGGTCCAATTAGTGGAAAAGGAGAGTTGATGGAAAGGATTTTCTGTATAAAATATTCACAAGCAGGGACTAATTCATTTTTTAGATTTAATTAGATTCGGACAAGTTAAAACTTTATTTCAGCGAAACCCTTTACTGGTTTTCCATACTAATTTAAATGATTTGAATGTCTCTGTTCTCAATGTTATTTGTTCTTTTTAAAACCAACCTGCTGCCTATATTTTCACTTTACTTTTCACAGCAAGAAATTACCAGTAGGCCTACATTTACATATTTGCTCTTCACAACTGTTGCACATTCTTAACTTCACTTAAACTTCATAGTTCAATAAAAGGGCACAAGGACAACTCACATGGATCCAGTATGAAGATCAGTTGCTGTTGATCTGTTAACTATGAGACCATAAATGAAAAACACCAAACCCTTCTTTTTAATATGACTTGATGCAGTTGTTTCCTTTGCACTTTTGTTTGAATGGCGGTGTTCACATTAGTGAACTACACTAATGAGACAAGCCCACCATTTAACCCAATAGAAAAATGCCAAAACAAACAAAAAAACCTCTGTGGCTTTTATGTAAAACATGTTTTTATATTAAGCATATAGTATTTTTGTTTAGAGGTTTGCTTTTGGCTCTCTGTGAGGGCCATATCTTTCCTCACTCTTGTAGAGCAATCCTGTCCGGGAAGCCATTGCACCAGACGTATCGAGCACAAGTGGATTTTTGGATCACACAAGATGGATTGCTGCTTCTTCATTAGGCTGTTTTGGTCAATACCTAAGCGGTAGTAGATAGTATCACAGGATGGCCTTGCATTACCCATCATCCAGTGCAGCTTAAGTTTTGTTTCCAGAGTGTGACAGGTTGGGGAATTTGGCACTGCCTTCCAATGTGCTGCACAATATCCAAGATTTGTGATCGTATCCTACCCAGGAAATTGGTGCAAGGAAAGATGGACCAATTTGGCTCAGTGCTCTCTGTCTTGCAGTTCATACTGGCAAGCAGTCTGTCATACATATGTAGCAAGGCAGAAAGCAATCTTTCAACTCACACAGTCAATTCTTAGGGGTAAAAAAATGTGAATAGGGTGTCCAGACCAGTAAACTGTTCATAACGTCTCCTGTGTCTGAACACTCTCTGTGATACGTCACGGCTAAAACTGTTTTAGGACCTGCATCGACAAAGTCAGTTTTCCTGCCATCCTAAGAGCACTGAAAAAGGAAATTCTTCCACTTTTTTTATTTCCCTTGTACAGAGCCGTTACAGAGCAATAGGAATTATCTCACCATTATTTTTATGATGTCCTTACTTTATCCTCAATAATGTGTCCCACATCTTGAATCTGACTGAGACAGCAAAACTGAATTGTCTGCAAGGAGCAATATTGTAATTTCATGTCATTGTGTTGTAAGTTGAGCCCAGAGGCTCTGATCGATCACGTTAGCAAGTCTGTCGATCTAACTGTTCAAACTTGTTGGACTGCAGCCCAGTATCAAACATCGACCCTGACTGAAAGAATGTGATTTCATTTTTCCTTTGGTGTGGCCTTGCATTGACCCTAATTATATGTAGATTATTTATTTTTTTTGTATTTCATTAAAAGCTTACTTTTCTTTATCCTAGCAGGTATGGGGTCGTTAAACAAGTGGGAGATACACCTTATGGTTTGAATCAATTCAATAGATTCAGGGTTATGTAGCCTATGTGAAAAGATGTTATATTCCAAAAAAAGTAACAGTAAAAAAGTTTTGTGTTTTTTGAGCATTTTATCAGTTAATATAGTTTTCCAACCCATTTTGTTCCCAATGTAGAACAAGTCAAACTATTTATTGATTAGCCTTCCCAGAGTAAAAATAAATGCAACTTTTTTTCTGACCGTCTCATTATCTGAAATGTCACAGCAAAGGTCGTAGGTAAAATGATTTTGGCCCTGAAACAATTTCGCAAAGACAATATTCATTTCCTCTAATAGCATTGTGCTTCAACATGGCGTATAAATTCCTCAACCTATTAATATGTTAGAAAAACAGAACACCATAGAGGGTATTTCCATCTATTTATATGAAGCATTTTTTTTTTCATGAATTGAATGTGGTGTACTCATGGATCACATCCCCCCCCCAAAAAAAACAAACAGAAGGCATTTATTATGCAAGAACGATGATCCAATTTCAGTAGCATATTGCTTTTCCTAATGACAGTCTCTTACTGTCCCCATTTCCCCAGCGACTCTCTGCGATGACAATGTGCCCTCTCAGCCTTTCAATTTACCTCTGTGCATGTGTGTGTTTATGAAAATGAAAGACACAGAAAGGAAAATTCACATTAAAAACAAAAGTACCAGCCTTGGCACATAAATAAATGACAAATTTATGCACACTAAAATACTATGTTTGGCAGTGTGCAAACCTTGCAGCTTGAGTGTCTGTTTTTAGGGCACCACTGGGAGGAGGGGTACAGTTGGTCCCGTTCTTATTCTACACAAAGCTGCTTGAGAAAGACTCATAACTAAAACAAACTAAAATTAAGCAATTCTCCTCTAAATGTTTTGGCCCAAACTAGCTACATCAAATGATCACATAACAACTTGATATAGGACAACATATTACCTAGCAACCCTTACTACGCATATGTACAGTATATGACAAAAATATCAAAGAAACATTTTTGAAAAATCATTTAATCGAATCATTTTAATATAGTTTTTTTTATAGTTTATGTAGAATAAGCATATTATTTTGTCATAGATTGCGACTGACTATAACACACACAAAAAGAAAACCATGATAGAGATTGGTCTGCATGTTCAAGGCAATAAATAGCACCATCACATTTTTAATATGTGCTTCTATGGACACAAATGCATCGCTGACAACCAGTTTGTTTGACATTCATCAAGTCAAGTGATAGCGACCTTGTATAGCGGGGGTCCACTTTCTCCACTGGTTCTCACCCCACGGGTCCTAGTGCAACCACGCTGGATGCACTGTTTATATTTACGCCATTGGTCCAAAGCTCCTCATACATTTGGAGGTCATCTAACCAGGCTGATTTCATGCTATACTAAATCTATGTTTCACTTTTAGCCTTTGACTTCATCTCATATTTTTTTTGTGGGATTTTCTCCTCAAAGATAAAGAAGCGTTTTACACATCATTCACTTCATAATGAATGATTTTTAAAACAATTTATAAAGCCATATTGTACGATAACATTATATCAATAAAGTATAATGTGATGGACATCAAGGAAAAGAATGTTTTGGACTTTGTGCTGCAGATACAAAGAGAGTAAAAATCAAACGCACTCTATTTAAGAAACACACAACAACGCATCACACAACAGCAGCAATTACATGTAAGAATTTCCAAATTAACACTGACTCCCTCTTTATAGCAGCTTCATATTTGACATATTGCATGACCCTGTGGCAGAACCTACTTCACTCATTGTTTATAATCTAAAGGCTTCTTTGTCACAGCACGGCCATCAGGGGACCCCAATGAAAGAGTTAATATGTTTACATGATGTTAGAGAAGGTGATTTATTGTGGTAGTCCGACTAAAAGTTTTTCTAAGACTTTTGAACACATGCAAACATGTTAAGGTCTGGTAAAAAAAAAAAACAGTAGAAAAGTTAATTACATTAAGTATTTACAACTGGTAAAACAAACATGAAATATTTAACACAGTGTTTATAGGTTTTGATCAGTTGTGGTATGTTCTGTGTCTAAGGTTCCACCTGCTCACTACAGACCTGCTGTGTCCTGCAGCAGGTACTCTCTATCTCCCTCTCTCTTTTTCTCTCTCTGAGAAACACACACACACATACACACACACACACACACACACACACACACACACACACACACACAGAAACACACACAATTCTGCATAGAACCTACAAAAAGATGCAAACAAACTACATGCAGACAGCAATGCTTAAACACACCAATACACACAAACACACACACACACACATAGGCACACACCAACACATCAATCACGTTGCACCATTCAGTGGCAGATCGAGCTGCAGCAAGCCAGAGGGTCCAAAGCCAGTCATGGATGGACATACACACACATAAGAGCACACGTACACACACACACACACACACACACACACACACACACACACACACACACACACACACACACACACACACACACACACATCCTCCCAGTATCCTTTCCAGCTGTCCCCTAGCAATGACTCAGACACGACTTGCCTATCTCCAGGCCATGGGGATGAAGAGTCCTACCTCTACAAACTGCAGAGATATGAGCTCTGGGAGCTCTGCTGATTCACAACGTCAAGCCTGAGCTCTAGATATATGTCCGTCCTTCTATCTGTGCTCAGACAGAAGGACTGGGCCACTAGCCATAGAGCCTGAGGGTGTAAGAGAGGGTCAAATGGAAATAAAGTGCTAAGAATATTTTTTTTATGTCATGCAGGCAGGGATTTATAAAATAAGTTGTCTGAATATTGAAAGGTCATAAAGAGTTCAAAACAGTTTGTTGAAATGAATTTAAACATGCAGAAGTTGAGTCTGACAAAAAACAACAACATATAACTAATGGTTAATGTGTAATGCTCTGTGGAGCTCTACTGTTTGACCATTTATATCACTTAATTTAGTTGATGTGATATTTGGGCATGATTTCTTCTTTTGCTGGAAAATTGACTGGCAAAACTAAAAGAACACCAGTTGCAGTGTTTTTACTTCATGAGGTTTAGGCTACATGAAGAGAGTGCAGGAGTTCCCAGACTTTGCAATGCCAAGCAACCCAACATAGCATTTACGTAAAGCAGGTTATTATTATTTATGGCTTTATTTAAGACACAGGACAGAAGATAGAGTCAGAAATCAGGTAGAGAGAGAGTGGGGTATGACATGCCGTAAAGGAGCCACAGGACGGATTTGAACTTGGGCCACCCCCTTTGAGGACCACTTTGTACATGTAGCGTGCAAGCTAACCACCAGGCCACCGTCTCCCCAATTGATTTAAATTTCTGTTCCATTTTCCCCCTCTTCCCTTCAATTTTCCGTCCATTAGTCCATTAGTGAACCCCTGGGGGGGGGGGGGGGGGGTCACTTTGAAAACACTGGTGTAGTGCATTCTGCTATCTTTCAAAACTTTAGCCCTCTTTCCTTAGTAGGTCTTTTGTCATTGAATTGGATTTTCTGGCTTTTCTAGTGAAATGCGTCTGCAAGTTTCCCATCACAGCCTCTGGATATATACCTTCACTGATCAAAAAGAAGTGAGCCACATCAAAAAGACTTGGAACATCATCCCATAATTCCCCAGGCTCACACAACTCGGGCCAAGGGGCCAAGGACGGGGGTCAGATGTATCATGGGAGATGATGTTTACTGCAGTCCTGTTGAATGTGTGTCTTTGTGTGTGTGGGTTTTTTTTGTTGATGCTTAGTGGCTGGCGGGCAACAGAGCCTTTACATACTGTATGCTGCAACCCTGCAAGCTTTAGGCTCTTAGTATAAAAGGCTCATGGACAAAGCTTTGTGTAGACTACAGTTTCTATCCTTGCAGGCAGAGTTAGTGATGTGTATTCATGATTTCATCTGCTACGTTTGCTAAAAATGTGTGTGTGTTGTCAGAATTTATCCACCTAGCTGGCCATGGCATTTAAAGACAAACAAGCTTGGTCTTCTCAAGGGGCTTTAGACGGCAGGCACAGATGCATGCTGTGGCCTTGTTAATTCCATCGGGCCAATGGTCTGGCAACAGCTTCAACAGCCCTAAACACTGGCTACAGATGTAGCTATCAAAAGTCCTCTTTTCAACATGATTTTGAACAGAATCCTTGCTCTAGTGGCTTTTTTTAATATTACTTTTTTTCCCCCCCACTATCTGATGCCAGGAGAGTCTTATGACCAAGCTGTTGCACTCGGAACATAAGAGAAAGAACATGTTGCCACGCAAAGCAGCAGCTGGACCAAAGAAAGAGGCCTCCAGAAGGTGCAAATTGGGTAAATGATGTGACAGCTAGTGCTGCTGTATAAAATAAGGGCACACTCACATTAGGCAATACGTACAATGCTTAAACACGCTTCGGCCCTAGAGGACAGTTTGTTTGACTAGTGTGAGTTCTCCGATCCTTGTTTAAACATGTGAAACTCCTTGGCCCTCGCACGCTTGGAAGCTTGTGCTTCGGCACAGACCAGTTCATGCATGAGCACAAGCATGGGTACACAACGTGGACAGCCTTCATTAAGGAGAAATCCTGGAGTGTTGTTGCTGTATCTGACTTAAATGTATCAAATTAAGCCACAAAGTCAGTAAAGTAGCTGTTCTGTTCTCTGTGATGTTCTCTGATGTGCGGACGCACACTTGACCGCGTGTCCTTTTCTTAATTTTTTTAGTCCGTCTCTCTTGCAAACTAAGCACCCTTCATGATCACTCAAAGCCATGCATGTGTTGTATTAAGACGTTATGTACAAGAGGTAATCGTGCTCAGGTCAGGTTTGCTCTATTTCTATGTCTCCAGGAATAAAGAAAACTTTTACTTTCTCTGCTGAAATGTACTGAGACATTAGGGAATATTATGATTTCTTAAGACATTCATATTGTTAAAGCTCAAAGATAAATTTATTTTTGAATTTTTTTTATTTTAAATAATAATTTAATCAAAATATAATGATTTAATCAAGTATATGACAACCATACTGTTTCATCAATGCATCACTGAATTATTCATGGCTCTAAAAAAGATCTTGAAATGTTTGATTTGAACTAACAAGTAACTATAGCGGGCTAAAACATATTTATGAATAATGTACATGTTAATGAATAATGTTGTTATTATCTACAGTGTGTGGTCTCTCACATTTCAAACATCTATCTCTAATTGTCTTCAGTTGTCAAATTACCTTTAAATCATGCAGAATGACAAACTCACTGATGTTCTTCAAGGCAACCAAACAGTCACAAGTTCAAATTCCTCAGATTGTCTTTGTTGATATCAAATGTTTTCTATGAAAAATGAAATATCAAAAGCTATTAACGTCACATAAAAGCATTTTTCTCTCTTTCCAGGAGGCAGCATATATATACGGTAAATGTTTTCAAACATAACAAAACTGTTCTGTAATTAGTAGGGCGGCAGTAGTTCAGTCTGTAGGGATTCAGATTGGGAACTGGAGGGTCACCGGTTCAAGTCCCAGTGCAGACCAAGTCTGGAAATTGGTCTGGTAGCTTGAGCACTGCCAAGGTGCCCTTCGGCAGGGCACCAAATCCCCCCTCCACCAGCTCAGGGACGCTTGCTGTGGTCAGCCCCCTCACTCTGACATCTCTCCATTAGTGCATGTCCATAGGATCATGTTTGTGTGTGTATTTCAACCTATGTGTGTGTAGCATGATCAAGTGTAACATTTAATTTCCCCTCGCGGGATTAATAAAGTATATCTTCTTATTTTTATTATCATTGCCCCTTGTTTGTACATTCTTCATTGACCAGTGTGTTTGTGCACTAGTTAATGTCTAAAGATCCATTTAGTTCATGTTAACCAAAACCAACATGTAAAGCTGTTGAGCCAGGTTAGTAAAAGAGAAATGAAAGGACGTTTTGGGGAAGCTTGCATCAAGGTTACAGTAAAGGAATGGTAAATGAAGGATGTGAAGGTTAAAAGTGAAAACCAGACTGGTTCATATATTATAGGTACCAATGTGGTTTTCCCATTTGCTGTGCATCTCTTAACCATGCTCACCAAAACAAAATATAAATAATTTGGAATGTTTAATGCATACATAAAAGAAAAAGAAAAAAGGGAAGAGAAAGGGAGATGGAGACAGGATTATATTAATATGCTGTGCATTCATTTAGGGCGTACATTCTTTTGAACCTACATACACAGTACATGCATCATTAATAATGGCATACAGAAGCGTGTCTGCACGAGTTAAAAAGTGTCTCAGTAGCTCTGCTCTGGTTCCAGTAAGTCAGATGTCATCTTTGCTGCTACCCTTGCCTCGTGCAGAGGTTAAACTCTTAGCATTAGAACCAGGCTTTCTCATTTCATTATGAGATGAGTAATGCTTGGCAGTGGCTGCTTCAGTTCAACCTAACTGTTACTGCCATTTGCCCTCAACATTTTGTCTGAGATTACACTCATCACTGGCATCCAGACTGTAATCATATTAGCAAATATAATCATATTGCTGATGTTTGTATATTTTGTCTTTGCTGTTGCAATCATTGTTGTCACCTCAAGTTGTTTCCCTCGACATTAGTCATCCCACTTGTCCGTTCACCTTCATGACCGTCACTGTTCATCAACACTCACCTTGTTGAAGTTGTTATGATTTGTCTTGTTATACTGAAGCTATCATTGTGATTGCTGTCCCACACATCTTTACTGTCAGTATATAATCCAACCTTTGATTAATTAACCAGGTTGCTCCAACCAGGACATTGACTCAGTGATGACAAATCTGGAAAAGAAGAGAAATGAGAGGGAAGTCGTGCATCAATCAGCACCCTGCTCCAGGTGACTGAGCAATAGTTCTGGCGTGGTCAGCCCCAGGGTGTCAGGAAGTGAAGCTGGCAACCAAATGGAAACCATTTAGAGTCAATCCCCTGTCCTCCAGTGATCTCTGTTGGTCTTTGAGGTTTTGTTCGATCCTTGCCTCGCCATGTCCTTACCATCACCAGCCTGAGACATTGACGTCCAAGCCCAAAGCACCTGTGTTAATTGCTGACTCCATAAAATATTATGACAAATTGAAATGCTTTGGGTTTGTATGTTGTTGTCACTTACCTCTAGATGCAGTTTGATGCTTTTAATATTTTAGTTTCACATTTCTGCAGCACATTTTCCATTGTCACTGTATATGTTTTGGACATTTTAAAGACTTTTAGAACTTTTCTACATATTTCTGAGAGGGGTGCTTTGATTGTAATTGTCTACGTGTGCATGTTTGTAGGTAACTTGGCATACTGTATTTGTGTATATTTCAACCCACATGTGAAGCACTTTGAAACTGGGCTTCTGCTATATAAATAAAGATATACATTTAATATTGCAAGACTCAACAGTGCAAAGCCCAGTTTGCAATTACAAGACAATATCCTTAAGTACCAATCAGAAGCCGATATACACTGTGAATAAAACAATATTTTCAGTGCAATGAATTAGTGCTTCAGGTTCAAGTTTAATTACATTCATGGTGACTATTTTATAAAAAACTTACACCTTCCTTGAAAAGTTTCCTCTGGCCAATTCTACCATTTCCACTCTGCTTCTCTTCTAATTCACAAATAACGCTTGTGCTGCTTGGAGAGTTTAGCAACGTGACGTGACAATTTTACCCAAAACATGAAAAGCCACTAAGTTCCTCGGAGAGTGTTATCCCCTATTAAAGATGAAGATTTTCAGGCTAGAGCAGAAGGCTTTGCAAAGCTCATCCTCTCCCCGCAGTAAAAATGGTGATGTTGTTACGAGTCTGATGAATATTTTAACTTTTGGGGCAATTACATGAGTCTAAATGAGACGAGGCGTACTTCAGCGAAGCTAAAAAATTCAGAAGCTCTGAAAGTCATGATGATGAGCTGTATCAAACAAGTGGCTTGTGCCTGACGTAAACACCTCTAGCACACATTATTCAATTGTATTTCTGATTTGTTTCTCTGTTGTTTTGTCTCAACTTCATGGATTAAGGGATCAGATATCTTACATTTTTTTGTATTCTCAGTTACCTATCTCTCTCATTTTCTGTTGTTTTTTCTTTTGTGGTATTAGAGTGAAATCTAAGAACTGAACTGTAAACCAATTTTTCAGCAGCTTATAAAATCTCACTGTGGATTGGAAATATATATTTTGTAGACATATACCATCATATTGCATTAATTAACAGTATAGGCTCCTCAATTTAGTCCTAGACCACCTTCATGTTTTAAAACATTTTTCATGTTAAAGTTTCCAATAATTAGTCTTATCTGGACTTACAGCAATAAATCAAATTAAAGTGAACATGTGAAAACTCCACTTTGACAATGTTTTTAAATATATATCTGGGTAACCTGTGTGTCCACCGACCCACAAATGTGCTCTCCTTGTGATGTCACAGTGGGATTCTGGTAAAAAAAAAAAATCCCCTCCCCTACCCTCCCCTGTTATCTCCACCCATGGACTCCACCCTAAGCCTCGAACAAAGCTTTTGCGCAGGTCTGCCATTTTTATTCTCACTACAGAAGTGTGATGTCTACCTCGAAAACTCAGAGGGGTCTCATTGCATTTAAAGAGACACACACACCAAAACGGAGTGTTCTGACAGCGCTGGTTTATACAGGGTCACAAACCTCCTCTGGTGCTTGATTCATGTTATATTTTGACCAAAGCACAGCACATTTATACCACAGGGGACTGTTTGAAAAGCTGAAAAAGGGGTAAATTATGTCCTCTTTAAGTTTCTTATGTTTTACTAAAATATATCTAAAAAAACAATGAAACATATGACATTATTTCATCACTTTTTACTCTCAACTTTCTGTTTACCTGACACTTTTTCTCTCTGTGTCTCTTTCTACATCACATACACAAACACTCGCTGCAAAAGCAATATCATTTCACTGTTTCTGGCTCTGTGACCCATGGGGTTCTGTGCTAACCCTCCTGTCACTCATATCTGCAACCAACTAAAAAGAAACCTTGACAAAGTACCGAGTAAGCTCTTTCTTTTCTGCTGACCACAATGCCCCTCCACTAAGGCCAATCAGACTGGGATGAGTTACTGGGTGTCACGGACCCACACAAACATGCCCAGCAGTGTGTGTGTATGCACACCTGCAGACATGTGTGTGTACACCAGCGCAAGGAGAGTTGCTCTTTGCTAAGACAGAAAGGGATACAGTATATTGTCAGTCAAGACTCACACACACAAGCGCACGCATACACACTGAAAAACTTCTTCCTCCCCATATTGGAAAGTCGTGTTATGGCTTTTGTAAGCTTTTGGGGTTATACTGGATTTATTTTGTTGTGTTTGCAGGGTGTAGATATTAGCATAATCTGGGTCAGAGCCTATGAATGAGGATGTGGAAGCATGTTTTACTGTTCTCCCTGAAGAGTACAGCACAGCCCAGTTTATACATAATTCACATGCCTACAAGTGTCTGTGAGAAGAGATGGAGCAAGAGAGAGAGAGAGCGAGAGAGAGCGAGAGAGAGAGAGAGAGAGAGTGAGAGAGAGAGAGAGAGTGAGAGAGAGAGAGAGAGAGTGAGAGAGAGAGTGAGAGAGAGAGATCTCCACAGAAAGAAATAGAGTTGACAATAAAAAACTGCCCCAAAAAATCCTGTATAACAGTCTGCTTGTCATTACTGGACAGAATGAATGCTGACTTGACATTTGTTAAATAAAGCTGGCTTAAATCAGGAAATCAAAACTTGAAAGTTGGACCCTGAGTTTGGCATCTATGTTTTACTTCTTGGCCTTGTAAGAGAGCTCACCCTCAGATGATGAGTGTACTGTACAGTCAAACGTGATAAGAATATCCACTGGTGAGCAAAACATTTCAAATGCTGCTGGTTACTGCTCTGGATCTGCATTCTACTGAAAAGAATATGAAAAGATTGGCTGAGAACATTCTGGCCTAAATAGAAGCTCTCTATTAAAAACACAGGGCTATGTTGTCCGTCGTAATATGTTTTTTTCTTTCTGAATTTTTTTGTGGAGAAAAAAAACTGAAAGGTATATTTGAAAAAATATATGGTAAATGGATTAAAGCTTGTATATCGCTTATAGTCTTCTGACTACTCAAAGCGCTTTTACACCGCACACCTATCCATTCACACACTGATGACAGTGGTTGCTATTGTAGTGAGACCATCAGAAGTAACTAATCCCATTCTTACACATTCATACGCCGCCGACGAAACAGTGGAAGCAATTCGGTGGTTAAGTGTCTTGACAAAGAACACGTTCATGTTGCTGCAGGAGCCTGGGGATCTACTACAGGATGATAGATGATGGTGTATAAGGTTACATAAATATTTCACATGTATTGTGCTTTATTATGCTCTTTGAACTCTTCCCTTGCTGATGATGGACAAAGCAGCTTCAGATGATCGTCAATCTCAGCAGCTCTCTGACTGGGTGATTGAAAACAAAAGCAATCTCTTTGGTGGTATACATTCAGTACATAGACTTTTTTTTCTTGCTGTTATTACACCTGATGAAGGTCGGTTCGACTGAAACATTGTATGATCAAATAAATATGTTTGCATAAAGCGAGACAGTGTGCCGGAGCCTTTTTCATTGTCTCTGAGTAAAAATATGATCCACCACCTAAGATACATTTCGTTCAGAAGTGATTCATTGGCCTTGACATTTTGAAAAATAGGTTGTTGTTAAATCCTACACTGTAACAGTTCTTTTAGGATCATAATTAATGAAAAGCTGTTCCTATATTTTCTTAAAAGCAACCCAACTGGATCATTAAAGACGTAAGCTTCTTGAAACAACCTGGGAGCACACAATAAACTGTAATGAAGGTAATTAATATATAAATTCAGCTTCTGTATGTGTTGAACACTCTGTTGAAACAAAAAAGGGTTTGGAAAATGTTTAGTAAACTTTGAGAAATGTTTAACCTAATCCCTTAACAAATGAAAACTGTGTCTTTGTTTATGTGTGGTGTCCATGTGCATTTGCATGTTTACAGTTTTGGCCAATCTGTTCAATTACTTCAATTTCAGTTAGCCTACATGGTATATTCTTGTGAATACCAAAGTTTGTGAATGTTTGTGTTGCTGAGTCTGTATGAATGTGTAAACTGTTGTGAGTGTAAGAAGAGATTTAAAAAAAACCCTCAGCTTATTACAGACAAAGGGAAAATGTCAGAAGGCTTTTTTTTCCGGCACTCAGCTGCATTTCTGTCTTTTTCCTTTTTTCCTTTTTTTCACCAATATTAGATTTTAACCTCCATCTAAAACGAAAAAGCTTTGAATATTTTCCAAGCCTTCTCTCTCTTGTCAGATGAGAGAATCCATTGTTCTGAAGTTATCAAAATGTGTTGAGACATGAACTCTTTGTAGACAGGAAATGAAGAGTAAACACTTTAAGTAGATAACGTCATGATTGTTGTTTTGTAAAAACAAGTGTCCATGTTTAAGTGAGTTAACATGCCCACTTAGTTGCTTCACAGCATATTTTAACGTCTGAATGCACACTAACACACAGTGCATGAAGTGTAGTGCATATTCAGAAGAAAAGTTGTAAATATATGAATGTGCGTGCACATTTACATATTATAGTGTCTCTGTAAGTATGGTTAGGATATGCATGTCTGTGCGTTGACTTATGAAGAAGCTATAAATAATCCTACATCCTGCTTGACATAGCAAGGACAGTGAGTCAATCAGTATGAAATACCCTCTATGGAAGGTCAAGACCTTAGTAGACATGTGGCCAGAACACACTGAACACAGACATACCAGTCTTAAAGATTCATACTGATGTGATTTTTATGTATAAGTGGTATCTACAGGTCCTCCCTCTGACTGTTTGTTTGTGATGGTGTGTTTTCATTTCATGAACCAAAGGACATTGACCTTCTCATTGTGATTCACTTAACTTAATGTAATAACAGTTGCACCGTCTTGTAGTGATTCAACAAACATTGGATTTTGTCTTTAGTCTGCAGGCCGTACCGGGAAATAAATACATTACGCATAAAAATATGTAAACATGCATGTGAGTAGATGGGGTATATCTGTGTCCATGTCCATGTGTAAGATGATGTCATGATTCATAATAAGGCATCTGTTAAAAAAAATGTCTTAACATAGGTAAACCACATTTGTGTTTATCATTATAAGCAGCATGACATCTGCATTCCCACACCAATATCTCAACTCTTTCTCATGGTTTGAACCTAACGTGCAAATGAGCAGAAATATCTATCAAAATGCATGAAAGATGAAGGTGTAAATATGTGTCCGTGTACATGGGAAGCTGTGGTGCAGTGGTAGAGTCGGTCTTCTTTCAACTGGGAGGTCTGGGGTTTGATCCCCAGCCCCTTCAGCCAAATGTCCAATGTGTCCCTTAATTCCATGTTCTGCTATCATTGTATGAATTGGTGTGAATGGGTAGGTGTGACCTGCGGTGTAAACGAGCTTTGAGTAGTCAGAAGACTTGAAAAGAGCTATATCATTTACCCTTTACATAACCACACATAGATGGGACTAAAGTAAAGCTGCCATGTTAAATACTTAACACAACACTGAGTGTGTGGGCCATCTGTGCAGTTTCTACCAGCCTGGGCATAACACACAATCACATCAACAATGATATTGATATTACTACCTTATTTAAGTCTTTGTTGTATTTGTAAAGTTGTTGTTTTTAAAATCAGAGTTCTTTGTTACAAATTGATTCATAAAAAATGCAGTAAGCATTCTTCTGTTTGTTCTTTTTGATCTCCTCAGGGAAATATTTGACTGTTTAGCTGTTGTTTGTTGCTGGATAAATTACCATCAATGGATCATTTTCACATGAAAGAATGGCATGCTATTCCAAAAAAAGGGCTGAAATGCAGTATAGCTCAAGAGGTGGTTGTGTTTTATAACTACAGTTTGAATAGTCATACACTACATTTAAGTGTTAGAATACTGATTATTATAGCTGCTTTAAGCTCATGTTTTGTCCATTTATCTCAAGTCCACATTTTTTTTTATCTCAAATGTATTTGAAACCAAGTTCCTTTTTGACGTTAGATAACAACCTTGAAACAACACAATCATTTCAGTCAGTGTAATCCCAGACCTTGCATCCAGTTTGTTGCTAGATAACTAGGTCTAAGGGCATTGGATAATCCATTACTGCAGCCAACAGCAACTCCCAGGGAAGGTGTTCAGAGGAAGAACCAACAAACAGAAATTGGCAGTGGTTTTCCACTTTCCTCACGGCTCTTTAATGCGTCATTACATTTGGCCTGCCACTGTGAATGTGGGAGGCACATTTCAACAGAACCCCTCCTACGCCTTCATACTATCCAATGACCTTTCTGACCTCCAGAACATGTAAACAGCCTCCCCTGAAGAGACAATAGAAAGGCTTACCTTTAGAGTTAAATGCAAAAATAAAATGGAGAAGGTATTTCCCTGTAGATCATTTGATCACTCCTCAGAGAGTATGATAGCTTGGCTGTTTTTACACAGATTCATGACACATAAATGTTTTGACACTGTGAAAAAAGAATCATAGAACATTCAATTATTATGACTGTTCTGTGAGGGCATAAAAATATGTGTTGTGCTGACACTTACAGCACAGTGTCATGAAGAGATTGCAGTTTGCAGCTAGTTGGCAAATATCAGAAGACACTTTTTAAGAACAGGTGGCACTGTGAGTGCATGTGTAGATTTATGTATATGGCCATGTGTTTGTAAATGCTTGTTTTTGAATGCACCAGTGTGTTTAAGGTGAATCCTGTCTCTCATGTCTAGCGGTCTCTGTCATTGTCACCCCGGGCCATTCCATATTTCTCCTGCCTATGCACCTGGGACGTTTTATTTTATTTGCCTGCCATAGACCAAGGTCTGGATGATTGATGGGCTCCCATCAGCCTCTCTCTGCCCATTTATCAAATGGCCTGTGTTTGGGATAGGTAACTCAAAACACACACACACACACTCAACAGGAATGGCTTAGCATAACTGGAACCTAAAGTCAGTGGAGAGTGAAATCATATGGGTTATGCTGAATGCAGTTCTGGTAAACACACATTTAGAACACAACAGAGAGTCTGAATAACGGTCATTTCTGTGTGTTCATGCATCCACACAGACTGCATATTCTTTCCTCGCTCTAATTTCACTGTGCTGGTGCCAAAAACACTGCTCATTTTTTGGAGTCTTGCAATGATAGAATAAATTATAGCATCACTGTTCTAAATGCCAAGTGTTTATCATCCATTTATGCCTAATAACCTACAGCTCATCACTGTAAAATGTAAACTTCAGAGCCGTGAGTGATATTGAAATGGAGGCTGATTCGAGAGATAGCTCATTTGGAGTTATTTTTAGCAACTAAATTAGCATCACATGCAATAGTGCTTCATCCGTGTCAGATTTAAAGATGGCAGTCAAGAAGTTCATATAAACAGGCTGAGAGGGTGAGATAGAGAGATGAGGAGATCTGTGAAGGAGAGGGATTTGTATAAAAGCAGATAAATGTGAGTAAAGAAAAGTGTGGCAGGTTAGGTAGAGGAAGGCATACTTATGCGAGGCCTGATTTATTATCTTTTAAGTGTTTTAAGAAGATGTGAATGTAAAGATGAGTGGCTGGATGAGTATCAGATGGCAAGACTGACACTCGATCAACAAAAGAGGAAAATACAGAGAAAGCAGGGAAATTAATCCTGTAATATAGTCAATAGAAAGACTATTAGAATGGCATCATAAATTGCACAATCCTAATGTTTTAACCTCCAGCAACATGGTAGTAGATTAGAGTAAATTTCAACATTCCCACCTCCCATAAAAAAACAGTGCTTTTTCATCACTTACTTCTCCTCTTTTATCACTTCCCATCAACACTCTCTACAGTGTTGTTAATGGAACACAAAGTCTTTACTGAGGTTAAATGACAGCTGTATTTGTATCAGGCGCATGTCATGTTCCAGGAGGGTAATTTGACAGAAGGGGTGCAAAAAAAAAAAGGTGCTAAAATCAAATAGGAGTCAACAGGAAGCAGGGAACAGGCAGTGTTCAAGCAGCCACTTATAGTTAAAGAGTGTTTAATAGGCAATGACAAGGCTGCAAAGAACGCTTCTCTCTGCCTGTGTCAGCGGCCTGAAGGTACATCAAACTGAGCTTTTACATTCTGAATTACTTTATGCAGTTAGACAAGCAGGCAGGGCGATTATGTTCGATGTCGTAACGGCTTTGTCAAAATTGTGATGAGATGATCCCACATACTTAAACGGATTTGCGGTGGACTATAAAAGGATACGCTGGAAGGAGGAAAAAAAAGCTGAACAGAGGAGGGGTTAAGGGGGCATAACCCCTGTCTCAGTTCAAGGATGACGCTACATGCGAATCTCTGAGGGCAAGCATTGAGTCCTGGTTTTAGGCTTTGACCCATTCCAGTAGCTTATATGGTTGTTGTTTTTTTGTAGGGCATTTGTATGACTTTTCCCCTCTCTGTGTTGTTTGACAAGTGTTGGACTCTTTGTACCTCAAAGCCATGGTGCATCTCTTTCTCTCTCTCCACCCAACCAGATTTTCTCTTTGTATTTTCCATTAGATCCCAGTCGGCTTCAATGTGGGGTAATTGGATACTATCACCGAGTGAATGGTATGATGAAGGTGTGACAATGATAAACAGTCAATGAAAATGAAATGAAAAACCATGAAGCAAAAAGCCATAACCACTGCAATAATAGCAAACACGCTGCAAATACACAAACAATGCATAATCAAAAACACGTGTTCAGAAAAACATCTGCAATTCCAGTCTTCAATGGAAAAGTGTTTCAGGCCTGAGGAGGCACCCTGTGAGACAGTTTATTAATAATAGTGAGGGAGAACAGGCGCTGAATGTGTTGTATTCAACGGAAAGTGACAGTTTGTCCACAGAGACCAACGTTAGATGCACAGCTAGCGGTTCCATGAGTAGACTCGCTCCGTCAAAGGAGCAAAACCTTGTTGCTGATGGAACACAGTGTGCACGGACTATGTGGAAAAATGGCAGTAAAGGACTGTGTTTAAGACAGAGCTAAGTTAGCCCTGCAGCTAGCACTAGCTCCAGACTGGACTTGCTTTAAATCTCCTGGTTGCTGTACTGGTCTTCCTCACTCTCGCCCGTCAATAATAAAATGTTTCAGTGAGAGCCCCCACAAGCCTGGAGCACTTCAGTTAAAGTCTGGATTTGCAGCATTTGTGTATTGGTAGTTGTTTCCCCGAATGTCATGTATTTTTGATTATGCATTGTTTGATGTATTTTTGCCATTGATGTAGTTGTTTTAGCTTGGTTTTCTTTCATTAGCAGCACTTTTCAGACTTTGCATTTGTTTTAGACTGTTCCATCTGCTTTTGAATTTGCATCATTTCTTAATTTGCTGGATATTTCTTCCGATTGTAATGTACTTAACATCAATCGAAAGAGAATACATTTCAAACAGCACTTCTTCCCAGGCAAAGGGAGCATTTCATAAGGTAGCAAACGTTGTATCATTATTATATAACAACCATATCCATGTATGCTTCTGCTAGCTTTTTTGTTCAAGCAAGAAGACTAGTGCTCCTTTGTTTTAGGTTTTATACATGATTGTCATTATGGAATGTAATTTGTGCCAAAACACTTTTGAAAAGTCAGACAATAGTCAACTGGGAGAATGGAAAGTCCTCCAGAAAATACTTCAGCTAATGTTAGCCCAATTAGCAAGCTGTCTAGGGCTAGGTACTAAAACTTGTAATTTCAGAATGTTAAAGTAATGTTTATCGGATTGAACCAGTTTGTATTTATGTCTGAAGTCAACACTATCTCTAATATCACAAAGAATATCTAAAATCTTTAAAAATGTAGTAACAGTTGCTAAAGGGGTTGGGCATTTTGCACTGCATGTTCTGTTCTACATTTTTTTTATGTGCAAAAAAATTGGAATACAAGTGAATTGCAATCTAGTTATTCAGAATTTGACAGTACTAGTAATATATACAAGTGTTGAAACATTTGACAATGCATTGTTCCAAAATGACGTTCTATATACAGTATGTTTTTAAAATATACAACTGCACTCTATGCCATAATATAGTTGAGTAAATGCCTGTATCTTTCACATATGGGGATCAACAAGGTCACAGTGGTCACTATAGGCTTTACATTTGTATTCGTGATTGAGTGCCTGTATTATAAATTCTCAAAGCCAGTGGCCTTTATTTATTTCACAATGGCAGTGCAATATGTGTCACTGTAATCTATGTACCCAGAAAGAAATGAGAATATTTTGTTCACCTGCATGTACCCTTGAAAACCAAGCTAGCTGCAAAAGACTCACAGACAATCAATAGGCAGAGTAGCATGTGGGCAGAGATTACTCTGGATAATGATGACAATAAAAGGATTGGGGTGAATAAAGATAGGAGAGAGAGTTATAGAGGACGGGAGAAGGCACAAGAGATGGTATTAAGCCCAAGATGGTTCGACATTCACAGCCTGAAGTCAAAGTCACCTTCATTACACTGTCACATTGTTAATGTCTTTGTAACATAAATATAGCTTACTCTATCATCCCTATGCTCTGTTTTGATTGGTGGTGGGGATGTTGTTTCATAAAATTCCAATATCAGAGTTTCATATTTGACCACAGCCATAAAATCGGGAACACACGTGATCTGGTCAAACGGTCGGTTCAACTCTCACCGTGTCTGCAGCTAACTTAACAATAGCAACGTCATCTCAAAGCCTGCTGTAGTCTGTGAACATCTCCACCCTGATTAAAGCGGATTAGAGTTGTTTGTTGTAAAAACAAAATACATTTAAAGGGAAAAACACATTTGATATAAATACAAACGGAATATTAAAATATACCATAATATGAGTTAAAAAAAAATATGTAGAGTATTGCGTCATTCTGTGGAAAAGACTGGAATTCACTGTAAATGTTTGTTAGTTATTCTGTAGGTTCATGGTACTCTGTGTAAGTGGAAATTTCGTCCTGCCCCAGTGGATCTGTTTCTAGAACGTGAGAGTAGCGTTGCGCAGCCCTGAACAGCTGTACACTCATCACAGGAGAACTACAAGGTCATGTTACTTTGTCTTTCTGAGGTTGCTTTGTTGTTCGTTCGATGCCTTTTTTGACGTGATGTTGATAAAGTAATGGAAAATTCAATCGTGATTCAATATATTGTGTTTTATTTTGAGATTGACCAGACTCTCGGGGCCTTACTTTGTCTGACTTCCTGTTCGGGTTGTTCTATTCTGTCCAGCTTGACGCGTGCCTGCAGCATTCTCCATGAAAAATAGACTCTTAGCATATTTGAAACGGAGCGTAGTGGCGCTGCTGGCACGCTCCAAAGACGGACCGCTGTGCTCGCTGTGGAAACACAATCATTGACTAGAGTGGCAGAGAACTGAGGCATAGTGCGAGGCGCTGATTGAAATTTCACTAAGCACTTTCGGTACATATAATGTATGTGTAGTTTGCACATTAGACCTCTTGTATTGAAGTGCCCACAACTGTATTATTCTGTATGTTCAATGTACACAAAAAAGCTAGATCCTTTTTTACTGAATGAGCTGATGCTCTGTAACAGAGTGCAACAAAGACTCAAGGACAAGATGTCAAAAATGTTTGCATTTTTGCTCAATTGCACATATGCAGCGTTACATCATTTTAATTTGCCACCCTGCTTTTCCTCCGGCTGTTCATTTCTGTCTCTTTTGCTCTCTGTTAACACTTCTTTGCCTTTTTCCTTTCATCTTTAGTTGGCTGGCACATTAGCGTCTTTCAAGCACATTATTTTCCTGTTCTGAGGTACGAGCATGTTGAAGTGGCTCAATGCCAACTCTATATTCTGTTATCAGGGATCTGTCTGTGCCTGTCACTGTAAAGGTACATCAAGCCAGGGGATACAAATGTGAGAGAAAAAGGCAGGGGAGAGAGGGAAGCTGTGAGCTTCATCAGTGCAAGAACCCTGCAGCATTGTGATTATTAAAAGGCGAGTCACACCTGAAATACAGTCAAAGCTCAGTTAATATAAAATAACATGTTGTCCAGTTTGTAAGTTCACTCTTTGGATTCACTCTTACCACTTGGCTTTCACACATCTCTATTCTGGACATTGTCTAAGGTCGGCCTGTAGAACACTTAAGTTCACAGCAGCAGATAATCCGTGTCAGATGCATTAACAAGTATTGGAAAACATCTGTTTAGGTAAAACAAGGTGTTTAACAGAGGAATAATAAGGGAAGAGAATAACTTATCCATTTGTATCTATATTTTTTTGTTGATGTGCATATATGTACATATTTGTACATATGCGGTAAAAAAAATGAATTACAAACAAACGACAGAAGACAAAAGGAATATGATTAGCTACACTGTGCAACTTGACATCATCCACAAGCCCACTTTTTCACTATTTAAGCCCCTGGAAAACCAAATCCATCATCATTTAAGTGTTTGAAGATTTTCAGATGTTGGGTGTTAAGTGGGCGGTGTAAACTCTGAGATTTATTATGCAATAAATTCCAAACCAGTGATTAAAACATACACACATGAACCGCCCAATACAAAATTACTCTGCTCCTACTGCTCAGCCTTCACATTTGTGTTTGTTGTTCTTAGCTGCACATCCACCAGTGAGGCTGACAACTTTTCTTGAGGTGCATTTGTAAAAAAACAGTAGGCTGCGTTGTGGTGGGCTTTGCTGAAGTCATGCAAAAGCACTCCCACACTCGCTGCTCTCATTTATTTTTACATAATGAGGGAGAAAAAATGTTGACAAATTCTGGGACAAATTATGATCGACTTATGTGAGTTGCCACGCCAACACAGTCCGAAGAAATGCTCTTAACTGAAAAATAAGATGTTTTTTTAACAAGGTTTTACAATAGTTGTGAGTGTTTATTTTCACTCAGAGTTTTGAGGATGCTTCATTTTACATGTCCAGGGGCTTTAATGCTCCAGCCAATTTCCTGCAGCATTTACACATTGGCTATCTTTGACATTACACAGAGGTTGAAGATTTTGACCACTGGCTGACCTGAGGTTTCATCTGTCAGTGTCTAGACATACCACCCTTTCTATCCAACAGATGTGTTTGGTTGAAATATTGACATGGAAGTATAGTGAACTCCCTTCTTGCCTTTTAGAGGCTTTTTGGATTCAGAAGTCAGTTTTGTGTTGCCCACTTCTGGTATTGTGTTAGATCAAAAACAGACAGTTTCTGAAGCCCTCAAGGGGTATAAGCATCTGGCTTCATCCCTTTTGGTCCTGCTCGAGGGCAAACCATGTGTGAGAAAGAACAAAGGCTCTGCTTTTTGACTGTAGTTCTGTGAGGACTAGTGGAGCCTTCAAACTTTGTCACTCCTCTACTTTTTAAGTTGCTGACTTTGTGGTTGACAACTTAGAGTGTGAATGTCTATATATATATACAGTCTATATACCAGAAGGAATCTCTGCAGAAGTGAGCCTGTAAAGCTTGTTAGAGGGTTTCTGCACTAATAAAACAAGGGTTACAATGTGTAAGCAATATAAGCATGACAGGAAGTGCATGGAAAAGGAAAGAATTAATAGGAAACAAGCCATTAAATATATTCTCAAAAGGGGGGAAACAATCTTCTCTCTCTTTCTTGTAGTATTTGACTCTTTCTCTCAATGGCTCTACACTGGGACCAATCAACGTATTTTTTTGCTGAGGTGCATGAGCGTGTGTACACAAAAGTGTGTATGTGAGAGTGTGTGTACTCAACACTCCAACACTCTGGGGGGTTGTTTAAGGTATCAGAGGCGGGAGCGTTCTGAGCTAAACCCTTTGAAGTAACTCATCTCGATGTCAGAGGACACCATTAGATTGTCTCATGTTTTTCTGAGTATGTGCACATTGTATATTAGAGTGGGAAAAAGAGCTGAACATCAAAAGTGTGCATAGAGGTTTTCTGCAGTTATGCATGCCTGTTAATGCAGTCTTTTCCTAAATGTGAAAACATGAGCAAATTCTAGACCAAATCAACATTACATTTTTACCAGTTATAAACCAATGCTATTCTTTAAGAGAACAATATGTAACTCTGATATTTAGCGTTTAAAATTTGTGCTGCAGTCCAAATTCAAAATTTGGAGAAAGCTGCCCCCTACTCCTTCAAGTCGATGGGCACGTGGGTAGCTATGTCGTGGACACGTAAGCTTCAGTGTTTAGCCAGCTCTTCATCAGGCTTGAAACTTTTCTTCATTCCAACCTCTCTGTTTTTCAAAAGCAGCTCAAATATTTATCTTAGTTTTACCACATTTATGTGTCATAGGGCTAAATAACAAAATGCTGAGGCCTTTTCTGGTTGAGTAGAATCAGTTATATCTGAACAATTTCACTTGCTCGCTTCCACTGCTGCAACACCTGGCAACCGGTAGGGGCATAAAAAACGGCGGTGTGTGTGGGTGCCTTAAAACTGCCTCTTCTCAAGTCGAAACAAAAACAGACCATTCTGGACCGGAATCTAAACTTTAAAGGAGGACTTACTGGCTGCTGCATTTTTGTCAGAGAAGCCAACACTTCAGCATAACATGTGTCCCTAATGGTATTTTATGGCTGATTTAAGACACTGGTCAAAACTGACCCGTTAACATAAGAGATAGTAACATAAAGCTAACATAAGAGGAAGACTTGATTGTCTGTGGTTAAAGGTTTGTTAAACCTCTATCGAAAGTTATTTCCCATAATGCCTTTCATGCCATTATTTATGGTAAAGGAGATCTCTACAGTATCTCTATCCTCAACTCACTAAGCACTCCCCCTTCAGTGTTAACAAGTCCCAAAGTATTTTAGAGTGAAGCATTTGTACACATTCTATTATATGACAAAATTACTCACTCAGTTTGAACGATCTATCCCACTGGAAACCCCAGTGTTGTACAGAACACCTTTTAGCAGAGTGGAATAAACAAACTGCTGTCACTACAGTTTAGTGAGTTTGTACAGATCTTGTTTTCACAACAATACTGTAATTATGTTTTTTTTTAATCAATCACTTTTACACAAAAAGCAGTGTTGAGCCCAACACACTACAGGAGGAAATCTCTGTATTTATTGGAATGACTTTCATGCTGCTCTTCTGTGGTAATGCATAAACTTGCTCATAGTGGGAATGCAAGCAGTCGTACCTGTCAGGGAGGCTTTGACAGCCATACTTCAATATAAGGTTTATTAATATATTCCGTCTTACACTCTGCCCCTTACACAGTGGGAATTCATATCCCAGTGTCTTACGTGCTTCTTCCATACACTGAAATAGACATGTACAAGTGCACACCTATGACTTGTTTTTGCCATGTCATACCAACATTTTTAGACACAAGGGAAACACAAATAAAACTGAGTAAGTGGAAGTAAAATGAGTTGAATGTCCATCCCCATAAGCAAGAAGTCAGTTGTAAAAGGTGCACACATGTAGTCATGGAAAGGACCAAAAGACACATGCATGGAGGAAACAAATAAATATAGAAGAAGCAGTTGCGTGGACAAAGTGAATCTGTATGGGTGGACACCTGATCCTTTGGGGTGTATTTGAAGAGAGAGGTGAATCATTACCCAGTGTCTCTGTTAGGCTGCAGGCTTCTGCTGACCAGTCTGTGAAGGTACCTAAAGCCTGGGGGAGGTGAGAATAGAACCTGAATCCACCGTAATTACTGACCAAAGCCCGCGGGAGGAGGGTGGGTTGGAGAGAAAAGGACACGAGCAGGAGCGGAAATAAAAGGTGTGGGGGTGGAGGCCTGAGAAGAGATAATCTTAATAGGATATTTTCTGCTTAATGAAAGTTTATGATCAAGATTAAAAGTGTGTGTGTGTGTGTGAGAGTGTGTGTGTGTGTGTGTGTGTCTGTGTGTGTGTGTGTGTGTGTGTGTGTGTGTGTGTGTGTTGGGTGGGGGTTATTATGCAAGATTAAAACGGCTGCAGAGGTACTATACATCAGGTGATTGGAGAAAGTGAGAGGGAGGGAATCTGAAAGATCTGATATGGATGGGCAACTTCAATAGATTAAATACTTAATAGATATTCTTACTAGTTAATTAGAACACTGATTAATCTGCTGATAGATCATAATTTTGGATCATGTGTTATCCCTTTTATAGCCCCTTGACATCTCTGATCCCACATGACTCTTTCATGTATATGACTTGAAGGGTAGTGAAGCCTACAGTCCATCCAGCTACAGTAAGTGTCTCATTTTCATAAGTTTGAGGTAAAGTGAAAAAATCTGGTCAAACGCCTTTAGAAAATCATATATATATATATATATATGTATATGTATTTTTAGCAATCTCTGGGTTTATCATCATAAACCAAAGTGAAGTTTTTAAAGAGTTAGAGAAGACACAGCATGTTATGATAATGATTGAGGAGGAGTCTTTTCAGTGTATTCAGCGGTAGGTGTGGTTAGTAGGAGGAGAAGCAGGGTCAGTACTGATGTCACACCTGAGGGGAGGGGTGGTGGTTCTGTCTCTTTAACCTTCATTAGCAGCACCTCTTCTATTGTCTGAGTCTATGTGCCTGTGTTAGTATGTTTATTGTTTTTACCTGGCTGCAAATCAAATTTCCATTCAGGGACAACAAAGTTGAAGTTGTGAGTGTTTTAACACGTCAAGAGGCAATTGTTGCAGCGGCATGTACTTCTAATAATGTGTAGTTGAAACGCACTGTAATAGTTAAAACCAGATTACCCAGATTCTGGGTTATGGGAACATCTATCTCTAAGGGCGATTTCTCACGAGGGACCCGGACCTGGTTCCGAGTGTGCTTGACCCCAATGTCCTGTTCATTTAATCAGTGAGAACACAAATGTACCGTACTTGTACAGTACTCGGGTACCGTGCCCGACTCAGCTTGAAGAGGTGGTCTCAGTCACGATTCATGAGTACTCGAGTACAGTCCACAGGAGATGTGAACTTGAGACTGCGCTCAAACAAGGAAGTGGACCGCCATATAATTCTAAACTGCTCCTGTCCCTTCAAAAAACTGTCATATCCGCGCAGCACAGGCCCATTTTGTCCTCTGAGCTGCACTGCAGATGTGGAAATAGGAAAAAAGTTGTTTGCATCTCACAAATATAAAAAACCTCCACAGTTAGCGGGATGGACTTAGTCCGCGAGTGGCTGCGATGATTGCTTCTTCATCTTTCTGCTTTTTGGAAGATTTGCAAACCAACTATGTGCATACCGCCCCCTTCTGTATCTGACTGAGTACATATGCAAGTGTACTCGGGTATGGAACAATGTAACTAATGTGAACGCAGACCAGTGGAGGAGAGGGGAGGGGGAAGCAATCGTGCTCGGGCACGGTACGAAACAATCATGTCCATTTGGATTCTAAATGGACTTTTGGACCATCTTGATAAAGACTTATAACAACAAAACTGGAATGCTAATTAGGACAGCCATTTGAGCCACACTGTTTTGATAAAATAAAATAAAAACTTGATGAAAAACATGGACACATGGAGGGTATGAGAGTGAGACTGAGTAAGAAGGAAAACAGAAGAGATGTCCTGTCACATTAAGAGTCGCTCACTAGAAAGGCACTGAGGTTTGGTCTGTGAATTATGGATAGAATTATATTAAATATAAATAAGTCCCTTCCTACTGTGCAGCAACAGAGTAAACGGGAAGCATCTGTTGGTCTCTCTATCCATACACACACACAAAAAACACATAACCACAAATACACACAAAAGAAACAGATTTATTTAATTTTGTCGGAAAATTCTAAGTGACAAAAGTACAACACCGATTCAAACCCTACAAATAGAGGGATGAAAAATGCATGGCACTCAAATGAGAGAGAGAGAGAGAGAGGTGGGGGGGAGAGATTAACTTTATCTAAGTGAGACATTTGCCCTGGGCTCTTCACCCATGCTGCACACAAAAAGACACAATTCAACATTATTCACATTAGACATAAATCAATGAACATTTATGTCCAGAAAAAATATTAATATTAATAGCAGGAATGAGGTACAAAATATTCTATTTTGTTTGCGTATGCCAAACAGAAGCAATTCAATTTGACCTCAAATAATGCATTCCAAGGCTGCACAGGGGTGCAGTGGTTAGCGCTGTTGCCTCACAGCAATGAGGTTCCTGTACCCCGCCTCTTGCCGGTTAACAGCTGGGATCAGCTCCAGCCCCCCCAAGACCTCAAATGGGAAAAAAGGTATCGATAATGGATGGGTGGATGTGCCTTCCACCTGTCCTCCAAGCACAATAGTTCAGTTAATGTAGAATGCTGTTTTCTAGACACAATTAAAACCTGCTTATAAATGAGTTTTTAAATATGGATTTCTTCTTTACTGATGCTGCCCTTAAGCAAGAAGCATTCATAACATGTAATTTAGAATAATGTACAACACCACATTAACCTTGGTCAAACTTAAATCAAGTGATGCGTTTAGTAGTAGTAGAAAAAGCGGACAAGTAAGCTAACTTAGAAAAAAGGAAAAGAACATATTGGAAGTTTCTGTTGCTCTGTGAGGCTTCACACAAGAACAATGGTGACGCGTGATCATTTACGTCATTGTAGTAAACTTGCAAACATAAGCCCATAACTACTAGAACAGTTGAGGCAATTAATAATAAGTCCGATCAATCCAAAACCTTGTGATTTTGAATTAAATAACATTACATTTTGAAGGTTTGTAGGAAGAATCAGGTCTATACATGTTTGTATAATATACTGCATACACAAGTTAAGAGATATTCTATTCTGGACCTAGGTGGTGGAAAGAGAGATAACAGACCAACACTGACATCCCAACGGCCATGCTGATATGGAAAAGATGCTGCTAGTATATGGCTAGACAGGGGGAAAATAATGGACAAAGAAAAGTCCAATTTAAAGAAAAATAAATATTAAAAAGTGACGCACTCTACTAGCTTATTTCATGCTGTTCTGTATTGTTGATACTTGTAAAAAAATAATGCATTTCAAAAATACATGATTTTTATCATTACTATGTTTTGTGTCCAATCAAAGGTAGCTGAATATAAAGACATTACAGGATGGTGAATACACTTTAATTTGACTTAAAGTGAGAACAGAAGCTGAGGGCCATTCTGAGTGTTTTAGCAGAAGTTTTTGCCTTCAGCCCCTTGACTTTATTGGACCTTTAGTAGATTAACTAGTATTTGAGATTCAGCAATTTGTCAAGAGCTAGATTCAGTTCAAGAAATCACTGTAGCTATATTCATGTATCCCTCCCTTGGTTAATATTCCACTGACATTTGCTTGTCAAGAGCCTGTCTAATCATTGGTTAATAACTGCTACTTAAATGTACAACAGGGACAGAGGATGTGTCTTGGTTGTAATTTATTTATGACCTTAATGTAACAATTCATTTATTTTTACAATGTTCTGTCACTTTAGTCAAACATGAATGCAGTATGTTTATGTGCACAGCTTCTAGGACTTACTGTATATGCACACACATATAAAGGGGCAACATATCATAGAAGATTTATTTATACAGAAGCTGTGCTAAGGATATTTGTGAATTGTTGCCATGTGTTTTCAATGAGCCACACTGTGTATATAAGATATCTATTAGTGATGTGAAAAGCAGTTCTTTTCAGTGTACTGAATCAGTAGAATCAGTTCAGTAAAGTGATTCATTCAAAAGATTAGTTCACCGATTCGTTCAGTACTTCTCCGCAGCTCTTCCTGCTAATCAGAATTTCATAAGCTGAAACAAGGCCGAATGTTTAGTTCTTATCGTGATCGTACTGAGAACGGCAGGTGGTGAATAATAAGCCAATGAGCTGAGAATTAAGTTGGATAAAGCTACAGTTTGCAAACTGAAAGCAGCTAAAACGATCATATATATTTTCCCCAAAATGTTCTGTTAGTATGTTCAGTGAACGAATCACTGACTGACTGAGCAGGAGAGAGAGACTTGGAGCTCCCGCTCAGTACGTTCAGTGAATGACTGACTGACTGACTGACTGATGCCGCGGGAGAGAGAGAATCAGGACTCCTGCAGTACTAGTTCAGTGAACGTGCGAGACTGGGAGTCACACGCACAGGCTACTAAAACAGTCAGCTGAGTGAAATTAAGTTGGATAAATAAGCCAGTTGCAAACCGACAGCAGCTATAAAAAGCACGTACATTTTCACAACACCTAAATGTTATATAAAATATTTGCTACTTCCTCAATTTTGGAGACATGAGAGGGAGATGTAGGGGCGGGCTTGAGCGACACAGAGCTCCCGACCGACTCCGTCCTGTTCGTTCAGTCAGTCCGTATCACTAACATGAAAGGGAGAGGGAGGGCGGGCTTGAGCGACTCTTACGGTCTAGAGAGAGAGAGACGGGAGACGGGAGAGCGCAACTGAATTTGAGAAATGGACGACTCTTTTCAGTAAGTGATTCAGTTCAGTTCGTTCACCCAGATGATTCGTTCTTTTTGAACAAATCATACGAACGACACATCACTACTATCTACAGTCTAAACAACAGCTGTAGCTACAGTATGAATGAAAGTCATCATCATATGTACATGGTCAGGTAACGCTGCAAGTAAATTGAAGTTCTTTAAGGATGAGCGTTGACCGGTTTACAAGGAGAAATCAATGGATGGATGGATTTTGGTTACAAGTAGCTTCAGCAACAGATTGGTGAGTCATTCTTTGAATGTTGAAGAGAAAAAAATCCAGGTATGTGGAAAAAGCTTGTTTTGGTAGGGTGCTATTGCAGTCCTGCAGTCACATGACAAAGTGTCCTTGGGCAAGACATTTAACCCCAAATTGCTCCCACTGCTGCGTCAGCGTCATGTGAATATATGAATGGGATTACTTATTACTGATAGGTGCTTTCTATAGCAGCCTCCTCCATCAGTGTGTGTGTGTGGTGTGAATGGGTGAATGTGACCTGCAGTTTAAAAAGTGGATTGAGTATTCAGAAGAATAGAAAAGTACTATAGTAGCTCAAATCCATTTGCCGTTTACATTTTGATGTTAAAAAAAAAACTGCTCGCTATAATGTCTGCCATAGATGCACATAGAACAAAATAAGTGACTCAAAATTATATTGAAAAATAAATTGAGGTTTTTAAAAGAACAGAAGTAACATCAAATCCTTAAGTTGGTTTACAAACTTCAGTTTAGCTCAAGGGCTTTGTACTATTACGGGGGAAAATAGTTTGAGTTTATCCAAAGACCAGAAACACAAATCATTAAAACTGAGTGCACACAGAGGTTGATCATGCTGTATTCATCTTAAAGTTCAACCTCAGTTTTAAAAAGTTAAATTGTACTCTGAGGATTATGAAGCAGTGTGCATGCAGTGTGTTTACAAAACACATTGACAACATTTGTATCAGTTTTATAAGCAGTCAAAATGATAGCAAAATCATTTCTGAATGTTTTTTGCATAATTAATAATAATGAGTAATACATAAAAATAAAAATAAAAACATGATTATAGTCTTTAATATTTGGGTAAAAGGAGTCTATTGACAACCCTACAGTAGCTTCTAGGTTTAGCCGATACAACTATTTAAATCTATTGATAACAGCTGCAAAATGTGGTGGTAGAGCCATGACATGTGTACTGATTATAGTATTTATTATAAATGAAAGTTTGATAATATTCTTTTTTTTTTCAAATGTGTATGGATCTACAAGCCTCTCGAAAAATCGACTCTTCAGGAACTGAAGTTAGTCAAGTCCTCATTTTTACCTCTCAGGGCTGACTCAAGGCAAGTCTCAAGGCTAGAACTCTGCTATTTAGCCCTCCTCTGTTACTCTCTTATTCCATCACATGAACCTGGGCCTCTCAGGAGGATAGGAAAAGGCAGGGAAGGCTGAGTTTTCCATCTGTTGCTTGTCAAATATTTATGTATACCCAATGCAATATATTCCTGCACTCTCTCCAACTTAAATCACATGTCCCATTCAGTTTAAGTTCGCTTTGTACGCATGGTTCCTGACTTCCTTATAAAGATTATAATGTATGTCCTATATAGTGGTATGTATGATTCAAAACCGTGTGTTATGAAGCATTAGTAGCAGAATAATATCAAGTCTGTTAAAGATTGGGGTAGTCGGCACACATAGAATAATGCAGAGAAAAAAAAACATGGATGTATACCTACCAAGTTTAGCCCCACTCATATAAAATGCCTGGGTCAGGAGGTGTAGGCATGGTTCACATGGATTCCATAAATTGCCTGTGGCATGCTTCTGTGCCTATTAGGATCAGAGTTCCATGTTGCCTTCTCTTGTAACATGTCAAATCAATTTATGCCTTGGATATAAACTGAGTGTATGGTCCGTGCAATATCAGCAAGCACTGCAAAGATCACTGGAGTGTGGATAGAAAAAGGATTATCTGTTGGCCTCACTTAAAACCGTCATTATACTTGATTTCGTGTGCTTACATGCTCTGCACAAATCTGTTAGACACCTTCAAGTTGCTGTATAATTTGAGCTACTGAGGTGTGTGTGTGTAAATGTGTGTCGTTTGTGTGATTGTGTGCATAGAACACAACCCCCATAGCATCCAGTCACTTAACATGAAACATATATTAGCATATAAGCTTTATCTAGTTTCCTCTGTCTCTCTCCCTCTGTTACATATACACACAGGCACACACACATGCACACATTCATCATTCATTTTCGAGTTAACTTGCAACTCTTATGTGTAAGTGTGTGTGTATGTGTGTGTGTGTGTGTGTGTGTGTGTGTGTGTGTGTGCGTGTGCGTGTGTATGTGTGTGAGAGAGAGCGAGAGAGACAGATAGAATGAGTCTTACAGTGTCGGCTTTTTGGAAAATCTTGACATTGATTGGTAATGGCACAGCACCACCTTGGGGTGGACGTTTAAGTGATATCAACCATACACACGGAAACTCGCATACTGACACACAAACAAACACACACACACACACACACACACACACACACACACACACACACACACACACACACACACACACACACACACACTCACATATACACCAAACACAAACACACCAAATTAAAGACACATATTTCAGCTAAATCTGTTTTTTACATCAGTGAACTCCTTCTTAACACATCACATACAGAAAAAATGCGAGAGAAGTAGCATTAAATGATCACACGCTAATTTTCAAACACAGAACTCCTGTCAACTTTAAAACACAGAACTGCAAGAGTTTTGATTTTCTTTCAATTTTGTCTGAATCACAGAAGTGCATTGTCCCCTGGCTATAAGCATCCGTCTGACTTCCTCCCCAGTGTGTTTATCAGAACTGTGAGCACAGGTTTATCAGCTCCTGTTACACAGGAGATATTTGGGTATCTTCTTTCCTTTTATTTCAGTTCACAGTCACATTGCACTTGGGTTCTATCAAGCGGAACGACAGTGCCAATCTCTATCTGACCTTCCAATACCGAATGCCTGCAGAAATACAATTATGATAATTCAATCTTTATCTTCCGTAGCTCTGTGACCATTTCCGCAAAATGAGATGCAACCTGACTCTTTGTTATCCGTTTATGAATTCTGCTTTAGACTGTTAGAGTTATGTGCTTTGCTGAAATGATAATGTTTCATCTTCAACAAATAAGCTCAGATGGATATCCCAAGCTAAATAAGCCTTTATGTAAGCATACAGGATGATCGGCCGGTTAATAATCTTTATTATGCAGGAGACCAAAGTTTTTAAAAATATCTATTTTAGTCTATTTTAAACTCAGAATCATTTTTTTTATGTTATGGTCTTTTCAGAAATTCTACAAAAGTCTTGAAAGGCAATTTCACATAATTATTTATTAATTAAGCTATAAAGTATATTCATCAATCCTCTAACTGCTTGCAGTTAGTATGATTGACATCGTTTTTTTTGTGTCCATCGTGTCCCTCACAGATGGTGTAGTTCCTTTAATCACCTCTAGTCACAGTCATGGCTTGACATTAACTTTTTTGCTCACCAGCCACTGTGGCTAATGGTTTTCCAAAGTAACTTGTCAATCAGCATTTTCACTAGCCACAATTTTGTTGTTGGAAAATAACATTTTATGTTATTAAGGGCCTGTGTCCACAGAAAGCACTGTTTGTGCTGGCAGCACTTGTTTTACAAAACCAACAGAGTGCTCTCAGCTGAAAACAGTTCAATTTTTGGAACAGCGGTAAACTTATCAATGTCCTCTTCCTTACCGACCAATCAGAATCGAGACAGGACGGGAGTTTGTCAACAACAATGGTGGAGGAGACGTCAGTCTTCAGATTTGGATTCAGATTTAGACAACTGTATTAATCTCAGAAGGGCAATTCAGTTTCACAGCCTTCTGAGTTATTGAGAGACGGCAAGACAATAATCAGAGAACAAACACAGGCACAGCAGCATTCAGACAGTTACATTCACATGTCAGTAACAACAACTCAACAGACAAACATGTCGCCAAATGAGAAGCCAGGGCTAGCAAATGAAGAAATTAATTAATATGATGCCAGAAATGTATCAGATACATAAGGTGAATGGACCTGACAGGTTACCTTAGCGTACAGTAACAGTCCATACAGTAAGTCAATTTGAATTGTTCAACAGCCTGATAGCTGAAGGGATAAAAGAGTTTGAGTATCTGTCGGTTCTCCTTGACGGGGCAAGATAGTGCCATCCTGAGGGCAGTCTGACCAATTTCCAGGTGTAAAGCTAGCTGCTGCTGATGCAAAGACATGAGTTCTTTACACTACTTTCATGTTTTCTTGGTGATATTTCCTTGAATCAAAGCAAAATATTAAGTACACGGAGCTATATGAAACACACCTTAGAACGAGCGCTGGTGAATAACTCTCTGAATGAAGTTTGTGAGACCATCAAAAGTGCTGTCTGTGGAAACTGGCGATGAAGTTGTCATGCTAAAATAAACTTGAGCTAGATTTACAACCCTTTGAATAAAAATGACCACTGTACACATCAAAGACACCCACAGCAACCAAAATTCAGATACAACTTATGTACTGCAGTGCTGCACTGTTCATCTTCTATTAACTCTGTGTGTTTTATCTATTTGTGTCTCTGACATTATCTAATACTGCTGTCTCTTATATGCATTTATGTTACTATTAATTTAATACCTATTACAAAACACTTTTTTAGAGGGCATTCAATTGTCTGCATTCTTTACCTCTTATCGTCTGTTCACGTTTCTCTTTATTTTCTGTCTTCTCTCCCCATCATCTGCAGCTGTCTGTCTGAATACATCACATCAAAGTATTCTGTTTGATCACATAACAGCGCACTCATTAATATCAGTGCTGACGATGAAAGGTACAATGCCATTAATCAGCATTCTTCTCATAAGTTCTGCTCTAAGTTCTCACCCTCACTATTGTTATTGAACAATCAGAAGAGACTGAGTTGTTTAAATGAGACCGACTGGGGGAGAGGAAACAGGCAGATCATCGAGAGAAATTAGCAATCATGAGTATGGTGGGAGAAAGGGTTGAAAATAGGGAGGGTCAGCAGGTTTTTGAGACAAATACAATTAAAAAGTTTACAATTCAAACCTGCCAAAATTGCTCGGATCGACTGTGTTACAGGCCGCTGCTGAAACACACCGGTATTTGGTGGGTTGGTGGGTATTAATGTCAAGCCCATGGTCACAGTGATATTGGACTATGAGGATAATCTAGCTGTATGTGTGTAATTATTGCTTTTAAGACAGTCATGCATGCTGTTGTTTTCTTTTCTGTCCCGATTGTAGGTCCATGCCAATGCAACAGGTCTCAGTTCCACCCACACCAACTACAGAAGGGTGCTATTGCTGCATCTTTATGTCACCCAAAAACATGGAAGTGTGGGCATCTAGCTTCAACCCTTTTGAGACTGTAATCCTTGATTGCAATTTAGCACACCTTTGTCCTTCAGTCCCCTTTAACTTCCTCTTCAACTTAAGTACTGAATGTACCCAATGCAAACTCGAGGTTTGACTGCCAATGGACTGATTGGTTTCTCGAATTTCGATCCTGTCGTTAGTGAGAGAGCACCGACAGGCTGGCTGAAAATGCAAACATAATGGTTGCATATCTGTTTCAAAATGCCAGGAATAACAACCATGTTTGCTGGAAAGGAGGGACATCAATCCACTCATTCACTCTTCAAGACTGTAAATAATGCACCCTGGGTAATTGTTGCTACACTCATGTTAAAGTAATCCCATTCATCATACAAACACATTTCCCAGGCTACGTATGACGTATAGCATGCTAGATGGGGAGCAATTTCAAGGCTATTCACTTGACTCCTCCATACATAATTCTATTGATTGATTTCCAAGGTCCCTGTGTGAACATAAGCGTGAGAGTATTTAGTATAATAAAAGACACACTTGCATTCCCCCAGCGAAACGTCCAGGGAGGAACCATAAGGTAAATGATGGTTAACAATCTATTCTAGGTGATACAGTCATTTTCTCAGCCTTGACGCTAAATGTGAAATATCCATCAAAGTTAACAAACGAAGAGTTACCATCTGGGCTTATTGTCTGCTGTCAAAGTCATACACGCTTCAGCTACCAATGGCAGGCTGTTGCTCACTCCCCTTCTGCCTCATCTTGTCTTCTTTCTCCATCTCTCCATCTCCGGCTTTATTTACCCGCTATCTCTGTCTCTTTCTCCATCTTTCTTGCTCTCCCTCCCTCATCCTTTCCTTTTACTTTTAACAGCATTGTAGAGGAATGATTGCTAAATGATTGCTGGCTACATGATTGAATGGCACAGTTGACATTTTCCCATCAGCACCATACAGTAAAAAGAGGGGAAAGGGGGATGGACACTGGTGCTCCCCTCCAGTATCATGTTGTTTTGTGCATGTGGTTGTTGTCATATTGACTCTAGTTCTTGTTTGATGCACTTGCCTGTACTATGTGTGTGTTGGCTCTTAACACCAGATTTTAAATTTGTACCTTGTAGATGCTTAAAATAATTTATAAAACTTATAAATATATCATCACAAATTACCCGACCTTAAAGTTCCAGGCTAAAGATGGGTAAAAAAAACAATATGATAAGTCTGGATTTTCAACAAAAATGTTTTTTACATTTAGCATGGTCAAAGTGGATTGAAAAAGATATTGTAATAACCAAAATCGGTCCCCACTTTTAAGGAAACTTCTTATATATAAAATAAGCAATGATTCTGACATTCTCTGAAGCCTTACAACTCAATGCTGAATAAGCATTGTCCTAAGTTTTAGGACAAAATGTGCCTCAATCATTGTGGTTTGAAAGTTTCAAAACTCCAAATCAGCATTGCAGTACTTTAGTACTTTTCAATGTATCCCTGCAGAGTTATTTTTCAGCAAACTGTGTGCGGTGGTTACACAGAACAAATCACTGCCAGTCAGTACTTCAGCTCCGAAAAATGTGCCAAGGTAGTTCAGTTTCATTTTGCTTTACAACATTATGGCAAAAGTAGTGTAGGCCTACAATGATTGATGAACAAAAGTTATATAAATGCCTTTGAATTAGCCCACTGTACTTCTCACATGATTGTTTACTCAAAATATGTGTATATAAGACATCAAATACTTTTTATCAAATACTTTTTCCCAACATTTTCTGTCATCATGCTGTCAAGTCTTCCAGTCTTTCCTGAGTACTTATGAAACTCCCCAATTCCATTTATTTATATATTTTGCTCTTTCAACTCTCCATGTCTGTAAATTCTTGGGTATTTCATTCACAGCATTTCTCTTTCGCAAATCTGTCAGAGCCTGAGGCAAAACCTTCTTGTCTGTTCTGTGTAGGTAAGAACATGAAACAGCCAGTCCCTTAATCACACTAATCATTATGTTCTCCATTTTTCTGACGTACTTAGAAAATATAAACTCTTTGAGATAAACTCATTAAAAACTGGTCAATTTCCCCAGCTGCCCAAAGTGTGGAGGGTTCTATATTCACATTGTTTTAGTTTTATCCCTCTCATTGCAAATGGGAAGGTGTGCGTATTAATTACAGTTAGTAGATGAAGCTGTAATTTATCTTTCAAATGAACAGCTGTCTGAATGCCCGGTGGGATGCTCCCAGGTGAGCGTTCTTTATGTCCGCCATGAAGTCTAGAGATACTTATCCAAACAGGAAGACAACAAAGGATGATGGGAGATCATCGATCATGATGAGCACAAATTTGAAGGAATAACAAACTCCATTATTGTTTCTTAAGCACTCTCAAATCCCCAAATTTCATTCGTGATTTGAGGTTGATGTTGAAATTCATCACTCAACACATCAACAGAGAGCACTGAGACATGTGGATTCTCTGAAGAGCTGTAATTCACGAAATATGTTACAAATGTGCTCTATAACAGGGGTTCCCAAACTGTTCAGCTCGCTATGCTAACGGTGCTAACAATTGGGGACCCCCATTGTTCCTGTAGGCGGTTAAAACCCTTTTAATGTTGTGCACAGCCAGACACGTGAGGCCAATCCAAATAGTGGCATTAGAACAGCACAGACAGAATTGCTAGAAGTAGAACACACGTAATCTCTTGCATTATGTTTTTGTTTGTATTTTCACATTAATGGATAAGATCTGGTATTTTACATTTTTCACATGTTTTTGAAAGGAATCAACCTCTCTCAGGGTTTTGCGACCCCCCCCCCCCCCCCCCCCAAGTGGTTCCGACCCCCACTTTGGGAACCACTGCGCTATACGTTTTAATACCTCCTCAAGACTTATCAACAGAATTGGTCAACTGTCTTTTCTGCCAAAACAACACACACCAGTTTAAAAGTATCAGTTACAGGCATACCGTGCACATCGACCCCTTGGATAACTTTCTGAAATGTTTACAGTACGATAGGCAAAGTAGCTACTGGTAATACAATATGGAAAATAAGTGTTTAGAAGGATTATACGCCTTCCTACAAGCTGCATGTCGAAGAGGCAAAGCCAGGCCAAAACTAAAAGAAGTTATATTGGGTACTTTTTCTGTCTTTTGGCTCAACAGTTTAAATATAGTGTCTCCTACTCACCTGGGCAACCCACCAAGGTATTTGGCCAACATTTGCTAATCTTATTTTTTTTTATTTATTTTTTTTTTACCCTCCATCTAAGATCAATAAACTAGTGGACAAACAGACAGAGAGAGAGAAAGACATTCACCTTCTAATGCCATTGTTTTAGACATTTTGTGCTGCTGGTTTAGCCGATGTTATTCTGCACTCTCTGGTTTTTTTATGTCACCTGCCGTGATAACAGAAGGGAGAGTGAACGATTTAATACCAAGAATGTGTTGTTTGGGCAAACTTCATAAAATGTACTGAGAATTCAAGATTTTAAAAGGCAAAGAGAAACAGAGGAAGGCAGTGATGTCAGTGAGGTTCTAACTCTCCTTTTTTTTGTTTTTGTTTCTTTCTTTACAGTAGGATCAGGACAGTGGCTTTTGTTACCGTGCATGCTGCCTTCTCTCTCTCTTGTCTTGTTCAGTGTATGAAGGCATGAATGAGTTACTGAAGTTACCGCACTGTGTCTGTCAAACATTGTCCCGACCCCTTTTCAGTTTGAGAACATGTTCAAATGTAGATATGCTAATCTACATCGCAAAAGTAACTAAAACCAAAAGCAAAACTAAAGTAAATCAAAGATGATGTACAAAACTATGGACTATAAATAGACTACATCTATACAGCTAAGTACAGTTATTGTGGAGGATAAACAAGAACTATTAGAGTCTCCATGTTTGAAAAAGTATAAAGATTAATGCTTTTATCTTTGATGTGAAAATGTTCCTGGAAAAAAAACAAAAGAGATGGAAAAAAGAAGACACAAAATGTAACACAAGACTAGATCAGAATAATAAGCTTAAATAAATTGGTGAATAAGATTACCAGATGGTGCCAACTATAAAATGGCAAACATTTTACTATTTAATAGCCTTTACCAACAAGTTGTTTCAGAAAACAAATATAAGCAAACTTTAATCATAGGCACAAAAGTACACTGTTGTTCTTCGGAAAACACTGAAATATGAACACCATTACTTGCGCAACAGTGTGCTGGTGAGTTTAGAGGTTTTATTTATTGCACAGCATCTGCCTCTAAATATGTATGTGTGTTACATAAATGTTTGTATGCTTATCTCTGTTGTCATCTAGTTATGCTTGCACTACATCTGCATATTTTTTTGCATACAGGTCAATGACTCCTCGTGTCATCCTATATTCTAGCTTATTGTTAAGCGTGAGTGTCTGTGTGGCCCTCTTGTTCACTCTCCCCCCCCCCCCCATCTGCCGCCGGATTTATCTTATCTGATGATGTTATCCGATGAGCAGCAAAATCTCCAGTAGTGCAGATCTATCCCAAGGGAATCCTGACACCTAGTTATCATAGCACATGCAGAGCAGCCACTACAGCGTCCTCCTCTTTCCACATGCTGTTCTGGTACCGAGGAGGAGACGGAGGACAGGAGCAGAGAGAGAAAGAAGATGGGAAGAGGGAAGCGATGTTTAGTTTGTGCATATAAAGCAGGGTGGGGTGGGGGGGTGTTTTACACTTCCATTTTGTTAGAAGCATATTTAGTCTCACAGACAGTGGCCTGGAGGTATTTCCAAGTCTTGAATTGCTCTCCCTCATTGTGTGATGGGTTCATTACTTCTGTTCATTCTCTTTGACAAACACACCTCCTTGTTTCTCATCTCCTCACATATTTAGACTTTTATAGACTCTATTTTCTTATTTTTTAAGTAAATATAATGGATTGTCCAACTTCAAGCTACCAGGAACTTGATTTTAATTAAAATCTTAAATCTTAACACACAAATAGAGTTTGCAAACACATCCGTCTTTCTTGTTGTCCTCATCCAAATCAGTCCCTCTCTCCCTGTCTATTTACAACACTTTTGAATTCTGTATGGTCCAGTTTACAAACCATCTGTCGCGCTTTGAGGGGGCCCATTTTGGCTCCAAACATTTATGGTGACTGAATGACACCAGACCCGTTTCCAGGCAGTTACAAGCATCGTGTAGAAACCATAGTAACCCCGAATGACTCTGGAAAGGAAAAGCCGTCCACTCCAATCACAGCGGATTGATAACTTCTCTCATTTCAAACAAAATGTCTGTTATTCGAGGCATTTCTCACTCACCCTGATATGACTGCTACAGGACATTTATCTTCATGCGTTTCCCTCTTTGCATCTTTCTATTTTCAGTTGATTTCACTCTGCAGCCTGTTCAGCGAGGAACAAATCTGCACAAAAGCTTTTTACCCATTCAGGCCTAAATGAACAAGGATGCTTCTTTATTTCAAAGGGACTAATTTAACCACGGTGCATGCCTTTTAACAGTCATCATGATGGTTATTTTGCACTTAGCCTTCATTTAAACCTCCTTCAGTAGCCACCAACCAAACCCACTACTTAGTAGTATTTTAAAGACAATTAAGCAGTCTTTAATATGAGAGGAGCGCCGCTGGTGGACTCAAGTTTTAAAAACAAAAGCCGTGATTAGAGGCATACAGGAGGGAAGGCTTTCACCAAATGCAGGGGGCGGTGGTGTAAAAAGACAAGAGAAAAACAACACTAAAATGAGAGGATTACAGCAGCAACCCCGTCAGCGAAATGTTTGATTTAGTTTGGTTCTGGCCACTTAAGCCCCTTGTTAGGCCCATTGTTTCACTAAGCCGATGCTGTAATCACCCTACAAACTGCAGTGGGGAGAGAGAGGTGGAAAAGGAAACGAGGTAAATCAGAGAAGGCAGGAGTTTAGGAAAAGTTAAAAACAGGAGGAGAAGAGGAAAATAAAAGAGAGGGCGGTATGTAGCATGTAGAGTAAAAGGGCATCTTCCAGTTGTGTAAAAAGCAAAAAGCTTCACACGCTGCTTCCATCACCATAGTCTGTCAGCTTTTTTTTTTTTTCTTCTCAAACTCTCTTCACAGTCGCTATCATTCTGTCTTTGTTTCACCCTCCTTTCATGTCTGCTCTCTTCATTTCATATCTGCCGAATGGTGGAAGCTAGCGCCTCTCCCTGACTCTCGACTACAAAAGCAGCTGGAAACAATCTCCCCTTTCTCTCCACACTCTTGTGTCTTCTTTGGTTTTCTGTCTTTCTTTTAATGGGGTTAATCAGTAAAACTCAAAGTCAAATCCCAGCTAGAAGTAATTAAGTTGTCAAAATAGGCTTCTTTAAACTTCTCTCTCCTTCTGATGGCGCGGGCAATCATTCTCAACCTCCTGCTGCTCCATTAGCATATTCTTTATTATCCGTCATTAACTCCTTCACTCTGCTACATGTTTATGTGAACCGGGAATTGTCCCCAAGGACTGCATGTTCTTATGACCGGTGTTTTGACACCTAATATCTGCGTAAAGAATCAAACAAGAAAACAACTGAAGAACACACACTCTGTTTGAGCGGAGAGAGAGAGGCCAAAGAGAGGAAGGAAGTGAAAAGACAGCGAGGAGAGGGGGGAAAAAAAGGGGGGGGGGGGGGGGGGGGTTGTAGAGCTGGATAGCAAAGGAAAATTGAGCTGTATTAAACCATAATCCGGTTAGTGACGCCCGGGTGTAATCTCACTCATTAATAACGTACTCCCGGTCTAATCTACAAACCATCAAAAGAGAGGAAATTTTCCATTGCGGAGTTCAGTTGCTTTGAGCAAATTTATGAGGATTCTCGATGCCTCATTTTCTCAGACGTCAGTCATCTTGCGCTTTGACAGTTTGGCAGCCGGGGAAGAAAAAAATATGCACATTGCAATTACAAAGCCCCCCCGAAAATCCTGAATTCCCAGTAATGAGTGGGGATAAACAAACTGTGGGATGATAAATACAAACAACTAGGCTGGGTTTTCCTAGTGACTCAAACTATATGTGCACAATTTATTTGGCCTATTAAATATGTAAGTCACAGTTTTGTCTGGTAAAAATAGGTGACAGTTGCAGTAAATGGTTTTTCACAACATCATACTTTTGAGAACTTTTGTATTTCTTTCAGACATTGTAGTCCTTGTGACATATTGTACCTTGGCATGTTGCCTTAATACACACATCGTCTCGGAATGTTTCCCACACCTGTTCACACTCCTACTTATTCATGCACACTGGCTTCCTTCTCTTTGTCCCATTCCATATATAACACGGCAAAAAAAGGCCCCATGTTTATGTATAGTCTCTGAAGGTGACGCACTCTGATTTCAATTTAATTCTTGTGACACAAATTGAACTTGCCCGTGTAATACAACAGCAAGGACACACTGGCACGGACATGCAGAAACACTGTCAAAGTCACATTTCCCCCCTCTCTCTCTCTCTCTCTTACACAGGGAGGTGCACAGACACACACAAACACAAATTGGGCTTGTCTGTAACAAAAGTGCTCCAGATGCGAGCAGCACAAGCCACTTGGACGGCTGTAGGCATTAGGAAATCCAATATGGATGTGTTAAATGAACGCTAGCAGAGACGGAGAGAGCAAGTGAGTGGCTGACTGGGGGGGTGCGAGGGACACGGACAGGAAGGCAGGCAGCTTGTTGATTACTCTGGTGTTTAACATTAGGAAATGCCAGAATGGAAATGGCGCTCATATCACCCTGTCAATTGCCTTGTTAGGTACAGCCGGAGAAAGTGAGAACAGGCGACTGGGTAGAGAAATCAGGTTTCTGGAGAGGTTGTTTAAATTTCCATTTATCTCAGCGGGGTTTGGGAGGCAGGGGGTTTGAAAGTGGTTATAATATGAAAAAAACCATGGCATAGCCTTCAGTGCATACACACATTATTCCACAGAGAATTGCATATAGTCAAACCCCACACACACAGGTTCACACACATGCATAAACCGGGTACAATCTATCCCTCACACACACCGTACACTCACTGTCGTGCCAATCTTTGGACTCAATTCCCCGCAGTTCATTCTGCTGTGACACCTGTTGGTGACGAGAGGTGAATTGAGCATCGGAACATTTCACAAAGAGAAGAGAGAAAAGAGATAACAGCCGATTGCAAGCGAAAGGGGGGGGGGGGGAGGGGGGCAGTCTGAGCGTCTGCGGTCATGAAGAGGTCACTGACTACCTGCCAAGGCAAATCTAGCGGACTCAATGTACCTCAGGTAGAAGGGCACTTCAGGTTTAATGGATATGTAAAAAACGGATTCAAGGTAACTCTTTGGCTACTCACATTGGCACATGAACCTTGAATGAAAGTGTTCAAACAGCATGGTGGAGGGAGGTGAGCATTTCTGAGAGGAAACTGAAACTTGAAAATACAATTTTGTGTGCACAAAATGGATAAGGCAGATCATGAGGTAAACCTTTTATTTTTTAAATCACATCTAAATCTAAACTGTTTTGGTAAACGTGGCTACCACATTATTACAACACATCCGAGTCATGCTTTCTTCCTTTCATCTCAGACAACATTGGAGGAAATATATGCTTAATATTGTCACGGTTTTATGGCTACCCATCATGTTTGTATGTGTTTATTTCAACGAGTGTGGGCCAAACACTTAACTTAAACACTTCTTTGTTTAAGAATTACAGTACCATGTTAATTCAGAAGAGTTTCCGTTTCAGCAAGTCAATTGTCTCGAGAATGTGGGTCCGTCAATGTTGGAAGAGCAATAATTCTCACTGCATAAATTGGACGCCACAAAATGTGTTTATGTGTGGGATGCTACATCAAGCCAAGCAAAGGTGGATCATTTAACATAGTGATCTAAAGTTAGAGAAGAATAAGAGCATAGTGCTACATTTGCTTGAAACGTCACATATAATGAAAAATTACACTTAACAATGGAAATTTCATCTATAGGATAATAAATGTTACATGGAAAGAGAAACAAATCTTCAATAATGAATTCAGATATATTGAATTAAATTCAGTAATATACCCTTTAACAAAATTCTGCACTTTCACCTAACTGTATGTCACCATGTCACCTCTAGCTGCTCCCGTCGCAGCTGATTATCTTTTAACAGAGAATGTGTTATAATTGGCACATTTAAAGGTGTGTTAAGATGTTCCTTAACTTATCCATGAATAAAAAAGAAGAAGTAAATGGATTTATGGCTTGTTTATACCTATTCTAGTCTTCTGACTGTTAAAGTGCTTTTACACTGCAGGTCACACCTACACATTCACACACTGATGGCAGAGGCTGCAATGTAAAGAGACCATCAGCAGCAATCTCATTCATACACAATAATACGCCGTTGGCGAAGCAGCAGGAGCGACTTGGGGTTAAGTGTATTGCCCAAGGGCACATCTACATGTACTGCAGGAGCTGGGGATCAAACCCCCGACTTTCCTGTTGAAAAAAACCAAAAACGACTCTACCGCTGATCCACAGCCGAAGAACGAATCAAAAAAAATAAAAAATAGCAGCGCTCAAATGATAAAACATAAAACTGATTTGCATAACATTTCTGGGTGAAGACCTTTATCAACATAGAAAGCCTCATCAAAGGCCTCTAGGAACAAATGTTCATAAACATCGCAAGGACAACGGCCTATAATAACAAAGATAACATGAAGGAACACGATCTGCCCCGAGGACTGCCGCCCTATGACAAACCACAGTTCTTACCTGCCCTCTGGAGGTAAAGTCAGAGGCTGGAGCATCAGTGATAAATGTCCCTGGAATTGGTCGCGATGACTGGGGAGGGACACTAACAGCCCCTGAAGTAATACTCATGCCATCGGGATGGACCGCAAAGGGGCAGTAACCATGTTGACTCCAGGGTAATTATGATATTGCCATTGCTTTTTTTCCCCCTCAAGCCACCAGTCTTAAATCATCACGGCATTTTATTTGCTCTGGCTTTTCTTTGCTCTCTTTTGATTCTTCTGGTCTCTTTTCTTGGATACTTTTTGAAAACGCATGTTGCTTTTTGTAACTTAAAAAGACTGAACTAATGTTTCATCACATATAGATATTGCTACACACAGAGATAAACACAAATCAGAGAAAAAAGCCAGACACACAACATACTGCAAATGAGGTAAACACTCTCCAATAATTATGGATGTGGTTCATGTGACACCTGTGCCCCGCCTCCTGTGTCTCTTTGGATTGGACAGCTGTGCTAACAGTACAACTGTGCCAGGCTGCACGCACACACACACACACACACACACACACACACACACACACACACACACACACACACACACACACACACACACACACATACAAACATGCAAAGGGCCCAACAGCCTTGAAAAAGATGCACATGCACAGAACACAGTAAATGGAGAGATAGATAATACAAAAACACCTTGAAATGAAAATACTTAATCTTCCACACAGGTTATATCCTGCATCAGCTTCCTGGTTTGGCTGAGCTGCAGTATAAACTGTCTTCCTGTACAATGTGCACAGAAACAAGCTGATAGATGAAGAGGAAAGTCTCTTAAAGCTGTAGATTTAGATTATTTCGCCAAACCTTGCTGCTGAACTCTTGATTAAATCTGCTGCTGCATTGCCTGTCCGTGAACTTGGAACAGATTGTTCTTAATAGCTTGATTATACTCGCATAATGTTGTGGATCTTTTCACTGAAAGTTATTTTGCCTGGTATCGCTACACCTATTTTATATTTGCCTTATGCAAGAGGACAGATGTGAGATGTGGAAAAGAGTCAAATCCGATGTAGCTTGCTTAAAGTATGTTGTGGCTCACTATTGACTGCTTGACATATGGTTTCCCATTGCGTGATCACAACAAGCAAAAGTACATTTACCAGGAAAAGAATTGCTTTTTGAATTGAATTTGAAGGAGTATTCCACTCCCCCAGTTAGATAATAATTTATTATACCAGATGCCAGCCTTTCAACAATGGATCTTCTATTGTCTAGACATTTTGGATCACATTTTAGAAATCACAATATTTCATGTGATGAGCTGCCATGGTCTCAATTTTCTATCACCTTAGCAGTGTAACATGATAAATGGAGGAGAAACAGAATATATGCTTTGCATTCATTGACTCCCTACATGCTCCACTGGTGCTGTGTTCTCTAACAAAGCCTGACATGTGCCTGTTGTACATTCCTGATGTGAGGGAGATTACTTTACAGAAAAGCAATTTTGTATTATTTGTCCTGTCAAGTATTCTTTACTTCTTAAATAATATGCTTCAGCCTGGGTCAGCTGCTAACTATTAGATTCCTTCAACACCTTTAAGCCCAGAAGTAAACCTCTCGGCTTCACATCTGGCCTGGAGGTAAACTCACACAATGAAGTTAAAATCAAAGTAAATGAATCTACTTTTATTTGTACAAAGTAATGTCATACAAACTGGAGACAATTCTCATTAAAGGGATACTTCCTTCATTTGCATAAAGCTTTGTATCATTAGAAACCTGGTAGTATTTTTGAATGGTCGTGCATTCCGCCCTCATTTTCCCCTGAGATCGTCATTTTGCAGCATCGGCGGCTGTTGTGCTTAGCAGGGGTGAAACTACATCGCTAGTTCCTCATATATTTGACCACTGAAGCTACAGACCAATCACAGATCAGTGGGTGGGAAACTTAACATGCGCCATATCGCTTGGAAGCTATGCTAACAGTCTCTATGGAGAAAGCTGATTCTTTCTGGAAGAAATCTCGGAATCAGTTGAGGAAACGGCCTTATGTGATGTAATAAATGTCTGTAGTGGACCTTAGTGGGAGTGGCCTGTGGTGCTTTGCATTCTGGGAGTTGGTGTCTTTCATCCACATGAGCCAAAAATACACTTTCTGCCTTTTCTCAGCCAAGAAGGCACCAACTTCAAAATGTATTTCACATTTCTACTACATATATGACCCAATGTCAATACAGATTCATGTTTCAACGGGTGACGTATCCCTTTAAGAGTAGGTCCAGACTGCATACTGTTTTTATATTATTTGCAGAGACCAACCATTTATCCACCATGACTAAAATGCTTGCCAACATTTGTAAATAATAATTAAAAAAAATGTAAGGAGAAGGAGAAACTTAAAGATAGAGATGGATTGAGTTGACATGCTAAATTAAAGTTCCCACATCAATAACTCATCCGTGAATGCATCCCACACTGAATCAATAATGGCTTGTATATAAACCAATGGCGGCAAGGCAAGTAAGGGCAAGTAAGGTCGCCAGCTCAAGTCCCGGTGCAGACCATAATATGGAAGTTGGTCTGGTAGCTGGAGAGGTACCAGGGCACTTCTTGAGTACTGCAGAGGTGCTGTTGAGCAAGGCACCGTACCCCCAACTGCTCTGGTACGCTCCCTGCATAGCAATGTGTGTAGCAGCCCCACTCTGACATCGCTCCAATAATGCATGTCCACAGGTCGTGTTTGTGCATGTGATTGATTGGTGCCTATGTGTTTGAGTAGCATGTCTCTAAAGATAAGAGAGTGTAAACCAGAATTTCCACTCAGGGATTAAAAAAGTATATACAATTTAAAAATAAATAGTAGCGATGAGGCTGTTAAAAGGCACAACAGTGATGTGAGAAGAAAGCTAAAATAATTTTTACATTTTTTTATAAAACATCTAAGATATTTATTCTAGTTTTACCCTGTGGTGGAGCTAATCAGAAACATGGCAAGGCTTTTTAGGTCGGGTATAATCAGTTATATCTCAGTTTGCTTGCTCCCTTCCATCGCTGAAATACCTGTTAGTTTGCCGTTTGCCTGGCAAGCAAAAAACGATGTGTGGAGTGGCCTTAAAACCGCCTACTTCTTTGGTCAAAACAAAAACAAACCATTCCATATCGGAATTGAAACTCAGAAGGAGGACATACGTGCTGTTGACAGAGAAGCCAGCACTTCAACACAGCATGTTTTCTTAATGTCTAATGATATAGTAAGGTCATTTTGTGATTTAATTCAGTATATATCTTACAGTATATCTCCTTTAAGCAGTTATAATGTTTAGCATCTTGGCTTAGAATGTCCGCATTCATGGGTTAAATACTGCCCCCATGAGGTTAGAAACCTGTGTGCAAAATATCATGACAATCCTTCAATTAGTAGTCATGACATTTCACTCTGCAACACAAATGTAAACTTTAATATGAAGCTCGCAGTACCCTAAAGTCAGAAGATCAACAACATTAGGATTCAAAATCTTGCCAACTCAAGATTCAAAACATTGTTCATTACATTCAACTAAAAATCTGAGCAAATAAAAGAAACCAAATCATATTTCTTTATCTAAGGATATTTGAACCTGAAAAACAGATCTCAATAAAAAATGAATCTGAAATCTTTTTTTTTTTCCTTTTGTCACCTTAGAAGTACTTCCAAGCCTGCTTTAAGTTGTCTTTTGGAGCTTGTTTCTCTTTCCTCTAAACTTCTGTAACTTTTTCAAGAATTTGGTCCCTGACTGGGGATGAAAAAAAAAGTAACACTCTTCACAGACAGACAAACAGGAAACAAACAAGAGACAATATAGCGTTATAAATCAACTAACATGACACGCACCTGCCCCTGTGTGTCTCCTCACACTCACCTTCCTCCTTCAAAGGATATAAATCCACTACAAAAGTCAGGTGCCTATCCCAAAATGTTTAAAACAGCTTCCACATTACATGATTTAGGAGACAAAACTTCTCTTTGAGAACTACAATAAAACCCAAGTATCATTTCCATCAAGAAGCCTGGCTGGAGACTGACAGTCTCCCTTCTCCATTTAGCATCATAAAGTATATCACTTTAATGCAGACTTTTCCCCTTCAGGCCTTGTGTAGCCTTTCTGTTCCCAACTCTATAAGTGGAAAAAGCACTTTGTTTAGGTTTAGCAAGTCAGCTGTCTCGAGAATGTGGGTCCGTCAATGTTGGAAGAGCAATAATTCTCACTGAATAAATTGGACACCGCAAAATGTGTGTATGCATGGAATGCTACATCAAGCCAAGCAAAGGTGGATCATTTAACAAAGTGATCAAAATGTAGAGAACAATAAGAGCATATTAGCTTGAAATGTCACATATTATGCAAAATACACTTAACAATGGTTTTATAATACTACAAACATGTTACATCTTGTTAATTTATTGATTAACAGTTGAAGGATATTTTATGTCTTTGGGTTATATGAATAAAAATATCTTATTCGCATGAAGTTACTTCCTGCAACCTCCTATACTATTAATGGTCCACTACATAGAAACAGGTTAAAATTAAATTGTTGCTGTGTCAGCAAAAGGCTGAATGTTCCCAGTCTTTCTGCTAATCGAAGCCAACCAGCTTCTGGCTCTAGCCAAATTTTGTATTTTATGAATTGAGAGACTATTAGTGCATGTGTCCACTAAGGCCCTTTTTCACACTGGCAACATGCATTTTGAAAACACAAAACCAATGGAGTTCAGCATTCTCAGCGCACAGCATCCTAAGTGCAAAAACGCCCTTGGAGTCAGCTGTTATTTGTCACTTTTCTCAAAGTGTTCAACGCCCTAAACAACTATCAAAACTGGACTTCTGAGATAAGCTTTGTCAACGACAATGGAAGAGGAGTAGTTAATCTGAGTTATCTTTTTGATGGTACAATTTTTGTTTTCTTTGTCATTCTTCCTAGAATAAAGGAAAATATTAAGCATGCCCAGCTTTTAAAACAGTCACTGTCACTACTGATGGAAGCAGGAGATAAATTTCCAAACCTAGTAAGGTCATGGGCGCTGTCAGCTAAAGATGAGTCAATGGACACAGGCCTTTAGTGTGCTTCTCAAAATGTTTAACGAATGGTCCGAGGCAAGAAAAGGGTCATGTCGTGTCCGTCTTGAATCTAGTCTGTTTTCATATAACAAGTCTACTATTTCATACTTTTATTTTAATTACAAAACTAACAAATGGCAGAAGCCATGATAACATTGGCTATGATGTGTAATAGACTTCAAATAACAATCATGTATAGATGAAACTGGGGTTGTTGTTTTTTAGAATTGAAGAAGACAAAACAAAGCATGACCAATCGATGATGCACACTTAGTGTCTCTGTTAGTGCCTCTCTCTCTATCTCTATCGACACACACACACACACACACACACACACACACACACACACACACACACACACACACACACACACACACACACACACACACACACACACACACACACACACAGACATATCCGCACACAAGCACTTCCTTCTTTGTCTGGTGCCCAGTGGCTGGTTTCCAGATTCTTCCCCTGGAGGGAGCAGGGATAAGGCATGCAGTGTGGTTTTGTCTCACATTGGGCCAACCTCCAAAGATAAAGAGCCATTAATTAAAGTGCAACACACTCCTGTTTCAACTGCTTTAACACATACATATGATTTTAAATTGCCAGGCCAGCAAACCAGGCAACTAATCGAGAACATTTTCATTGTAAACAGTTTCAGTTGTGGAACACAGGACATATTTGTTTACATATTCAGGCCACTCTTGAAGTTGCTTCAGCAACAATTGTGGGATAACCTTTTTTTTCCTTACCCCCAGGTGGACTTTTTGCTAACTGAACTGTATACATGATCCCTAGCACACATTTATTTTGGATGTTGAATAATTGTATGTGTCACCAGAGCCAATAAGTAGAGGTATAAGGGTGAAAGACAAAGGAGAGCAGGGAGAGAGAAAAGGGTTAAAGAGGAAAAGATGGTGTGAAGGAGCAAAGAGGGTCTGAATTAAACCTCTTTCACAAATGCATGACCATTTAGAGTGCAAGTGACTTGCCTAATCTGTTCATCTGGTCTTTGAATAGACTTTTTAATGCCTGTTCCAAAGTAAAACGTCTGTGCAGATTCCAGGTGAGCCAACCTGTGAATAGTCTGGAACAATCATGCAAACGACTTAGCAGGGTGATGAAGTCGTTTATGTTGAGCACAGTTTCACTGCCTTATTTGTGATATAACTCTCTTCAGTTTCTTGTATTATTTCTCCCACAATTACATTTTTAGATCCCCTACATAATACATATTGTAGAAGAAGTCAGAATTACAGAAGACACCCCCCAACTCCCATCAAAAAGAGTATTGCGAGTTGTGAGACTGCAACTGAATTAAAAAAAATCAATCGATAATTTGTGTTGTCCCGTGCTTTGTAAACTTTGTTTCCATGAAGCATACTAATGGCCGAGTTGGTTGTCATATCAAATGCGATACATTTCTGCTGTACTGCCACAGCAATTTAGCGCTCAACATCTTTAATGCGAAACCTATATTCTGTTTCTCAATCTATTTCATCATCTCCACAGTGATCTTTCTACCTTTGCCTATCTTCCATGTTTGCCAAGAGCGGCTATGGTATAGGAGATACAATCAATAAATGTAAAGACACACTTGAAGATTATGGGGCCAATTTATTACAGATTTGCTCATCCTGACAGCTGCAGGGGAAAATCTTGATCAGAGGGCTTCCTTTGAACTGATTGTCAGGACAGATTATCTGGTAATGTGAAGACATTTCAGATTCAATCCAAACCATTCCAATCAATTTGTGTGGTGATATGAGCCACCCTGATAACATCGCAAATGTTAGACATTTAGAGCATGACATCTACGTGTGTATGTGCCTTCTCTCTTTTTCTCTCTTCTGCTGAAGTGCACATTTAAGTTACGAATTTTCATTTGGACGGATTGAAAAGTGAAGCCTTCTGATTTGTCTCCAAGACTACACCTCTGTGTACATGGTGTGTCTGTATCGGAGAAAGCATTGATGCTCTAAATACTTCTCCAAAAATGAAAAACACTGGCGATGAGAACTCTTTGGCGGATGATTGCACTGCAAAATTCCTGCAAAAATTCACATTTGACTGCAGTCAATGTGATGAAAGTCAAAGCAGGGCGCCAACATTTTTTTTTCTTTCACAGAATTCTGTTTGATAAATCAGAAAAAAGGAAAAAAAACAACATTAGGGCTAATATGCATTGATTTACTCAAATGTTCAGGGATGTAGTGCATGCATTTCATGACACTTTATTTGGATTTGCTTTGAAATGATCCCCCCTGGAATGTCTTTGGCAAAGTTCCCCCTACAAAGACGAGGGATATAAAAGGGGGAAAAATAGCTATTCTTTAGACTTGGAATAGCAAGATATATTTTGATGCATGCCTTTGTCTGCAAACCAATTTCCCCAAAGCCAAAGTGCTACCACAGAAAACAGAAACCATTTTCCTCCAAGTGGTGTTCCATGGATTTACGAGAGGCACGGTGCAATTTATAGCTCGGCATAACAAAAGGAGAAATGGGTCTGTAAAGGCCCACAGCTTTACACGTTTGAAGGAGTTGAGAATGTAAGGCCGTTGAATTGTGAATATTCATTCAAGGGACACTCAAGGAGCAATAGATTTATTTGTTAGACAGACTGCTAGGTGGATTTCAGCTCCCTTGTTTTATCATTGGTTGTGCATCTTGTCTGAGGCACCCCTCCCGCCCCCGCCCCTCCCCTCTTTAAAAGTCGTGTGGTCGTTTGCAAGCCGGAATTGTCTGTGGCCGATGGAACTGCTTCTATCTGACCCAGATCATCGGAATGAGTTTTCTCACTGCAAGCATTCTGGAGACAATTCCCTGGCCGAGGAATGGAAATAAACCATTGGCTGAAACATCAGATAAGGGAAGAACAATCAGTCATTGTATGTGTGTAAACATGCATTTGTGGGAGTTTGTGTGGGTTGTGAATGCGTGTGTGTGTGTGTGTGTGTGTGTGTGTGTTTTTCTTTCTGCATTCGTTTACACAGGCCTACATGCAAGTGCCAATTTGTGTGTATGTCAGTGTGTGATGAAGTACAACAGATCTTATCAGGCTTATACCACTGTTGGGCCTTTGACTAGGCAGAGTGCATCTCCATGGTAATTCTGCCCTCAGTATGTGTCTCCTCCTCACAACTGAGACACAGAAAAAAATAAATAAAAGGAAAGGCAGATAAGAGTAGACACACACACACACACACACACACACACACACACACACACACACGCACACACACACACACACACACACACACACACACACACACACACACACACACACACACACACACACACTCACACTCAATGGGGGGGAATGAATACTGAGAGCATGTTAATTTTATCAGATGCTGAGGAGGGCAGGTGATCAGGCCCAGAGGAATCGGTTGAAGTCCAAGCAGAGTGTGTGTGTGTGTGTATGTGTGTGTGTGTGTGTGTGTGTGTGTGTGTGTGTGTGTGTGTGTGTGTGTGTGTGTGTGTGTGTGTGTGTGTATGTGTGTGTGTGTGTGTGTGTGTGTGTGTGTGTGTGTGTGTGTGTGTGTGTGTGTGCTTGTGTTTTATCAGCCCTGGGCAACCTGGTAATGATAGGTGTGTGGATTACACAGCCATTATGTTAAACTTCCACTCCTTAATGCTTGATAAGGGGAAGCTATTTCCCACTAGGCATGGGAGAGCAAACACTAACACTAACACAAAGCCTGAAAATACACACAAATTTCACTGTGTTTGAAGGTAAAATACTTCTGGACTGTTGAAACATTAGTTCTATAATTGAGTCTTTAAACCAACCCATAATTACTAGTCTTCACTTCACCTAATTTGACACTCTTGAGGTTTTACTACTTTAAGGACTTGCAGAGTATGAACGCCACATGCATATGATTGATGGATAAAACTTCCTTCAAACTTCCTGACTCTTTTCTCTTGGTGCCTCTTGGCAGGAAAAGTGAGTTGCAGATTCCAAGTGTCGTTTCCAAGAATGGCTTCAAAGTTTATGCCTGGGTGTAAGCTCCCTCGCCTAAGAGACTTGCTGGGAAATGGTGAAATATATTACACATATAAAATACAATACAACTGTGTTTTTTAAGGGCCAGTCAACAAAAAGAAGCAAAAAGAAATACCACATTTTCAACATGTCCCTTGTGGTGCTGGGCTGTACAGACATTTTTGAATTTTCTGTGCCATGATTTTATGTCCGATTCCGAGACGTGTGCCATAATCCCAAAGCAATAGAGGAGAACGGAATTTTGTGTGTACATCTCAAAGCTCTAAAAAAATTGCATTTGAAAAACCTCAGCAGAAGTGTATCTTTCCAAAAAGATGGATGAACCACAAACGCGGAAAGTAGTTCCAATGTCCTTGTACGAAAATGTGTAAAAACAAGATATTACAGTATTTTGGGTTGTCAAATGTATCACAATAAATATATATATTTTTTGTGATATAGGCATAGGTGCTGCTTGTCAACAGGCAAGGGAGGCAACTGCTTGGGGCCCCATGCAGACCAATAGTGGCCTCTGAGAGTTTACAAACTTCAAAGGTGCTCTATGTAGAATTGGTAGTGAAATTTGAAAGTTGGAGAAGTTGAAGAAGTGAAACAATTCTTTGCTATATTTTCTGAACAAAATACACAAACTTTATTCAAAGGAAAAAATGGGTCCATGGAACACTGTTTGGAGCTAAAAAGCTACCAGGAGAGTTACGGTTTCACTGTTGTGGGCCTCCCACCATAACGTCCCGCGTAGCATTTTATCTTCAAACCGTACCAGGGACCACATTTTCCTCTGAAGACAGTTTGTGTATAGAGTTATGAACATATACCAGATAATCTGTACATTACTACAACTTTCAAATTTCTCTACCAAAACTACATTGTGCACCTTTAAACTAAGTGCATAGCTCCAAATGTGCAAATTTTGCAATGAGAGCAGAAAGCCTATCTGAAAGCACTCACTGTACTTGCCCTGCTAAGCGTTGCATGCATTATTGCAAAATTCAACAAAGAAAAAAGAAACATGAAAAAAAGGAGTATGCATCGGGACAATTCCTGACAAAATGGTGATGAACGATGGTTGAAGGGCCCCACAATAAATGTTTGCCTACGGCTCCAATAGACTCTTGAATCGCCACTGGATATAGGTGAGCCAAATTTTTAAATCTACAGGTGATAATAAGTTCATATTGGAGAGGTTAAAACATTTTATCACAGAGGTACAGAATCTAGAACCCCAGATTGTTGGTGAAGTGAATTAGAAGCACCTTTACAGAAAGCTAAAACCAAGAGAATCCAACATTCGCTTTTGGATTCCATCTGCAGCTCTTCATCCTCTGCTTTCATGTATCTTTTTTTTTTTTTTTTACTAGTCAATGGGTTCTCTCAACTGGTTCTTCTGTCTGGAGTTATATTTGTTAATTTACCTGATTCTTTTTGTCTGTAGCTTTACCAGAAGAAGCTTTTTGATATGCTGTCTACTAACCAGATAATTTTTGGCTGAATGGGTAATATTTGAATAACATTACAAATTATGAATAATGAATTGAAACAGTCATTGGAGTCCAAGCCCTTATCATGCACACACAAGAGCTGAGCTACTCCTAAAAAGACACTCTTACACAGAAGAGCTCTCAATCTACCCAAAGCACATGCAGATATAATATACTGTAGCTGCAATTGAGAGAAGCATTATATTTGGTGCCATTTGTGAAGGAAAAAAGTGTCTCCTATTAACTTTATTTGGAGGAGACAGGAGTTAAAAAGCAAATGAACTTGCACCCATATTAATGTTCAGGGGTGTGTTTGTTTAAAAGCCTGTGCGTTCCTACCATGATAAACAGATGTGTCTAAAGCTACATAAGTGGTCTAAGGTAGGGTGCCCATATTTTCTAAACTCCAGGGAACCTTTTATTTTACTGCAAACCCACATGCATGACCTCATGGTACCGTTTGATTTTGCATCAGTGCACCTTTCAGCACCATGGAAAGTGCCTCTGCAGATGAAAAATAATGTCTTCTGAGAGCAACCAGAACTTTGCTTGAAAAATACAATTATCAAAACCAGTTAAGACAAAACACAAGGATCACATTGGTGTAATAGAACATATTAATGTATCTATTACCAGATCGGTGACCTGCACTGGTTACACAAGGGTAGGCAATGGTGCCGTCCTGAGCAGGCCCGTTTAAGTTGGTTGTCACTGGCGTTTGCCTCACTGAAGTAGGTCGCAGCAGCAGTATGTTTTAATATGGCTTAGTATGTAGGCATTTCAGAAAAAGCTGAAACTCTCCTTTAGCTCTTTGGAAAACACTCACTTCCTTTTCGGCAGCTAGCCCACCTGTCGTTAGCAGCAGGTCCTGTTTATATGATTAGCTGGGATGGCTAAGAAACAGACATAGACTATGGTCATGTAATAATAAGTGCTAAATAATGACTAATAAGCAGCCAGTATGCTACTTATTGGCATTATAATAAGCAACTTAATGGTGAATATTGTGACCTTAATTGAAAGTGTAAATGTAACTTTCAAGTGTGGTATCTTTACTTTTACTCGAGTATGGTTTTCAATAATTATGGTAGTCAATAATTCCAGCAGAGAAAATAAGTACATAAATGAATAAAACCTACCTTTTTTGATTATAAGAACACAGAATATAAGTTAAGGTAATTCCGGTCTGATCTTGTCGGCGTGTCTGGAGATTTTAATATTTTTTTAATCTTGTGGGACGATTGAGCGAAATGTAACTTTAGTTCACCGTCAACATGTTTGATCCGATCCTGTGTTTCAGAAACAGATCGGCAGGTGTTCGTCCCATCACAGCGTGCGTTGTACTACTGTACATGAGAAGGGAATTTTCCAGTCTGTGGCTGAGTGACAAAGCTGCCTTATGATCTGCTTCCAGTACGTTTTTCCTCTTCAGCTTGTTTCAGGATGTGTAATAATCTCTCTCCTGCCCTATTCAATGCAGGGTTTGCAGGTACAGGAGTGTGTTTGATTCCATTTCTCTTCAGGAACTGAATAAAATTGTACACCTGCTATGGCCCAAGTTACTAACTCTTCTAGGTAGACCATAAGAAAACAGACCTCACAGTACTTAGGTGGTGTTCTAAGATGTCATGGAAGGCTTGACAATACTTCTACCCACTTTGAATTGTTATCAATGTAAATAGAATTTTTTGTGTTTCTCAGCAAAATCAGTTTAAATTATTTGCAACATACTTTTTAGTCACTTCCAAGTGTGTAATGGTGCAACTGCTGGCATATTCTTCACAGCCTGGTCCACCTGACAACCTTAAACAAGTTCTTGTATTTCAGCATTACAGGCTGGCTAAGAGGTGTAGTGATGTGAGAGACTTCATGCAACTGATAGTTGGATGCTCATGATGAAAATCTTACAGTAATCTCCTCCACATGTGAGAAAAAGATATTCCCCTCTTTAACTGTTCTGTTCGCTAACATGATCAGCTGATTTTGATATTCAATGCCATAGTCACATGCCATAAGAATGAAAGCCCAGTGTTGCATTCTTAAAGCTGCAAACATTTGTATAGCTGATTTTGGTCCTCCTATGGCCAACAATAGCATGTGATCAGTGATAAGCGTGATTTCTTTCTTTCCTAAAATATATTTTTGGAATTTTTTTTTAACTGTAAAGATAATAGAGATTGCCTCTTTTTCAATTTAGACATACCTTCTCTCACAATCAGTTGATATTCTTGATGTGAAAGCCACATTTCTCTCCTCAACATTTTCAATGACATGCGAAAGCGCACCCACTCAGTAAGACAATGCATCATATTCAATTTTCAGTGGCAAACTTTTAGCGTAACAACAACTTGTTTTTCTGCAACAGTTTCCTTGCAACTTGAATGGCGTTATCACATTCAGTAGTCCATATCCACTGGCAATCTTTTCTCTGTAAGTTATGCAGAAGAAGATGGATTTTCCAAAAATTGGCAGCAGTAGTTGAGAAGGGATAACAATGACTTCAGTTTGGATACAACAGTGGGTTTAGGAGAATTTGTTATGGTGGCCACTTTTTTCTTCAGTTGGGTGTAAACCGTCTTTGTCAATGCAATGTCCCAGATATTCAACACTTCTCCAAAGAGAATGGCACTTTGACAGCACCCCATCCAGCCTTTGACAAACAATATAATCTAAAAACATGTCTCATGGTCTAGTCTTTTCAGGATCTGATCCATGGCAGTCTGAAAGATTGCAGGTGCACTTGAAACACCATAGCTGAGGCGACAATACTCACACAGCCCCTTGTGAGAATTGTAAAAGTGAAATATTTTTCAGACTCTTCATCTAACTGTAGTTGGTGGTAGGCATGAGAAAGGTCAAGTTTACTGAATAATGTTCCTCCTGTCAAAGTAGCAAACAACTATTCAGTTTAAGGTGGAGGGTTAACTTTGGGAAACGTGTCTATGGGAGCTGCCCATTCATTTTTTGAAATCACTGTTGCTTTTTCCAACTTCTAAAGCTCCTTCTCCACAGCCTCACTGAGTGTATATAGACCTGGGCAAGCTTTGCAAATAATGGGTCCAGTTATAGGCTTTGTTCAGATCTTTTTTTCGAACCCTTAAATGCAACCATGGTCGTCTAACAATACTGCCTGGTGTCGCAGTATCACCTATTGAACATTGGTGCTTCATGCTTGTTAACTGTAAAAATATATTTCTACTTCCACTGTAGCTTCATTTTTCCATTTCCGGTCAATTTGAGCAGTTTTATTTAATTTTAAAATGGTGGGGTGACTGGCCTAGTGTCTATACTGGTATCATGATGTACCCTCAAACAGCAATTCTTTGGCCAGAATATAATGTAAACTTTAGTCCTAAAGCTGGATTTAAGTGAAAAGGTGATAAGGTGACAAAATCTCGCCATCTCCCATCCATCTATCCCATTAAAAAGTCACTTGAATGTATCAGTAAATGCACTTAAATCAGTGGGAATAGTGGACGTGCAACTGTGTCCATTTTACTCATGTGCCCTCTAAATAGCAGGAAAGTACTTCACTACTTTAGACCAGGTTTTTTTTGGTCCATGCTTAATGCTCCCTCAGGAAAGGAACTGTGTGAATGACCACACTTAATTTTAAGATCAACACACATGGGCGTCATTGGGGCGCAAGTTAATTTGCTATCCCAGGGGTCGGCAACCTTTTCTATCCAAAGAGCCATTTTAACAGCAGTTCCCCCAAAAAATGTGGTCTGGAGCCGCAAAACATATTTGACACTTACAATAAAGTTAATGCAGCCTCTCTAAGCGCATTCAAATTACTAATAGATTCAAATAAGCATTCATGTGACAACTCTCCAGTGGGTGATCTTCCTCCATCACCTACTGCTGTCTGTCTTTCTGGCCTGCCCGCCTGTCAGTCTGTATAACGTAAAGGTATGCAGTGGGATCAAGAATCAGGGAGAGAGAGAGAGAGAGTGGGGAATTACATGTGGGAAAGGCTGCCTGCTTGGATGACTACAGCTTCTGTACATGGGGCATGCGCACTAACATCTACACTATATATGCAATTAAATTAGCCGATACCGATAGTCACTTGATATGCCAATAACAGCCAATATTATTGTCTGGCCGATTAATCAGTCGGGCTCTAATAATTATACCTTCACATTTTTTACAGTTAGATAATTTAAAAAATATATTATTTTTCCGCGAAGCCACAGGGAGCCACAGGAGAGGAACAAAAGAGCTGTATGCAGCTCAGGTGCTTCGGGTTGTCAACCCCCGTGTTATTCACACAATTTGGAAATTATGTTGGGTGGTATATAACAAAGACACCTGCACTGCGTTCCAAGACGCTTTGTGTCAGTTGTAAAATAGGTCCCAAAGACTCTACAACCATGCAAGTAGGTATTTAAATATATATATTGATTGATTGATTGATTGATTGATTGATTGATTGATTGATTGATAGGACTTTATTGTCAGACATATATTCCATTTTAGGATTGACTGGTGTACAAAAGAGTGCCCACTTGTCATAGAATTGCATTGGGCTAATTTCTAACATAATCATGCTTCATGATTGCAATCATGATTCTCATGAGGTTGTTAAGTAGGTCATTTCTATTGTGTTTGCCATCATAGTTGAGCGTATTAACCTTTGTTATGCATTCTAACACAACATAGAGAAGAGCCTAGACTGGAATTTAAATTAGTTCACAGGAGAAAAATGTGCCTTGTGATGTTTAGAAAAAAAAAACATAATGGATGACCTAAGTTTATAAATTCTTAGAGTCTGTATCAAGTGTCATTACAAATTGTCCTATATTTGTTAAGGTATTACACATGATCTAGTTCTAGCCAGTGAATATTAAAGATCATATATACAACTTGGCGATGGAAGATATCTCCAGTCAGCACAGCTCATTGAGCTGTTCAGTGCTGTGATTCAGAGTATCGGTAAATTCAGAGTACAGCTTGTGTGTTAGATGTGCAATCCCAGGTTATGGCCCTGTAGGACTACACAATGTGATGTTATTAATCAAAGGTTTCTACATCTTCACATTTAAGTTTGTTTCAGTTCAGCAGAATCCCAGTCATTATAGTTTCCATATTCTCTGAATAGGTGAAATTTTATTAGATTAAGGCTGCAAAAAAGCTGAGTATTATATATGAAGGTGTACTCCAGCACTCATCAGACACAAACGTATAGGTAGGAAGCACATAAAAATACAGCCTATCTACTTTTTTGCTTCTTTTTGGAAGAAAATATTCCAACATTCCAAATTGGCTGTGTTCATTTTAAACATTATGTCTTTCTATGAAGTCAACTGTGGCCAGGTCAACCTACAGATGTTGAGATTAACTGTGGGCACACTACTGCAGATGTGCGTGCACTGTAATTCAGACATCAATCCGACAGCTTGGCAGCTCTAGGTGTTCAACCAACTGTGCGGCTGTCACAGGTTCAGGCCTGGCTGCCTCCATGTAGCATAAGCGACTGATGTACAGAAAAAAAAAAACTGAACTGATACAAGTGAACAGATCTGATCCATCTCCAGATATGTCTCCTTAAGTGGGGGTTTAATTATTGGAATGTAAGTATGTGTGAAAGACACCTCAAGATGTTCCATGTCAAGGATTTAATTGCTTATATGTTACACCCACTGAACTCTGTGTGTATGTGTGCATCTCAGTGTGTAATTTTTACAAATGTTGCTATTGTACGCAGACTGGCTTGACAGTTAAATATGCAGAGGACGCGTCAAGATTTAATTGTTCACACTATGACGCTCTCATCTTCAAGCTGATATGACTCCACTTCAGTAGTGAAAAGTTCTTCAATGGGAATTCTATATGACAGCCTCATCTATTTACTATATTAATCATGATAGAGTCTGATGATCCAGAAGCTGCCGTTTTAATCACAATGTTTCCCTTTCTCAACCGTTTAAGACTCTGAATGTTTCAGAGATAAATTCACAAAATAGATGGTCCTTCATTTGAGGGTTAGAGATGACTGTTTGAGGGAAATAAATCAAAACGCATTGATCCTAATGTGCATGTAGGCGGTGAGTATTGCATGCAAAGTTTGTCATGACTGATACTGTCTTGTGGTATTGCATGTCTTTGAAGACATAAAAGGGGGAAATGCCCTTTTGGTTACTGTCATATCATGCTACACAAAGGTTATTTCTGCCATGAGGAGGAGTCTCAAATGACACAAACTGACAGATTTGCATAACGGTTACATGCAAACTTTTTTCTTCACTCACATGCTCCTCTAGTTTTATTATAAAAAATGGATCGATTTTGTGTAAAGATTAATTTGAGTTTGAAGAAGGAATCCACTGTCATTTCAGTTTAACTGCTGCTTATAAGAGACAATTTACATATTATGACGGGTCATGTTTACATGTTGATATTGAGTTGAGAATTTAAAAGTGGTTCAAAGGTAAAAAGGTTGTATAAAAGAAAGAATCGCAGCAAAGCAGACATGCAAGTGCCAAGATAAACAGACCAGTCTATAACTAATCCCAAACCTTAGACAAAAAGTGACCAAGAACAAACCAATACAAGAACAGGATGGAACAGGTTGGGTGAAGACCACAAATATTATAAAATTCAAAAAACTATACAAAATATATATTTTAGACGGGTCTATGGAAGAGTTTTATTTCTTCCTACTCCTTTTCGAACACTGTTACTTTTGTCTTTTTTTTTCTATTGTTCATCTTATTTTTAATTTTGGCTCGAAATAAAATCATTCATTCATTCATTCATTCATTCATTCAAAAAGACCTGAACAGAGGGGAGCAAGGGTGGCCTGGGCACTATTACCTTTTAAAAAAAGAAAAAGGCAAACACAAAATAATTTAATAATTTTTCAGTTTTCTGATCTGATAAAATGATCTGTGACTTCTATCCATGATCGGATCCAAAGGAACACATCCTAAAACACAAGATTTTGAAAATAAATGAAATGGAAATACTTCAATTTGGGAAAAATTACAAAGGAATCTGATTTCATGTTAGCTAACAAAATGGAAAACTATTTAGAATTGCTGGTTCACAAACCAGGAGGATCTGTAATATCAAGTATAATGCTCATTTTGCCTGTACAATTAAATAACAAACACAAATGCGCAGTAGAAATAGACATGTTTCTGACATTTATTACATTGCAATTTATCAATGCATTGATCGGTGTCTGCCTATCCTGTATATGATAAATACTAGTTAAAGTTAAAATTTTAAATGCTTTACTTCCAAACTATTGGCTTTTGCACCATGCAATTTCTTACATACTGAGTATTTGACTTTTTTGGTTTGTAAAATGGCAATGACAGAACAAATTTGTCAGACACTGCAGCTACCTTATGCAAAACATTACAGTTTGTTAGTGGATTTTACCCTCTCAGGCTTCTACTAAAAGATATGTAATTAAGATCAACTTAGCATTCCATCATACAAAGCCTCAAAGTCCATTAAGATTGAAAATAAATAGGACTGAAGTGGATTTAACATTATTTCAAATTTCCCAAATTACACTTGGGCTACCTGATAAGTTTCTCTCTGTCCATCTCTCACACTCTCATAATTCTACTCATCTCTGTGCATCTTTGGCTCTCTCTATCCTGTCACGCACACACACACATGCACAAAGCTCTACCTTGAGGGTGTGTGATGCATGCAGTCAGGCCTGATAAATGGAAGTGTCTAGGAAGAGGAATGAGTTGGTGCCTTGACCTCCCTCCTGGCATGGGCATCCTTCTCGAGACTGCCTTATCACCAGACAAATGGTCACCATGGTACACATCACTCCCCCAAAAAATGTGCACTTCTGAAGAAACCAACAAAGTATTGAAGCCATCAACCTTTAAAAAAATGTTCCAGATCATACACTAAGGACATGCTGCTTGTCACAACTTAAAGGAAAACTTTAGATCGATGGTTTCAACCACTCCCAAGTACCAGCTCTTATTCCTGGAGTCCATTCAAGTGGTGGACACATTTTCAATAATACAATTTTAGTTTATGGATTAGCCTTTTTAATACTTCAATACTGCCTTTGCAAACTTTTGTGTACTTTTGCATACAAATTCACAACATAAGAATTAGTACTGACACAGATGTTTTGATGGGAACCTTTAGAAAACCAATCAAATAACACTTAAAAAATTATATTAATTCCTGATTTTTTTCTGACTCCATCAATTGACTGAACTTTGTGTAATTGCTTGTATCAAATAGTTGCAAACACGATGTGTATTTTACATAGACTTGAACTTGTATAATACTTTTCTAGTCTTTTGACTACTCAAAGCGCTTTCACACAGCATGTCACACCTACCCATTCACACACTGATGGCAATGGTTACTATCTAAAGTGACCATCAAAAGTTACTAATCTAATTCATACTCATACGCTGACGAAGCAGCGGGAGCACTTCAGGGTTAGGTGTCTTGCACAGGGACACATCGGACATTTATCTGCAGGAGCTGGGGATCGAACCCTGAACCGTCCGGTTGAGAGACGACCGACTGTACCAACTGAGCCCTGCCACCCCCAATTATGAATGATCCACCCTGAAATTTCCACCAAGATTAAATTACTCCTTAAAACAGTGATAAGAAAATCATCTAGATCATAGTAATCCCTGCTGAAATACAGCATCATTTTAGAAGTAATTGGATAGCCATAAGCGTGCTATTGAGAAAGTTTGCCATTACAGTTCTCTGTCTCCCAACATTTCCTCTGACATGAACTGTCCTCCAGGTATCTGCTGACAGAGAGTGCAAAGAGCGAGTCAATGAATTTGAAAAAATAAAGCAACTTTATCCTTAAGTGTCCTTAGAGTGTGATTAGAGGATAGACTATATGAATAACAGTGTGTGTGTGTGTGTGTGTGTTTGTGTGTGTGTGTGTGTGTGTGTGTGTGTGTGTGTGTGTGTGTGTGTGTGTGTGTGTGTGTGTGTGTGTGTGTGTGTGTGTGTGTGTGTGTGTGTGTGAGCCAGAAAGAAGGAGGGGAGTCTGGTATGGCTGGCAGTTTGTTCACCTTTTAGATTTAATAATGAATCTCTCAAATGGATCAATGAAAAGATAGTTGAGTGAAATGTTGCTCTCCATTCAGCAATTAAACTATTAGAAGAGTGTGTGTGTGTGTTTGTGTGTGTGTGTGTGTGTGTGTGTGTGTGTGTGTGTGTGTGTGTGTGTGTGTGTGTGTGTGTGTGTGTGTGTGTGTGTGTGTGTGCGTGTGAGGGACTGATGCTGTGTGTTTGCAGTACGTGTGTGTGATACATTTATGGGCATCTCGACAAAGGTACAGATTAGTGAGTTTACTGTTTAGTGTCTGAGAGAGGATTTTTAAGGAGTCCTTCATCCCAGTCTTTAAAATGTTCCCCTGCTCCTCCTGTATGCCCCGACCTGATGCCATACCATGTGTGTGTGCACGTGTGTCTATCGATCTATCTATCTATCTATCTCTCTCTCTACCTCTCTATCTATCTATCTATCTATCTATCTATCTAATATAAGATTTTCTGGCTCATCAAATATCAGGAAAACAACACTGTCTGACCTACTTGTTTCTTATTTCCTGTCCCAGAGTGCCTTTTTGAAGATGCGTGTGGTCAGGTGAGTCAGCTGTTGTGGAGTCATTAGTTTGGATTTGCTTTGCATGACAAAAAGAGAAAATTGAGAGAAGTCAGAACAGGGGACATCTTAGTATCAGAGAATCACTGTCATAAAACTCAACATCTGGATAGAGTCAAAACCATGTGTACTATTTCAAATCAACTGTTTATTTTTATTTATTTTCATTTTCTATTGTACAGAGCTGAAAAGTAGAAAACGTAAGGGAAAAGTGAAGCGTGATGTAAATCATTTTGAAGCAGCATAAACAGTGTTTTTTTTTTCCAAACGATATTATGACAGGATTGTTTACATTGTAACCTGGCATTTAGATCTTTACATTTGCTTTCTTTTCAAACATAAATACTTGATTTGCAGTATCTCTTTGGAAGTCATTATTTTTCTCAATGAAAAGGGGTTAATCCCAGTGAATCAGTAGATGTATTCATGGAGTGGAGCCTTCCAAAGGGAACAAAAAATAGAACAAACCTAATGGTGATGATGGCTCAGAGGCAGAGCGGGTCACCCTCCACTCACAAGGTCAGCATGACGAAGTATCCGCACTATACTGAAACCCAGGCCCCCAGAAGAATATCCTACGTTGTACTGCTGACATGTTAAGTGTAAAGTGCCTTTAGTGGTCCGAAGAAAAAGTACAAAATGTACCATTTATGAATCATATTGTTCTAATAAATCCATTATTGATAGAGCCGCATAGTCATCTGATAAGTTATCGCAATGAAACTTGCATTCATAAACCAGAAATGACTTACAATACGAGGCAAAACAACTTCTGACCCTTTCACACACACACACACACACACACACACACACACACACACACACACACACACACACACACAGACAGCACAGTCAGTCAGTCAGTCAGTGAAGCAGCAGACAGTGTGTGAAGCAGTCATGAGTTTTACTATTACCAGTAAAATATGCTCTATAAAGTTCTGTTGTTACTTTGTTGTCCTCATAAAACTCAGTTTTACTTGTGAGACACCGATGTAGCTTGCATGCTGTGCCCCCTGTGCCCCCTGTGCCCCCCCCCCCCCCCCCCCCCATACATTAACTCAAATGTCACTATGTTTAGTATGTATGTCATGTTTTGATTGGTCACATACAAACCCTTGTAAACAGTACATTTTCATTTGAAAAACACAGGGGCATATACACACAGGGTTCAGATCAAAACATGGACTAACAGGCCAATAAGTCATCTTAAGTGAAGGCAGTGAAGTTCTCCACAGTTATGAGAGACAATGACTTTGTTTCCCTCCTGTCACGTAAGGTTAAAGGTCACCCCGGTTTGTTCTCAGACGCTGACATTGAGTTCTCCTTCCAGGCAGTGTTGAGCTCAATGTGGGGCTGGAACTAATCAGGATTTCACCTGAGAATAAATCCATTGATATGTGCCTGTTATTTGTTCCACCTTTAAAATGAAAACTGCTTATCAAATGACCACATAGCAAACTATTTTACTAGTTCACACCATAAAACATGAATTTATAATACAACTGAGAAAAGAGACAACTGCTCATTTTTGAGATGCTGAATTAATCGAAAGCAGCGCCTTTATGACGAAGTGTCATAATACTTAATAGGCAAAGTTGTTTTTTTCCTGACAATAAAGTTATCAGTTTCTTGTCTGATCTTTTTACTTTATTACAATTTATTTTGAAAGATTAGCTTACCAGCAACTCCAAAAATGAGGCTTTAAGATCTATTATCTGTGATCTTAGTCGAAGTGTCAGTAGCATTCTTCCTCCAAATTATCTTGAAACTTTTCCAAAATCAAAGGCTGCGCTTAAGTTGCCGTTGAGATGGAATGTGTTCAAGCATGAAAACATTGAATGCATGTGCACAGTTTGTAAATCACTGGATTTAAATGCTTTCTATTTTAATTTGTGAGAAATTAAATTATGCTACAAAAAACAAACTGTTTCTTTTGAGCTACAATACACGGCGTTAAAGAGCTGTCATTGCCAACAATGGATACACACATGTGCCAACCTTTGTGTTGCCTCAGATGAAAGCAGAGGGAGGAGAGCAGGAAGAAAGGACGAGACAAGAGGAAATGTTTTTTGCCTTGTTAAGGATGATGTAATTCAAGCCCAGCCAGGTAACCCTGTGCTCCGTGAGAAGTCAGTCAGAAAGCAAAAACAAAAACACTCGCATGCACGCGCAAATGCACCAACATCGCCGCAAGGATGAGATGTAATTTTATTTCTAAATTCAAATCAGAAAAATTCCAAATAAATCCAATCATATATGTCCCAATCTATTACTCTGACGCTGAGAGGCCGCATTAGAGCGCAGAGACAGAAATACATATACACAACACAGACGCACACAAACACACACACACACACACACACACACACACACACACACACACACACACACACACACACACACACACACACACACACACACACACAAGGGACCCAGAGCTGTCATGGGAGAGTGGGCTGTCATTTGGAGAGGTGAGCCAGGGGACGAGGAGAAAGGGGATAGACTGGCGGGCTGGGCAAAGAGCAAGAAATCAAGACGTGATGGAAGTAAAATATGAAAAAAAAACAAGGGTACACATAAATGAGGTTGGAGAAAAAAGCCGTGACTGGAGTTAAGGGAGATCAGAAAGGAGAAAGAAAGGAGAAGGGAGGATTAGGAAGAGATGAAGTTGGGAAAGAAAGCACAATTGATAGGTAGAAAGAGATGTCTCAGCAAGACACATCCCCACTGATATACACACTGGAGGGTATTGGATATTCAGTTTGATGTATTAGTGTACTGCTGTGCCACAAAAGTTATATATTGACACCCTGAAGAGTGTGGAATGAAAATCTAATTGCAGACTCACCCCAGCAGGGAAACATTATTGGCCTTTTCCACAGATTTCTTTTTTTTTAACTTATAATCAATACGTTGCTTTTAACCCTGCATCCAGAGACACCTTCTAATGGCGGTGTAGAAGACTCATTTGTTCAGCTTTGGAACGCACAAGATGAAAAATGTCTGAATAAGAGAAAAACCAATGAGTGTCTGAGGTTACGAGCACAGTTCTTGCTTTATGTGTTTCCTTTGTGCTCATTGTAAGATCAAAGGCTGTGCCGAAGCGCGTCGGTCTAATTTGTTAATAAAGTCGATCTTCATACTACAAGCTAAAGGTTGTTGACCTCTTCTAGCCTTTCACTCTTCATGCAGCTTGGTAGTTGATGAAGTTGTGCCGGAAAATCCCACTCAACCTCTCTGTGTTACTCGTGGGTTTTTGTCTTTTTACCAGTTTTTCCTCATGGGTCTTGGTGTTTAATATCATTTTAAGTTTTTCCTTGGATATTTTGGTTGTTTAGGACTCAGAAACACAAACCTTTTGTTTGCTATTTGACCCTTTTGATTAAATTACTTTTTCTTCTATCTGCAAGTTGGTCCTCATCCTTGTTTTTTTTCTACCACTATGACACATACATGACCAGCTGTCTCTGCTGTTTATTTTGTTGTTTCTTAAATATTTAGAATGGCAAAGTTGACTTGCTTTTCAAATTTAGAGGAAATTAAGTTAACCAACATCTGAGAGAACCATTTTGTTTATTCTGACAACTCACTGAATTTATATTTATGATTTACAGATGTCCTGCCGTATATGAATCTGCTGCCGAAATGTGTTATTTCACGCAGAAGGGCAGCTTCAGTTTAATTCAATGAGGAGGTAACTACTAGCCGCTTGTTTTACACTGAATGTTTCCTGACTTGAGATGTCACTGCGAGACATCTTGATATTAATGTCAAGGGTCTCCAGAGGTAAGACATGACGTAAATAAACAATGCGGAAGTAGCAGACTAAGCAACAGAGTCCACTACACGACGCTATACTGACAATATTTGCCTTTATATCAATGCTATGTGTAATCCAATGGAATGACAACAAAAGAGTGGAGAACAACATACTGGCGAACAGAAAAAGTAATGCAGCCGTTTAATTATGTACGTATGTATGTAATTATGTGCAGACACTTTATGCACCGTGCAGCAGTCACAGAATATAAATGTCACTCTCCCTCCTATTGACTCAAGCTGAATACTCTGGGAGAAATATGCTGCTGTGTTCTCACATCAGCTCACTCGGACTTGCTGCGGAAAAAATACTAGGGGTCTGGCCGAAGAAATTCCGGGTGAAGTCCAAGCGAAAAATTTGGCTGTTTGCGTTCAGATATAGCCTAAAGCCCCTCCGGGTAATCTCCAGAGTTTTTCAGGAGATTTCCGGATGTGTGAAACAGGTTAATGACTAAGACTTCACTTTTTGATTAATCCATGACTTGATAATTGGCACTAGCCTTAAAACAGGTCTTCCAGTTAAAGCAAGTCTTGCTCAGTTTACATAGAGAATTATGAGACTATGCATTGCACATGTCCGCTGTGTTTCAGTAGTTCCAGGCTTCCTCTTACAAGCGTTACAGTAAGTGTTCAACAGCTGTGAACATGCATCACTTGAACTTGGAGGTGGTTCAACTCCAGGCTATACCTTTACACTTTTTACTGTCTTCTGTTGTTGTGAGCACAGATTTAATGGCTCTCTTGCCTTTAACAGAAAGCTAAGTTGTATTTTATCTGTGTGATGGAGCTGATGTTCAAACATGGAAGTGGAGAAAGATATCACAGAATAGGATGAAAAACTGCAAACTGGTAAGCATGGCTCTGATCTGAAAGTGTGTAAGTTTGATTGAACGTCCAGTGTCAGAATGTGTTTTTTTTTAAAATATTGAATTAGTGTGTAATTTCACACCATTGCATGTTTTGAACACTCTAGGATGTCCTTTTTTTTATAGTTTGGGCGGATGTGGACATTTGGGTTCAAATTACGAATTAGGAGAATTAGCAGAAATAGTGTCTCAAATAAAAAAAACATATAGTAAAAAGAAACGGAGTAGCGTCGATCATACATTGGCCATTGCCAACAGACTGTTGTCATAGAGACAGGACAAACCTGCAGTACTTTACTTCTCAGCGCTCAAACGCACAGCCAGCGCCGTTCTCCCCGGAAAAAACGCACGGTGGACACAGGGATAATCGAGTCAAAGCCATGAGCGACTTTCTGAAACCCCACAGTACACTTACTGTATATTGTGCAAGCGTTACTGGTGTGAGATTCTGTGCAGTTTATTTTTCTTTCATATGGATGTGGGTGTTTAAGCCACTTTGAAGGTTTGACTTAAAATGTGCCTATATGCAAATTCTACACAAAGACATACAACAACAACAACAAAAACAACAAACCACCGTGACATGGGTTACATAAAAACTAAGAATCTGATTAGAGTCAGGAAGAAAGACATTGAAGATGTGACAACAAGAAAATGACCTGTCTGTTTGAGTTTCCCTGATTCCTCTCTTTCAGATATGGAAAGTCTGCTTATGGGGCAAATGCAATATATTCTTCTCTGACTTATTCGCTGACCCATAAAACAGACATTTTTTTCTGTATGTGAATAACGCTATATGTTTTCATATGTGTAGCTTCCCTCACTCTTTCTAAAATGCTGCTTTTTATATTTTCTAATTTGATATGTTTGTTCAACAGTTTTTTTTCCTGCCAATTGGAATGGGACTCACCTAGGAAAAAAGCTCCTTAATGTGTTATCTGAAGGTAGGAAAATCCAACCTATCAGGTGGGTTGGAGAACAATTAGACAGCTGGGAGTATCAAGCACAGCAGCAGTAAAAATCATAATGGTCAGCTGAAGTATTATTTGGCCAAATGAAGATCTATTTGTTCTGTTTACAAAAATGAAGCTGCTCAACCAGCTGGAACCTGGATGCAGCCGACAGCTGTATCGACATGGAATGACAGTTCAGAGCTGATGATAAGAAGAAGGCTTGAGGAGTAGAAAGTCCAGAAGAAGAGAAAAAAAAGGCTGGGTACGGAGAGACGGAAGAGCAAAAGACTCAAGATATGTGGGGTTAACAAATGTGACATGACTGCGTGGGAGAAGGAAAGCTCGTCTGTGTAATGGAGAGAGACAGAGAGATAGGAGGAGAGGGAAGGGGAGATGGACACAAGAGGTCAAAACATGAGATTCAAGACACAAAGGCAAAAAGAGAGATGACAAATGAAAAGTTGCCTGACAAGCAGAACCGAGCGTATCTAAATGACTGCTCCTTCCAGCCATTAGTTTGTGGAAATCATTGTAACCTCCTAACCTCTGGCTGTCCTTTTGCCTCATTTCATCTGCTTCCAGTCTCCTCTCCTCTTATCATCCTCCCTTCTTATCCTCTTTGTCAGCCTCTCTCCTTCCCCCGTTGTCCCCCACACAGCCATCCTTGCATCTTTTCTCCTTTTGAGGGTTTCGAGATGACATTGGTGCTGCTTATTCATCAGTGCTGTCCTTGAGTGAACTGCATACGTGACCTGACAGCCAGTTAAATACTCTCACAAACACACACACACGATTCCGATGCACGTTAACATACGCATGCACACACACACACACACACACACACACACACACACACACACACATAGGTACACACACAGCCAGAGGGGACGAGAAAGATGAATGACAAATGACATAAGTAGTTAGGGGAGGGATCTTGTGAATCTCAAAAGACCTTGGGCAGAGGACAGTGTGACCATGGCTTGCATCCTTTCCATCATTAATTCTGGAGACATCCTACCTTTGATATTCAGTTCAGTTCATTTTACGTATGACTCATGAAAAAAAAAGAAAAGGGAGCACTCTTATCTGGAAACATCTGTGCGTGAGTGTGTCCTTGCACATTCATGTTATTATGAGAACTTTTAATTGTGTTTGCACATGTGTGCGTCGTGCAATTATAGTCTGACAGATAGAAGAACCATTCAAGAAGGAGCAAAATCCATACTTTTTGCTTTGGAAGGATTTTTTGTAATATGAAAAAAATTGAAGGTTATTAGCATTTTACTCTTTGTTATATATACTCAATCCTAATATTGGGTGGATGAGTAACTTGCCTCTTCTCTGACTCCCCGAGGTCCCTGTGTGACCCTTCCCATATAACATGTGTATTTATGTATGTATTTATACGTGCATGTGCACGTATATATATATATATATATATATATATATATATATATATATGTTTGTGCATGTATTTATGTTGTCATGATTTGGTTTTGTATTTGAGTTTTCCTGTTTTATCCCAGTGTTGCTTGTTTCCCTTGTGTTAATGTTCCCTAGTGTTGCTGGTTTTTCCCTTGTGGGTTTCCTAGTTTTGTCTTCAGTGTTTTCTGTTTTGTCATTTATTATCCTCGTGTATCTCTGTGTTCTAGTGTGTTTTGTTAGATTCTTGAGTTCTGTGTGTCTTTAGTGTTTCATGATTTAGTTTGTAGTTGTCCTCAGTGTTTCTTATATTCCTGCCTCTGTGTGTTTGCCCTGATTGTCTTCACCTGTGTCTTGTTAGTCTCACCTGTGTTTGATTACCCCTGTGTCTATTTAGTCTCTGTGTTTCTTCCTTTCTGTGTCAGTTCATTGTATGTATGTTGTTTCTATGTCGTTCGTTGGTATGTCTGTTTTTGATCCCTGTATTTTCTGTTGTATTTTCTGAAGTGAGTTTTTGTTTGCCTTTTTGTTAAAATAAATAGTTAGTTAATTCTGCACTTGGGTCCACCTCTACTCGTTTTCTGACAATCGTAATGTATGTGTTGTGATGAAGGTCACATTAACACCATATCTTTCTTTTTATTTAAGATTTATTTTTGTTTTTTTGTGCCTTTTATTGGAGAGATAGGACAGAAGATGGAAATCAGAGGGGGGGGGGGCGGATTGACATGCGGGACAGGAGCCACAGGTTGCATTGGAACCTGGGTCGCCTGCTTGGAGGACCGATAGCTTGGGTCATGGAACGTGCGCACTAACCACTGTGCCACCAGTGGCATAATGTTTCCCACAGGCAAAAAAAACAAACACTTTTTTTGTCATTACACCATCCCTTTAACTATTTAAGTTTTTTTTTTTAATATAAATATAATATCCAAAGATACATCTCTAGCCAATAAAACCAGGGGCTGCAGTGGGTGTCATATTTCAACTGGGCTGAAGCATCCCTTTTTGGAGCCAAAACCGCGAAGGATGCAGCACCAGAAATTGGTAAATTAAAAAAATATTTTTTAATGATTGAATTTAAATTACTTCACAAATAAAAATATTTACATGTGCATGTAAAGGATCATTATTTTTATTTATGTTTTCTTTCTTTCATTAGACAGTATTTTTTTCTTTCTTTCTTTTTCTTGTGTTCTCTTTACTACCCATTTGGCTCATAACTTTGATGCATTACACTGCCACACACACCATATCCAAAAAACTGTACCTCTATTTCAGCCCTGCTTAGAACAGGCTGTTTTTGTGTCTGTAGCTTTAAATGCAAATTAGCTCTGTCTGACCACGCCAGTATCTGGAAGGGCTTGGGTTGGTTGGACTTTCTTGCACCATGCCAAATTGTTTACAGTGAGAAGGCAGACTCAGGGCAGGAAAAACACTTGTCTGTGGGAGTGTCCTCCAAGGATGTCATGAAGGGAACATTTACGAACGGCCTGTTTGAGCACACATTTTCTGAAAAGTGAAGCAGGCAAAGATGGAGAGGATGGACTGTTCTCATCATTGCAGGGTTTGTAGACAGACAAGAGACACATATTAGTGTTGGAAAATAATGTATAAGTGTACATAATATGTGAGCTTTAAATCTATCATCTGTATCATGGTTGTATTGTGTCTTTTCAAATGTTTTGATGTTTTCTGTCATTTTTTTGGGGATATTTGTTTCTATGTGCACATATTTGTTTTGTTTTTGTTCACCTTATCACCTAAAAAAGATTGATGAGAACCACACAGGAAAATCTTAAAACACATTTTCTTTTACTTTCAAAACAACGAGCAGGGGAAGGAGTCAAGAATCGGTTTGATTGGCAGAAGCATAAATCTGCCAACAAGCAAATTTGCTTGATGTCGCTTGAGCCTTTATGATCCACTGTACTGCACCTGGCTTTGCCCTTAAAAAACAGACAACTATCAAAGCCAATAATTGCAGTTAAAGACAATTGTTATTTTTTTGTCATACATTGTAACATATACTATATGGAGTCTGTACCTTGATTCTAATTGATTCACATTTACTGCCCTAAGATTAAGATTGTATTTCCTGCTTGTTGTACTTTTACCTTGTTGGACTTGTACCTTCTAAACCTTTTTACCTTTGGCATGTTACTAGTGTCTCTTGAATCTTGACTTGAATTACTGAAAGGATAATATGTTAACTCCAAGGGGGATTGAGTTCTTCTTGTGAAATAAGTTCCAAGTACTTATCATTTCATTTTCATTTTTCATGCATGTCTCTCTGTAGTTGTTACTGCTGAAAAATATACACAAGAACACCAACAAGATAAAATGGTGCATGAATCAATTATTTGTGCAAAATAATGGCTGTATTTGACAGTGACTCATAAACATGAATTCAGTCTGGCATTGTGAAGCTATCCCCCAGTGCAATGTTTTTAATAACACACACACAAAGACACAAACACCCTCACACACACAAACACATGCAAGCTGGCATTCTGACTCCATCCCTGGGCACAGCACATAAATCTTCCCTAATAACAGCGGTGGCATTTCAGCAACAATAGGGATTACACACAACCTCTGTCGAATGGTCTACCAGCCAGAACACACACGGACACTGACATAGATGCACACATACTCAAGATACACAATATGTTGCAAGTTCCTGAAGGGAGAGAAAGGCAGACAGAAAACGAAAGAGAAAGAGAGAGAGAAAAAAACTTCCCTTGATTTCTCTTGTTTTGTTTTGTTTTGTCAGGCGATATTCATGAGGTGCAGCCTCACACGGCTATACCCTGGGAAAGTTTCTCATCGGGTTTCAATGCAATGAATTGGAGGATACATTTTGAATCTTCACCACACAAATAAATGTAAGTAAAGGCGTATGCATATAGTATATCAACCTGAAAACACATAAGGCTCTGTATGTATAGATGAAGAAAATCCATCAGGAATATCAGGATGAGATTGATTCATTGAATTTTTTTTTTTTCATTTATTCATTGATCCATTTATTTATTGGGCTCCTAATTTCACGGACTGTTGGCTTGTTTAAAGTGTGCATGGATGTGTAGTTCCTTGTGTATAAACACACATATTATGTATATTGCACACAAGGTAATTCAGAGATAAATACTAGTCATTGATAAGCAACTGGATATATATTTTTTTTTATTTAAAGCTTTATTTTTGGGCTTTTATGCCTTTATTTTTTTGGTAGGACAGTGGATTGAGTCAGAAATTGGGGAATGAAATGCAGGAAAGAAGCCAGAGGTTAGATTTGAACCTGTGCCTGCTTGGAGGACCATAGCCTCTGTACAAAGGGCAGATGTACTAACCAGTAGGCTACCGGCACCCCAGCCACTGGATTCCTTCCAGTGATAATGTACATTGTTTCCCACAAATAGCCACATTTCCCAGTAGTTTATTGGAAAACAGAGCAACAGTTTACCACATAAAAGACCAACGCAGACAAACACACATATGTGTATTGGAGTGTTCCTGAAGTCTCTTAAACAGCTGAATGCTCTTGAATCAATGGCCCATGAGAACTGTATCCTTCTAAAGATTCCGCTTGTTGATAAATGGTAAATGGATTTGAGCTTGTATCACATTTTTCTAGTCTTCAGACTACTCACAGCGCATTTACACCGCAGGTCACACCTACACATTCACCAACTAATCCCATTCATACGTATTCATACGCTGCCTCCGAGTGTGCCCAAGGACACAGTGGACATGGAGGATCAAACCCTCGACCTGCGAACCCCGGGGATCGGACCCTCTACCTGCCGGTTGAGAGACGACGACTCAACCAACTGAGCCACAGCTCCAGTAAAGGACGAAGAATTGAAGGAAGTTCATCTTTAAAATCAGCTGCTGGTAATTCGGCTGAAGGAGTTATTTGACATTAATTAATATAAATGTTTAAAGTGATATGTCAGTTTTATGTCAGAAAAAAACAAGCTCTACACACACTAGCAAAAATGCTTCTGTGAACTTTGCAAGAATCCAGTAGTTAAAACAACAACCCTGAACTCAATCACAGCAATGAAAAGTAACAATGTGCATTTTATTTCAACTGCACAGTCAGATGCTGAATAACAGCCCCGGAGTGGTAGAAATATATTTTCCTCAGACCAACCTTTCTACCTGACATGCCAAGAAACAAACTCTTGAGGGAGAGAAAAAAGCTCAAATGTATCCCCAGAAATGTGTGCTGCCCCCATATGACCCTGTCGGATCAGCTACGATAACAATGTGTCCCACACTAATGTACTAATGAGGAACTGTGTCGGAGAATTTCTAAAGCGTCACCTCAAATAATGGAAATTTGTCAGGTAGTTTGCGAGACTAGTCACACTATTCATCACTGTCAGACTATCTCTATCCCCATCTGGAGGAGTTTAGGAATGCATAGCCTACAAACTCCTCTGCTGCAGTGACTCTTACTTCACTTGCAACAACTGTGATATTTTATTAGGTGCATTACTAACTAGTGAAGGCCAAGATTTGCAAACTTGAACATAATATGCTTAAGACAATGTTTTTGTGGACAGTTAAGCGCCTCATTTAGAAGATTTTATCTCTATCACACTGCTCATCTGAACAGACACGTACCTACACTGCCAGCCGTGTTATAACCTGAAAGAGTTGAGGTCGTGACTGAGCTCAAACAACAATTAAGATGAGACATGTTTATTAGTTTTTCATATATTGCTCCTATTTGTGGTAATGATTGTTCTGACAAACTGCATACGAGATTATCACCCTTATATTGCTGCTTCGGTGGATAGTTGGTAATTACAGAATACTAATGATTATAGTTTGTAATGATTTGCATGCTATTATGTTGACTTTATAGGAAAATAATCAGGTGTTAGAGTCATAAACCTCCTAACCTACTGCTGAGCCTAAAAGTCTTTAAACTGCTGTTTCTAATTGATCTGTCACAGGAGCACTTATAATAAGATGCCTCAATTTGCAAAAACCTGCGACAGTCGGAGGGGCCTTACTTTCATTTTTTGAATGTGCATGGCTCAGTAACTGAAGATGGAGATGCACAAGAGTGTCACTGCAGCCCAGAAGAGAAGTGATTTCCACACACCCTGACTGAAGACTCTCCTCTATAATTACAGCTATTGATAAGAAGCAGCAAGCACTTACTCATAATTACTGGTCTCTCTGCTAGGTAACAGCTGCTCGCCAGACAATGCTGGAATTTTGGAATCAGATCTGTGTAACTTAGAAACTGAGAGGAGAAAACTACAATACCAAAAGACTGAGGGGAAGCAGATCAAAAGCCAGGCAGACACTGTGTGATTGTTTATTAGTGTCATTGCTGTTACATGGTTATGGTAATGTCCTCTGCTCATGCTCACTTCTATTATTTATCACCTGGTACCTGTTGCACAAAAGTTAACTGATTGATGTATTTTAATTCACTCTAATTGTGTTTTTCAGACAGCACAGTGCACATCATGACTCCAGTTAGACACTGCTGATATAACAGATACCTGCTGCCTTCAGATGGCTGCAAAGACAGTCACACAAATAAAATGATGGCTATTAGTAAAGCATCCCTACTGTTGTGGATATCAGGGATGGTAGGAGTCATGAATCCTTTTTATGACTGGCTACATTTAAGGTCTTATCATAATGGGTTAACATAATGTCAACTTGCTTGCAAAAATGAATATTATATTGGGTGTTCCTTTCACCAAAATCAACAAGAAATTACAGAGCATAGTGTGCTGAGGTTTGACCTGTCTTATCAACTTGTCACTTGTCTTGTCAACAAGAATGCAGCATTGCAGATTGGCATAAAACAACCATCTACTGAACCATACCGTTGGTATAGTTTGATGACAGGGCAGGAAGTGTTATGTTAAACTATAACCAAGGGATGTATATCAAGTTCTACATGGGCTCTGACACCGCGGATGATGGAGGAACTGTGCTACTGTCTCTTTAAAAAGGCCAAGTGAACTTGTTCTCAGGGACTGTATTCATACTGGGACCAGTTGTGTATCACCCTGCAGAGCATCTGCTCTTAATGCAGTTCTTTCAGCTTATGTTCCACGGTTGAACTTGTTTTTGGACTTCTGCATGTTATTTGTAATTTGCTGCACATTTTTCCCATAGTAAATCATTTTGACTGTTGTTGATCGTTTGCCCTTTCCGTCCATGGTAGTCATAGGTCAAATGTTTAAATGCACAGTATGTAAATTCCTCCACCAGGGGGCTCTCAATCAACACAATAACAAAAGTTGACGTTAAGCCCCCCCCCCCTTTCCTGAGGTTAAATGTTCATTTATCTGCCATTATCTATTTAAACATTTTTCAATAAAGCATTGTCTGAATCTATTAAAAAGCTTTGTCAAAACGACTCGATCCAATCAAATTTCTACCCATATTATTCCCCGCCTTTTATTTTGTGATAGATTCTATCCTATTTGAGTTGTAAACACGGCACGACACGACAGTTCTCTCACGACTCTCAAAGTTTTGCTTGATATGAACTTTAAAGGAAGCCTCTACAGCACGTGCATTTGTGTTTTGGTGTGTATTATATAAATACATTTGCAGTGTTTGTAGAGGGTGTTAGGAGAAAGACAAAAAGAAGTGAGCCAAGACAAGAAAGGAGGGCATTTTGGGGGCAGCGAGTAAAAAACACAATAATACTGTGGAGGCCTGCTCGTCTCAGTGGAGCACAAGAATGCACAAAAAGCAAAATTGGTTTGTTTGTTTTCAAATGGCCACCGTCAATGCAAGCACAAGGGAAGTGCAAGGCTTTGGTCTGCTGGGACACAGAATCAGATGATTGTTTACAGTGAGGATGGTTCTGTAGTCTTTGTTGTTGTTTTTTTACTTTAATTCACTTGTTCTTAGAAAATAACACTTGCTAAGACGCATTCCTGGAAAATGATCTTGGGAAATCATGTTTTTTTTTCTTCCTGCATTTCCTGTGAAGACAAGACAAAGCTTTAGTGCTGTCGAGAGATGAGGCATAACTTTCTGCCGTACAATTGATACGTCGCTCTTCCTCTCTTTTACTTTTTCATTCCCCCTTACCACAAATATCCTAATGTAAGAGTATATTTGCATGTAACAGTATGTGTAATCATGGGGAGTTAAGAATCTGTGTCTCTTCGTAAGGGTTTGATGGAAGGTGTTGTGAGTGAGGATGAGAAAGAGAGAAAATGAAACATGAAAATCTACACAGGATTAATCTTTCAGGAACAGTGTTTCATTTATCTGCTAAAGACTCCCTTATCGTGTCTATTTTTTCTCACTTGCCTCTCCTTTTTACCTCTTGAGTGTCTGCGCTGCTTCCTGCTCTGATCAGTCTTACAGCTGTGTGCAAATAAATTGGCAATTTCCTAAAAAAATAAAATAATCACAGCAATTAACCAAATTTGTTCTTCGAAATCCTCAATGGCAAAACCACTTACCACTTTAATAGCAGACCTGCACTGAAGTGTCCTCCGAGATTGTTTGATTTGTGTATGTCTATGAGTTCATGAGTCACACTCTACACAAAGAGCAGAGTGCACCTGTCGGGGATGGAGATAGTGATTCTAAAGAACACATCACCCTTTTCAAATGAGTGCATGTAAGGGCTGACGGGGGAGATGAGAGGGCATCAGGAAAAATAACACAGAGTTTATTGAAAGCATGTACAAGTGTGTCCTTCTGTGCGCTACAATACCCAGGCGTGAACACACAAAAGACAAAATCGCACACAAAACCCACTGCGGAAACATGTCGGAAATGGTTTCCACTTGCATACCACAATTCTGCTAACATGTGCAGACCTGACTGTTTTAAAAGCTTAGACTTCTTAAAAGGCTGCAGAGAGTTGTCCAACACACTAACTGTACAACCAACAGGCCTTAAAAACACAATGCAATAATGGTTACTTACATATTTCATCATTGGGCCTAAAGTGTCAAGACTCATCAGCATCCCTGTGTCCCAAAAAAAATATATGGTGTATGCTAAAATGGAACGCTTTGAAAGAAAGAAAAAAAGATTAAAGGTTCATGTTTTTTTTGTAGAGGCGTTGAAAAACACATTGCAGCAGCTAGAGTTTAAAATGCGAAAATAAGGTATTTATACACTCAAAGTTACCATTGGAGAATTGAATTAATGAGACTTAAAGTAGTACTGCAAAAGGGAAAAAATCAAGGCTGAAGTGTTTTTACATTAATTAGCCCTCCAGATCTGTCAGAGTAGGAAGATTGATATCAAATGACATACAGGATGTTTGATTCACATTAACTTACTAATCTCAAGTGCTTTTCTTAACATGCCTAATGTTTTTGTATGCAAAAAAAAGGGACTATAAACTGTTCACTCCAAATATGCGGCAGTGCCAGTTCACTTCCTGAGCACTCCGGAGGTGCCCCTTGAGAAAGGCACAGTCAGGTCAGTTGTTGCATCTTTGCAGTGTCTGTATTTTATTGAACTAGTTGGGTCTTCACTGTTCAAAGCCACTATGTTATGTATCATTCTCATGAAAATAGACTTTCTCTTCCCCTCTCTCTCTTGCACAATCTATAATGTATGCTAAAAGTTGTAATAGCAATAAAAAGCCACAGTTGGACGCATACATGCTTCCTGCAGGGATCTCCAACAGAGGTATCTTAGAGATCAAGCTGTTAAACATACAAATGTACAATCACAAACATCTGCTTAGCTTAACCATGCCGCTCAATAGCAAGGCCAGGATATTGAGACAAGGAAATGATTCCCATCACAACAGAGCAAAAAGCACAGTCTGTAACCAGTGTTTAGGAAGCAACCAACCAAAATACTATTATTCAGCCATGCATTCAACGCTCCTTTACCATCCATCCTTTAACAAGCATTGACTTCCAAATGGGACACGCATTGGCTTCAGAGAGGACTGTCTTTGAGAAGTGTGGCCTCGTAGGGGGACTAGTATCGACTTCAAAGGACACATGCTTTGAAACACATTCGATTCAAATGGGCTAGATTCAATACAGCATTAACTTCAAATGAGTCATCCTTCATAGTTTATTGACTTCAAACGGAGAGAGAGAAGTGAACAGCAGTACACCCAGTTACTGGTATGCCATAGAGTCCTCATGAAAGCAGGGCGGACATCCATCTCTGCTGAGAGGAAAAGTGATAAAGTTTTAGAATTTTACCTTTCAGAATTTAAGCTTAGAATAACAGATTCAGGTGGAAAACTGCTTTATGGATCCTTCATGACAAATAATTGCTTTCCAAGGTACTTTATACAAAACAAGAAGGGTTTTGTCAACATTAAAAAAATATACAGTATTTATATATATATATATATATATATTTTTTTTTTTTTATTCTAATGGCCCACTTTATTCGGAAAAAGGAAATGTAGTAAATACAAGTTTGTTTCCCGTGCAAATTGAAGTATTTAGACTTTGTAGTCTTGAAAATTAGATATCTAGTTAGGGATTTAAAAAAAAAAAATGAAGATGAAAATTGTTATTAAGGCCTGACCGGTGGATAGCGAGGAAGAAACTCATATATTTTCCATTAACAAATCAAGCGAATATCAAGTATTCTACCTATTATTATTATTTTAGTAAATTTGCTTATGTCGCTTAAGAGCCATCAAACAAGACTAAATACCTCCACAATGGCTCCAGGCGGTATAAATGCACTGACTCATGCACTCTATTCACATAGATAAACATGCAAGACCAAACACAAACTCTCATGCTTAGCAGCTCTCTGAAGACTGTGACGAGATCAATGAACATGTTGACATATAAAGCAGGAAGGATGAAGGAACACATTCCCATTTCTATGAGTGCATGTAATGTGAATCCACCTCAAGCCTGACAATGTGTGTTCATAGATAAATAAAGGGTCAGAGTCCCTGCTTCATGCTCTCCTCTGCTTTTGAGCTCATTCCTCAAGCTCTCATGTCTCTTTTCTTACCCTTTCATTGCTCCCCCCCCCCACACACACACACTCACTCATACTCTCTTCCCCTTACCTCTCTCTCAAGTACAGTAAATCTCCACTTTCCTGTCTCCTGGCTGTGAGGTTCGGTGGAGAAGCAGATAGTCAGTGACACTCCCAACGAAGTGCTCAGCCTGATACTGGCTCCAGCTCTCCCTGGGGGATAAGAAACTGACTGGAAAAACAAAGGCATGCACACATGCATGCACACACACACACACACACACACACACACACACACACACACACACACACACACACACACACACACACACACACACACACACACACACACACACACACACACACACACACACAAACATAGCCGCACTTTGGGTTACGACTTTGTGAAGACTGTCACTGCCTGGATTTATGCACCAGACCCTAGCACGCATAGAACATAGAATCTAAGTAAATATAATCCTACCTAGATCAAAATGCCAACTACATTACCAAACTGAAGTTTTTACTGTAAAGGTGAAACACTTTGAAAAACGCTGAAATATGGAGTAAGAATGCATCCATGTGATTGTCATTTCCTTCAATGACAAGAACATTAATGTAAAGAAGATAAAGGGTACAGCTACAGCCTGCATGGCCGCAGACACAGGGGTGCTTTAGCAATAGCAATTTTATTTATAAAGCACATTTCACAGATAACAGATGAGGTCAGTGTGCTTTACATTGAGGTTACAAACACAGCATACAACAACAAAACATGTCCACAGCCATGAATAAGGTACAGAAATCAAATCAATGAAGTCATACATATAGTGAAGGGATCACAAAGGCAGAATGAGACCATACTTCGTGTAAAAAAAAAAAAATCTACACAAAAGTTGTTGACAGATTTAACCTAAAACAAAAATGTGTACCTGATGGCACTAGTGTAAGAGTGAAAATAGGATATGCAAATAAGTTAGAAACATGTGTTGATTATGTTCTTTCTTTATGCAGACATAACTTTAGTATGTTCTTAAATGATTGCTATAATGTTGGTTACAAGTGTTTACAGTAATGTTATTAATCTGTTATTAGGTAGGCCAACTAGTGGGCGCTGTTCAGGCAGAAGTTAGCGGGGCAGAGGGAGAAGAAGAGAAGAAGAGAGGTTGTTGAATGTACCGTGCGTCGGAGAAGCTGACTAAAAGTTATTAGAAAGACCCAGAACGTGTTTGGACTGATTTATACACCCACGTCGCCTACACTAGAATAAATATCATGGAGCAAATTCAATTTACCATCTAATTCTCGGCTGAGGCCTTGTGTTCATTGAGTTTTGCTGATACCTAGCTGCTTAAAGTTATTTAACAAATTCAGGGTCACTGTCGTCATTTACAACAGACACCACAAAGGAAGACTACAATAATACTGCAATTACTGTCACAAGATGGTAAATGGACTTGATCTTGTATAGCGCTTTTCTAGTCTTCTAACTACTCAAAGCGCTTTTAAACCGCATGTCACACCTACACATTCACACACTGATGGCAGAGGATGCTATGTAATGAGACCATCAGAAGAAACTAATCCCATTCATACGCATTCATACGCCGCCGACAAAGCAGTGGGAGCAATTCGGGGTTAAGTGTCTAGCCCAAGGACACATCGGACATGTCGCTGCAGGAGCCTGGGGATCAAACCCTCGAACCTTCCGGTTGAGCGACGGCAACTCAGCCGCCCAGAAGATGGCTGAGCTAGCTGCACGCCAACTCAAGGCTGGCCTAAGGTGGCCTTAAAGTCAGTGATGATTCACTGGCTTTGAGCCTGCATAGGGACAGGAAGCAGGCTGTTTGTTTGTGTGTCTTTGTGTGTGGCTATGAAGGATTCAATGCCAGAGGGACAAAGAGATTACCGGTGGAGAATCAGAAGGACGCATTCGGATCCAGCATACTGAAAACAGAGAAATTGCTCTGCCTGTACGTGTTGTGTGATTGTTTACGGTGCCAACAACCTCATGTGTGTCCGTGTGAGCTCATGGGCAGCTTAAATGAAAATAAAGTGAGAGGCTGTTTTCAGGCGATTAGTCTGACCCCTAGTATTAGCTCTTTATTTCCCTTGGTAGCTAGACATATTAGACCATCCTCCAGCCCTTGAGCTCTAAACACACGCACACATGCATACACACAAACACTCATACTAAAACACACACACACACACACACACACATACACACATGCACAACACACACTCACTTGATATGCTGAAACATATATGTACCAGGTTTGAGCAGTAGAAGAAATTATTTGGGGAGATAAATAAAAGTCAGATTCATTCTAAATTGGATTCTTAAGGTTATCAGCTTGCGGGGCAACTCATCTGCAAGTAAAAAAAAAAAAAAAAAAAAAAGTTGTAAGCCCTTGAATTCTAATGCCCGTCACTTTACCACGGAAATCCGGCTTTTTAATCCCAGATCGGCTAAGTCCAGTCGTCTGGAACAAATAGCATGGCTGACAAGAAGACGGCAAAAATGTCAGGAAATCCATAGGAATTCTATATGTGTGGAATAAGCCTTGATGGGAACTGACGATTAGCATTACACACCTAAAATACAGCAGGTGTCGTGACAGCATGAGTGGCACTTGGATTAGAAAAATATATAGTGTGAGGAGTTATTCTTTTTTTTCGTACTCGACCAACTTAAAGTGAAAGATGGAGGGCTTTGAGAGGGTTGGTGAAGTCCCAAATGCATAATTCGCCTCCTTGAGCCTCACCTGTTCTCTGCGGCTGAAATTTATCTCACAGCGTCTGTGGGGGGGATAATATTAGGAATGCTTGAGCTGAGGGTTTTATCTTAAGGTCAGGTTTTACATATCACATCCACACACACACACACACACACACACGCGCACACACACACACACACACACACACACACACAAAACTAACGCAAACACAGTTGCTCAGAGTTGTTGAGAGTTGAACAGGCAAATACCATGTGTTTAAAAGTTCTTCAAATTTCTGCAGTCCTTTTCATGCTCGCATTCACAAATATACTTGCATAAGTGTGCACATGCATGGATAATGCCCCCCCGACATACAGACAACACACACTCAATTACACATCCACTGTTAGTGACAGCACCTATCTGCCACCCACAGTAAGTGACCTGGGTTAAATATGTAATGACTGCTTGTCCCACACTCAGGATTAATGGGCTGTGGAAAGAGGAGATAAAGGCACATAATTACCACACACACACACACACACACACACACACACACACACACACACACACACACACATACACAAATGCATGCATGCCTAAACACACACGCACACACACACACGCACACACAAGCATGTGCACATTCATAAAAAGATAAGAAACATCATTAACACTGCTGGAATCTTGTGTGGTGTGGTTGAGTTCCTCTAAAAGAATCATTAGCACATTTTAGAAAAGATATTATATTATCCCTTCAGATTACTATAACGTGCTTCTGTTAGTTTGGCAAAAAGTAAACCATGGTTAAAAGATGGGACTAATAAAAGATTTCCAGGAATCTGAAATGATATCAAATAATATGACAATATATTCCCATCACACTGTAGGTTACACTGTATTTCCTGTTAGCAATCAAAAAAGGGAAAACATGAAATATAATATTGTCAGTCACATTCCTTGTGTTGTTATCCAGGAACTCTTCCAATGCAGGCTAAGACGTAAGTATAAATCTCCCCTCTCTTATTTTCGCCCTCTCCTCAGTTCTTTCTTGTGTCCTTCCAGAGGTCAAATGTACTGTCAATGAACTCAATGTATATTTATGTGTAGAAATCTGTACCATCATTTAAAGGTTTTGAGAAGAATTAGAGGAAGTCCAAAAGAAGCAGGTTAAACCAAGAGGCAAGAGGCACAAAGTTACTAACTGTGAAAGTGAAATAATGGTTTATATGACTCAATGAAGACAACACAAAGTATGCAAAAGTCTCAGCTCTGTCAGGACACAAAAAAATGAAGCAAGCTGAATTGTAGAAAGTAACAGTTAGTTCTTGGCCAGGTACCCTCGATGATCGTTTTCATTTTTAAAGTAGTATAATAAAGAGTCCGCTCTAGGCTTGTTCTGTAATCTTGTCAACAAATGTTACCTTGAGAAAACACTTGAAATGAATTGGCGATATACAATTACACACTTGTATATATATTTTTTACCACCAACCCTTCATACCTTATATGCAACAGCACACTGACAGAATGTGGGCCTTTGCTGATGGGAAACCGACAAAACAGTCTCTTCTCCTGACAGAGAAGGGAAAATAGAAAACTTCACAGTAGGTGACCTGATAGAGAACAGTGTATTGAACAACATAATACAGACTGAATGTTGAATTTTTGAATCAACATGAAATCTAAACAACACCAACATAGTCTTAGTACACAAAGAAAGATGGGACCAAGCATGTGGAGGCAAACTACTTTCCAATAAATGTATATGTATTTATGTATCTGAGATGTTCTGATCCCATCACAATGATTAACACCAAAAGAAAAAAAATGTTCAGATTCTGTTCATTAGCTATAATAAATGATTGAATTAAGATAAGGACATGGTGAGGAAAGCCAAAGCTGTTTAACGCGGTCAGACAGTTCGATTAGAATAAATAAATACCTGCATGCATGTCCCTTGTCCTATTAGTAGAAAGCATTAATTCTTCTCCAGCCCCTCCTTAAATGTTCTAAAATGCTCCTTTGTTTTGTAGTTTCATGTTCCATATTACAATGAGACATCCAGCGTCGTTTTCATCAACTCCTCTTACATAATATCTTTGATCTGCAACCCACACATTCTGCATAATGCATAGAGATGATTCAAGTTTCCCAAGTGCACATACAATCACTTACTATATGTTCAGTAACACATAAATCAAAGGTATCTGTTCTTGCACCTCACAAACATGTAGTGTCTACACGATCCACGCATATTCAATCATTTTATTTCTGCGCTTTTTGATTTGTCCCCGTAGATGTGCTGTGTGTATAATCTCTTTCAATAATACATAAAAGAAATAAAGCTACTTATTCCATTATTAACACGATGGTGCTTGGGGACACCCGTGGTTTATTCTACATCATAAGTTGAAAGGCTGCCATGGTCACATCTATACTTAGTGGCTCTCATAAAGGCGCATGCACACACATATTGCATATTGATGTATGCATATATATTCACAAACATTAATATGATTGCTGATATGCACAAAGAGACTGAGGGTGACTGGAAGGTCTTTGATTGCACTTGAGCGGTTGTAAATGATTCAGGAGACGATGATGACGGTTGTCTCCTTGTACCTTCAGATCATGACAGAGAACAGGCAGAGACTGTCTTGTCAGTAAATTGAAGGAACAGCTCTGAGACCATTCAAAGGAGGGACCTGTGTATGGAAATCCATTTCTTTCTTTCTTTCTTTCTTTCTTTTTTAACAAATCTGTTTCATTAAGCAGAAGTTATGACAAAAATAGTCACCCATATTTGGCTTTTCTCATGGAAATCCTAAAAGTTGTCAACGGATAATTATGAATCTGGTAATTATTAGTGACATCTTAATGCTGGTCTGTGGCGCATAGAACGCACACAGAGGAGAAACTGTTCTTACAAAGGAGTTTTCTTGTCTTTGGAGCATGATGAAGTGATTCATGTGGCTGAGATCAAAAGGTCTTGGAGCTGTGCTGCCCATTGAAAAAGTGTTACAGCGAGCTGAAAGTGGAAGAAGAAATGAGCTACAAACTTTTCAGTTTTTTCAGACTTTCATGACTGCAAAGAGAATCATAGTTTCCACACATTTGGATGCATTTTTGATCTTAGCAACACTTCTGGAGATTTTAAGCCTCTTGTTTTGTGTGCAGAAGTGGTGGTCCCAGACTTTTTGGGCAACAACAGTTTCAAATCAGAAAATAATATCTGCTTGGGATGTACTGTATGTTGCTGCTGTTTAAAAAGATACATTTTAAGGTGGACACAACATGTTTGGCCGTTTACATACATGTCAGATTTGACGACTAAAGGAGATCTATGACGCTGATAATGTTACGATGATGGATGTCTATATGAAACCTCGGCAAAGTGTTTTTTTAAACACGAGACAAACATTTGTTGGCGTAATCCCCGGACGTGGTTTCCTGCTGCTCTGATCGAGACGTTACAAGAACTTTGCGAGACTTTTCCAAAACCTGACGTCTGGTTCTGTCGTCATATTAGAGCAGCACATGAAGCACAGCTGTAGGATACGCCCACCAGTGTCGCCAGACCGAAAATACAGCAATATCGTACTGCAGCTTTAAAACTATCATATTTTACCCTAAACGTACATATTAAAAACAAAAAGAGACGAGACAGGACCCAAATACCATGCTGAATAGCAAATCTAAACCCTGCACACCACATTAATGGTAATAAACGAACAAACTAGTATGTGTATTTGTAATTTGTTCTGAGCACTGCTCCGCCTCCAGACGATGTGTATCTAAGCTAGTAGCGTCTTATGTTGTTGTGACATGTGTTTTCCCACAGACTGTCAGGTGATGATCTGATTGGCAGGTAGAGACTGGCAGCAGAGAGGAGGGTGTGTTGGTCAGGTGCTGAATGTTGCTGATGTGATGCCTATCTCAGTCATGCTTATGTGATCTGTTGCTCTCAAGTCGCAAACAATAAAAAATGTAAAATGAGCTTACACTTTCTGCATTATTGATCGTACATCGTACAATAGTTATCGAACATCTGGCAACCCTGATGCGCAACCCGGCAGTCCTTTCAAGGACAAGCCCACATGGAAGCTGACTCAAATTTCCCTGTGACTGGCCAATCGTGGGGCGCTGGTGACGCAGTGGTTAGTGCACGCGCCCCATGTATTGAGGCTGTGGTCCTCCAAGCGGGCGGCCCCAGGTTCAAATCCTGCCTGTGGCTCCTTTCCCACATGTCATTCCCCACTCCCTCTCCCTGATTTCCAAATCTATCCACTGTCCTATCTCTCCATTAAAGAAGAAAAAGAAAAAAAGAGTTGGCCAATCGGAGAAAAGTGTGCACGCAGGGAGGGGGAGCCTTAAAGAGACAGCAGCCAAAATGAACCGTTTCAGGCAGAGGCTTAAAAAGGTTTCCCAGACTGACATAATTAATGGTGAAAGTGAGTATGATGTTGACACTTTTTAGTATATATTGTTAATATATATGCTTAACTTCAACTACATTTCAAAAGTTGTATTTTGGAATGAAATGTATTTCTCTCTTTTTGTGTGAAATTCCCTATATGAGGCAATGTAGTAACATTTAAGAAATGTTGAGTAGTTGGATAAGCTATAAAGTTTTTTTTAATCCCCTCTACAACCCAAAGGAACAGCAAACAGGGCTGTGTACTTCCTGCTACAGTTATCAAAGCTCATGGGACATCACCATGGTAACACTGACAATGTAAATCCCTTGTTTTCCCATCATTTGTTGTGAATGTGTGTGTGTAACATGCAACTTATCCGCTGGTGTTTATCACAGCTCATTACCACGACAACCCTAAAAGTTAAATCCTCTTATGCCAATGAGCTGCATTTAGATTTACCCAACTGCTCTTGGGAGAGAAACCCTGTTCACAACACACGCAGACACTCACAAGCATGCACACGCTGATAGGTTGCAACACTGAGTGTTTAGATTTATCCCAATACTCCGGGGAGATTCTACCTCATTATGCTGTGGATATGTTGGCTGCTGAGATGCTTAAGCTGAGGCCAGTGCTGTGTGGCCACCAGAGAGTTTAGTCCTGGCTCCTCCAATGCCTCTTATTTACCCAACTCAGGCAGGGACTGACTTCATCTGATAGCAGTCTGGCCACCGAGTCATTCTGGAGCAGCAAAATCAGACACATCAACATGTTTTATGCATAAACACATAAACAGAGTCACCAAGGCAGACGGAACTACACTGATACTCGCTTATGCACACAAACACCACACACAGACAGACACACACAAACAATAAATTGAATGATGAAAATGCAGACTCAGGAGAGCCAAGGTGGAGGAGATGAGATGAGTCGGCTCTGTCATTGCCCATGGGAGTGTGTCTTACGTCTAGACACACACAGATATTGAACAGCACACACAAACGTAGACGCACCAACACACAGTTTTGGCTCAAACGAGCAACAAGATGGCACCTCTCATCGAATTGATATCAATATTTGGCCAGAGAGATATTTACACTCCCCTTTAATCAGGGGGAACAGATGGCTCAAGGTCTGTGAACTGTGTCCATCCCTTTGACGAGGCACCAAGTCCTGGCGGTTTTTACATGCCGAGAAAGGGGGAGAAGGCAGCAAACGAGGGGAGAAAAGAACAGGAAAGGAAAGGAAAAGACGCATTGACATCTCTGGCCATGAAAGCAGCTTTTAAGAAGGTGTTATAAGAAAAAAATGGCAATAAAGGTTTATTTTGGGAAATTACAGCAAAGTGTGTGACTTCATTTAATTGATTACCGCAGCAGCCATGTTCCACATAAGTCAACATAGTGCTGTTTCTTAGTCCAAAAGGCTTTTTAAGGATTTGTTCACCTTAAGGGTACATGTAATCCTGCTTCATCACCTTATCATTTATATATATATATGTTTTTTATTTCCTTGACCTATATTTCCTTCTCTGTGAAATTTGTTGTCATCTGTGTTAGATGTTCTTCTGTAGCGCTGTCCTTTCTCATTTCTGTCTTGCTGACTTCAATAATGTAATGCAAACAGACACGTGTTCACACATTAAGGTTTTTAATCTGGACTTCAAATCCTTGCCTTCTCTCTCTCTCTTTCCGATTGTGTTTGTGCGTGTTTGTGCGTGTTTGTGTGTGTGTGTGTGTGTGCTTGTTTGTGTGTTGTGTGTTTGTGTGTACCATCTGCCCCGAGGAGTTCAACCTGAAAAAGGAATTTCATGTTTCCATCCTTTTCTAAAGCAACCCCTTAACAATTTGGGTAGACGGTTGCTTTGAGGTATTTGCCGCTTCACTCACGCTCGCAAACCAGACCAGACCGATTTCCAGAACCCACACATGACAACAAGTACACACAGGCACACACACATGCACAGTCAAATCACAAATGCTCACAAATAGATACAAACACACACTAATCCCAGCCTGGGTGTTGAAATTGCTGTGATACATTTCTATAGAATTGCACTAGAAGGCAAAAATTGCATAAATGCAACTTGGGAGAAAACCTTTTCACCGTTCCGGGGATTAAATCTTCCTTCTAAGCCCAGATCAAATATCTGATTGTTCAGTCTGCTGCTGCTTCAAGGTGAAGCAAATGCACACACATGCACACACACGGGCACACACACATTTTGATGATATAGATTAATCCATTTCAGTTTTTGCCTAGTATCCCATATTTTCAACTTCCATCCCAATACATATTTCATCTGTTCACAAAATCCATGATCATTTCCCTCACTCGTCCAAGAAAGCTTTAATTGCACCATCTTCAATTAAACATAAGCCAATATCCCCGAACAAAATCCTCTTTGCTTGGTTTAATACAGGTATCTTAATGCCTGTACAGAGAAGAAGGAGGGGATGGAAAGAAGAGGATTTTATGAGGCAGAGAAGATCAGGGTTAGTTCTCATAAAAAACTCATGGATTTAACTACCGTCTCTTTATCTGTCCCTGTAGAAGTCGTTCTCGTTATCCCTGCTTTGGACTCTCTTCATGTTTTGTTTCTGTCTTTGCTTGTTGCTCGTTTCTAACATAATGTATCTTCCTTGCCTACGTTGTTTTTTTTCCCACTTCTCCAGCCCACCCTCCCTGACCTTCCTCTCATCCATTCACCCTCATCCCCTCATCTTGTTCGTTCAATTCCAGGAACAGTCTGGGTGATCGGCTCGGGGATAATTACGCATGAGATGGAACCCCCAATCCTGAGTCTCCCTCTGCTCTGCAGTCAGTCCATCCTTCCAGACCAGCCCACTGACAACATCCTTTTCAATCATAACTATTATCTCAACATACATTCATCCGTCTCATCATTCATATGATCTGTCATTAAATATCTAAAGCGCATATTGTTGTGGCGACGTCAATGCTTGGGAAGTGCTTTCGTTCAATACAGCTATAGTTGTCCCGAGAAACTAATGCAGTGTCCTCGTTCTAGATTTGGATGCCCTTTTGTTTAGGAAATGCACTAACCCACACATTCATGTATCTATGATATTGAAAAGAGCCTTATTTCATGTTGAAAAAGGCTAAACATGAGAGAAATTCATACCTTCTTGGTATACCAATTCTGATCCTGTAAGCCAAATGGAAACATACTCACTGCTTCACATTACAACATTGGAAACGTAGGTCAGAGCAGGGTCATGAGGCAAATTGTAGCAATGTTTTACAATTTCCACTTGTGTATCGATAATTCAAATGTGCAGGGCTGTAATAGGTTTAACATTATAAATACAGTAAAGACAAATACAGGCGAGTGAACTGCTTTCACTGGTCGTCCTGTTTTTTTCTTTCAAATTGACACTTTAGGAAACTGGTGACAAATCAAACTTTCTGTTCTTCAAACACACATTAAAGGTGAATACGTTAACCAAGGGTGCACATGCTCCCCTTAACACAACATCTCTGGTTATCAAAGGTGGCATGATGACAAGGAAGTTGACCAACTGATTTGCCCGATTGCTTCGCCCTGCTTTCCACTATATCTCTGCTTCCTTGTTACTACACTAGACTTGAACTCCAGCAGCTGCATTGTCTGGTGCCTGCTATATTCAATGGAGCGTTATTAGCCTGGATCAACTGAGGCTGGCTGGCTGGATGAGTTTGTATTATTTTCCTTTCTCTTGTCCATGGATTCACATGGTAAACTGCTTAGGCAAGAAATCTCACTTGGAGAGCTTTCTAAAAAATAAAATATTACAAAAAATCTAATTTTTCACATCATTTCTCATTCCTTGAAGGAACTTGGCATATAGGACATGCTGGTATGGGAATATTCTGTAGGTTAAGTACTGATAGAGTATTTTATGTCAGTCACTCTGGGTTGCAGATCATCACAGGGATTTGTAAAATAGGCATAGCAAATTACACAATGAAAAATGCTTTATATATTCAGCAGAGTTTATTGAAATGCATCTTTTTTTTGTCCATGAATTAGACTGTGACATGATGTGAGGCATGTTCAGCCTACACCATGTCTTTGAAAAAATGAGGTCTACACAAAGGAAGCATGTGTAGTACCAAGCATGTGTGAACATACATATAAAAATACACCGGAACACCCAGGATTCACAGTCAGCACGAGGGTGTAACAAGATGATGAGTGATAGGGAACCGAGTACCCCGCTGAGAGAAATAATGAACAGGTGTCCAAAGCACAGGCCTCAATTAGTGTGTGTGTGTGTGTGTGTGTGTGTGTGTGTGTGTGTGTGTGTGTGTGTGTGTGTGTGTGTGTGTGTGTGTGTGTGTGTGTGAGTGTGAGTGTGCATTTGCTGAGATTGTCTGTCTCCACGTTTCTGCCTTTGTGTATCTGGTTATTTGCTTACACACTCCCCTCTAAAGTCTGTTGGAGTGCAGGCCTGTTGTTGACAATTAGAGGGGGTGACCTGAATGTCCCATTCATATTCCAAACATCATTAGTATGCAGCCAAAACAAAGGTGAAGAGACTATAAAGGCTGTCAGCGAGTCTGAATTAACAACCAGGGTGACAGTGTCGTCACCTCGTAGAGGGAAAGATTGACAGCCTTTGATTGCATTGTTATGCAATCACGTATTCATCAGCATGCATGAGTCATACAAGCGGGCACACGGACGTAGGCTCTCCTAAGCACAGACAGACAAAAAATATACATTATGGCACAAAAAAAAATCAGTTGTACAGAGTCTGAATCACTTTCAAATCATTATGGCTCCACCTCTTCTACTTCTTAAGACTTTCTCTACTCTGTTGATCAGTTAAGCTCCAATGTCATTGAACGATTTACAGACTAACACATTTCCGTGCAGCATGCTAAAATTTAGACGGCACTGACTGACACGCCACAAATTCTTTCTGGCACTGATACCGAGAGACGAAAAATAGAGAAACAGCATAGAATAATATGCAAATAAAGCTTGTATTATTTCAATGTATTTATTTTTGGTTGAGACTTAGCTTGTGCACACATAAGCCTGAATGAAACATTTTCTAATGTGTGTACCCCGTCTGATTATGTACACAGAAGTGTATGTGTTTTTTATAAAAGGCATGCAAGGTCATCTGTGTCTTTGTAATTTGCTCAGTCTGTATCTCTATCATTATGAATTTTTAACACACATCCTGCGCTCACCAGAGATGGATCTGTTGGCAGAAAAAAGGACTCGTGGCTGGCTGTAAATTATAAATCAGGGATGTCCAGAGACTGAGGACAGAGGCACAGGTTTGTGAGGCGCCACATTACATTTTGTAATTACCTCTTTTATTATTTATATCAGCTGCAATCAAAGATTCTACACACACAAACACACACACACACACACATTTAGAGGACATGCAACAGGGGGGCTGTTTTGAAGTACTTAGCAAAAGGACAAATTGGGGTGAGGGTAATTTTTAAAAACATTTCAGAAACACACACACACACACACACACACACACACACACACACACACAAACACACACACACTCACACTGAGGCTCCCCGGGCCTTCAAAGTAGAATGTTGAACTAACTTGACAGTGAAAGTAAATTGAAGCAGACTCAGAAAAAGATTTTGAAAAAAAAGTAGTCCCAGGTCTTCATTTAATTACTTTCCATTTTGATAATATTGATAACCCATAAGAGTAATCAAATTACTTTTTCTACTTGACTTTGCCATTTTGGATCTAGGGATTTGGGTCTAGTAGTGGAAATACATGTTTAATAGAGAATACATTAATTGCCAACCCAAGCAGGTTCCTTGGTCTTGCTTAACTTTTGGAGTTTTCTGATGTATTTCTTCCCAGAATTCCTCTCAACATTGAAGGTTTGTTTGGAGATCCTGTCCATGTTAAAACCCAAGAAAGCTGCTGTCTACTTCAATTTCAAGACCGTTAAGCTCTAAGACACTTTTATTCAAAAGCACAAGAGGAACAAACATGTATATTAAGCAGTTAAAGCCAGTCTTTAAGTTTTGTGAACAATCTCAATCAATGATTTGTGAAATATAAATTGAATTTTATAACTATAGCATCATAGGGATTGTATTCCTATAAGACCCTTTAGCCCCGTTTCCACCAAGTGTACAGGTTTGGTTCAGTACAGTTTTGTACAGTAAACCCTGATCTTGCTTGCGTTTCCACAGCCAACCTTACCCTTACACATCACTAAATCACATCAGGGTGATATGGTGCAAACAGCCAAAAAATTCAACAAATAAGAAGAACGTGACAGTAAAAAAAAGGTCAGTGATTACTAGGAATGTCTGCTTTTCCTAGGCAAAAAAACTAAACTGCCTTGTTTTCAAACCTCTCCAAATCTGCAGGATATTTAAACATTGTAGGTTTTTTGTTTGTTCTCTTTTACCACTGTCACAGAGGAAGGGAAGATTTTTTCGACCAATAAACAGATTGCAGTGTGTCTAGCTCCAACCTTCAGGGTCGGATTGATACATTTGGCACCCCAACAGAAGGGTACCGACAAAGTAGGACGGTATGGATCAGTTATTTTGGTACCATTTTTCAACTTTTGATATTGGAAACCTTAATAAATGTTTACCGTACCAAACTGAACCAGACTGCTTGGTGGAATCAGGGCTTTGGTCACATAATGAGGTGATAGGCAAGGTCAAACTACCTGCACAAAGGGAGTAGTTAGGAACAGACGTAGTGTGAACTTTTAAATGAAGGCTTGAAAGTTCAGGTCATAGTATTTCCTCATCATTCATTATGGAGAATATCATTAATCCGGATTTTCCTAGTACATATGAGTCCAAGAGAAGATTAAAGACAGTTGGGTGTTAAAGAGGCGGATGTACCATTTAGAACAGTTCAAAGATTTAGTAGGTAAAGTGCTTAGTCAGTGATGAAACAATCCGTCTCTGGTCTTAAAGTCCTCAAAAGGATCAAAGTGGTAAAATCATACATTCATCATGTACATTACATTTGGGCTCCATCAGAAACTGGAACTTTCTGCTAAGACACATTATTATGAATCACTTTCCAATGCCTGTGAACTCATGGACATCTTAATGGAAAGGCAACAACTGTAGAGTTACACAACCACAATGATGGCGCCTTGACTTTGTAGACAGTCATTTGCAACTTCAGTTTCCATTTTTGTCGTCCCCATCTTGCTTTTTTTTTTGTCAGAATTGACCTTATTTGGATGAAGACAAAGATGCTGGCGCTTTTAAAAGCAAAAGGCTAGCAAACGCTAAATTATCAAAGTTTTAGAGTTATATTATGACAAATGTCAATGTCTATGCCAAAGGCTAATTCAGTTGCTGCCTAATTAAATTATTATTGAGCTCAGCTCATAAATATTAAAAACTACCAATCCACTTACCTAAAAATAAAGAGCTGACTTCTAGCATAGTTCTTTAGTAAACGTATTGGTCAGGAAGTCAAAGGCTGCCATATCTATCTTTCCTTAAAAGCAGCCACCACTCTAACCATTTACAATATGAAACATACATTTTGCCATTTGATGCATTGTACCAGTTTACATCTGCATGACTTACATATGAATGGTTTAAGTGGGAAGCATTTACAAAAAATTCAGTCCATTCAAAACACCTATGTGGCAAAAATGGCTTAAAGAATTAAATGTGTGCTTCCATGCTAAAATAATGTTACTTTACTGTGAGGGTAAACATTTTCAACATTAAGGTCTTTCAGGACTTTTGGAGCCAGCCTCATGTAAGCCATATTTGCCACTTCATTGTTTAGCCTTGATGGTTGATCTTGAATTGGAAGTACCAGGGCTCTATTGTACGCTGTTGTACTTCAGATTGCTAAGGGAGATGGTGAGCTACTTATAAAATGTACTGCGCTAAGCTAATAGAAACTTCATGTAAAGTTTGTCACAGTAAGGTGATTAACTCAAAGAAAAAGAATGAGGTACTCAGTAATGAATCATGTGGTAATGATTTAGTACTGAGTAGCTACCCAGTATGATGCCCCACTTCGTTCTATATTAAGTTTTCATCAGCGACTCTATAGAATTTGATTAGAAATTACTCACTATCTACCCATTAACTAATGGACAACCAGTAGCCTAGTTAGTTCCTCATTTATTCCCCAGTAACTATGTAAAGTGTGGGTGAACATTATTATAGCGTTAACAATTTGTTTTCAATGAGTCTACAGTGCAACACTCTGCATGTGAAATATCTCCACAGTGACACTACTTTTGTACATATTGCTAAATTTGTTTGACTATACAGTACTTATTTTTATTGCAGTCTATTTATATGTCCTGCTCCTTTATTGTGTATAATAGCAACTGTAATGACTGAAATTTTCCCCCATGGATACATAAATTATTTCTGATTCTGAATACATTTTAATCTATTTATAGACTGCTACCATTCTCCACTTCAAGTGTAGACAGTTGAAATACCTACACTTGTAAATAACCTGCTTGTCCTTCTGGCTGCATTGATCCACTTAAATTAGACATTTAAATTCACGAGAGGAGGATGCAGGATAAGGAAGACGGAAGGGCAGAGAAAAGAAGAAAAGAAGGATTATACACTGAAGTTCTCAACAATGCTGCTAAATTCAAGCCACTGAAAATTAATCAATTCGGAAATGGGAGACCTCAGGAAACCAGTCAGTATTTTGTGTGTGTGCGTGTGTGTGTGTGTGTGTGTGTGTGTGTGTGTGTGTGTGTGTGTGTGTGTGTGTGTGTGTGTGTGTGTGTGTGTGTGTGTGTGTGTAACGTTTTGGAAAAAATCATAACTCTCCTCTCTCCATCCTAGATACATTATATCTTCACAAATGAAATAATTCAAAAATGAGGAATGAAAGGATGTATACTATTTTTTTTTTAAGCTAAAAGATGGTTGAAATAGGTGACTGTTCAACCTCTGACATCTAAGCACTTAACTGATATAGTTATAGTTAAAATAAAGGTATTTGCGATCGCCTACTGTTGAAGAAAAATGAAGAATGCTTTTCACTATGAAAGCTGCTTAACACATAGCCTAAAAATTGAAACGCTCTTAGATGTGAGGTGTAGTTACAATCTCACTTTAAGCTCTACTCTCACACACTTAAAGGCACCATCTGAATCCTGTAGACCCTCCTCGGCAACAGCCATATACACCCCATACTTCATTTGCACCCCTCTACCAACAGCACTGTGGGGGAAAAAAATCTGATGCTCATTTTCAATTCTTCCTTTTTCATCCTGTCACTCTCCTATCCACTCAGACAAAACACAGGTTTTCTGAGCCCATGATTTGTGGCAGATAACAGCAAGTGGCACAGGCAGGTAGCTATTAGTCCTTATAAATTATGAATCAGCTTTATCACGCTGACTGTCTATCTACTGCTGGATATAAATTAGCTTTCGGTGGTGGTACATTTGGACAGCACACATTTTTGTCCATAATGAGGCTTTTGAGTGAGTGAAGGTATGAGTATTTGCATGCTGTCCGACATCTGTCTGTTTGTGTTTCTTTGATAGTCTGTGTGTGTGTGGGTGTGTTTTAAAAGCTGTCTTTATGAGTGGTATGGCTACCTATGTCAGAAAGCTAAACTTCAGGTTGCAGCTCAAACCTTAATGGTCGTGTGCATGTGCTCGTGTGTGTGTGTGTGTGTGTGTGTGTGTGTGTGTGTGTGTGTGTGTGTGTGTGTGTGTGTGTGTTTGTAAGTCGGTGGAAGTGTTGACAATAACTAGACCGTAATGGCTCTTTCCTTGTGGGGCTATTCTGATTGTGTGTGATAAAGACAAATGAGCTGACAGCAAAGAGCTTTGCTCAAACCACCAGACAATATACACGTCTCCATTCTCTGCCGCACACACACGGACACACACTCACACACATGCACACACACACACAAGCATTAATGGCACGTTTGACTCGTGCTAACCAGAGTCCATGGGAAAAGACCGAGGTAGGCTCATATTAAAGTCCAATTAGAAGAGACAGTTAAAAGTGTTAAAGGATAATTACAGCAATGCTGAATGTTCAGCCTGTTTTCCGTCGAGGCCTTTCTCCTTTTCTCTGTCCCTCAGCACACCATTCACTCTCTTTTTCAGCTCCAATCAAAACTGAAACAATGCTTCTGAGATGGCACCCTAAGTGTGTTGATGTAAAAATATCTACAACGCTATAGTTAGAGCTCGCCAATTAAAGCATGGAATTCATTATTCTTTGATTGAAAGAGTTTCTGCTGAAGCTACAGTAAATCGACATATTTTGTCATTGATGCTCACATTTAGAAGAGCTTGACTGAGCAAACATGGCATGAAAAGGGAACACCATTTAATATTTTAAGCAGCTACTGACCAGTTCATCATCTTCTATATCCAACACTATAACTCAGGAAGGAATACTTAAAGGGTCAGTATGAATTTAGTCACAGGGTGCAATGATTTGAGAGAAAAGGAATTTGGTAAAGGACAAAGGAGAAATACGAGGGTATCCTGATAGGGGGACCGTTTCAGATGATAATTTCTGGTTCTATGATTTACACATTTAATTCCAGTAAATCACAGAAGAAGACCAATACCAAGACCAATGTCATGTTGTCAACTTTTACTCTGATTGTTTCACGTGAATCATTTTCTAAAATAATCTTGGAACTTTGTCTGTCTATCTCTCTATATATTTATCTATTTAACCGTCTATATCTATTTATCTATCTGGCCTTCTGTCCGTCTGTTATTCTATTTATTTTCTATCACAGGGTGAGGGAGATGTATTGGTATCAAATGGCATCAAATGACAATTCTACAGCTCAACAGTAAGTGCTATCCTTCGGCTAAATTGATATCATCACGAGGGGGGAAATTGCAATGGGAAGGTAGATACGGGCACCCAAATCTACCTACATACACACACACACACACACACACACACACACACACACACTCACACACTCACTCACACAGACACACACATGGATTGAAGTGATTGCTTACTCTGCTCAACCCTGACCCCCGCTGTAATATCTGGTCCTCCTGCCGCCCACTTTCTCACCATGGAGACGTCAATCACAGGGTTGTGTGGCGAGAAGGTTAGCAGCTTGTCTGTCAGTTCCACCGCTCTGACTGCCCACAGGCACCCGGCATGTACTCACACACACACACATACATACATATGGTATTGCATCCACACACCCAAATGTACTCCTTTGGGATCCTGGTATGTAAAGGTCTCCTGTCTGAAACCATTAAACTGGTGGAATCCCCAACCACACCCTGGATAAATCAATACATACACTAAAGGCAATTACTAGTACATGCATTGAACAAACAACATGAAGTTGTCTTTTGTACCTCTTTGTCAAACTATTGCTTCATTTCTTGTTGAAGTTGTCTTTATAGTTGTAAAAACAAAAAAAAAGACAGCCCACATTGATACCTCTCAAGCTAAGCTAGCAAACATTAGATACTAATGTAGCTTGTTCTTTTACCATGTGTCCTTTTAACATGGGTGCTAGGTGGGCCCAAAGAACTTCTCAACTACAGGACAACCGCACACATTCTTGCAGCTAGTTACAGAACGCTCAAAGTTGAAAAGAACGTAGCCATCGATATTTGAATGGAGGTCAACTTTTGTCCCTGCCTGCCCCAGTTCTCTTCATGTACCAAGAGGGTAATCGTCCTGTTATTGCTGCATCTTCATATCCTCTCATTTACCACTAACAATCTTCTCAGTAGCTCGCGGAAGATAGCACTAAAATTGCAGAGCGCTTGCCAGGGGCTGCATGGCTCATGCAATTAACCCCAAGAACTGCAGAGTAAGGGAAATTAGACTTGACTTCAGCTTTAATTACAAAACAGCAGGGTAGTGCTGCCCAAACACATGCACACACACACACACACACACACACACACACACACACACACACACACACAAATGCAAAATTATTATGCCTAATATTCTCTGAAAAGTAAATATAAAAGACAAAATTTGCGAACATGCACAAGTAACTAAAATATTTTTTATGTAACACTATAACATTTGTAAATTGTGTTAAAACCTGAAAATCAAACTCCTCAAAAAAAGCTCTTTACAGTGATGCTTTGTCAAGTCATAAGCTATGAACAAATTTTTACAGAAAGGTAATACTTTCATTTACAAAAATTTCATCTGCAAATGATACACTGCACTCTTAAAAAAAATCGGCATGCATATTTCGTATTTGGATTCAAATTTAGCCAACAGTGTATCAGCATTTTCCAAGGTTCTGAGAATGCATTAATATTAATGAATGTGAGCCCATGTGTCTTTTCTTTGCTCTTTTTGCATTATGAATGACATCACATAACATTAGGTTGCGGGATAATGATAAGAGAACAGTAGTGCTGGTTTGATGAGTTATGCATGAAAGGACTTCTTTCAACCATCCTCAGGTTCAGTGTCGGCAAAGCTCGTTTGCTTAAAGCTATTTCCATGTGTGCGTTTGGGAGACCTTTGTGTGTGCCTTTTTGACTCTTCAAACTTCAAATTCACAGATTCAGAATCAATTTACATAGAGCCCCTTTGTAGCTCGCGCCTAGTCGTGTGTGCCTGTGGATGTCACTCAGTCAATTAGGCATTCAGTAGAGTGCATAGATTTTGTATGTGCTTGTTCAGGTATGATCCTTAACTTCTTTTGGAAGGTTAAAAAAGCCTTTGGGGAAAGGATTCAGAGCATCAAAATCCCTACACCAAAAGAAATAAAACTATTTTTTTTTTCAAACAAAACTCTTGATTTTGGGCACAAGAGCCACCTATTGTTAACCAACTACATGAAAAATAAAATCACAGCATTTTTAACAAGGATATTTTAATGACGCAGTAGACGTAGAGAGCTCCAGCAAAATCACAGATTGTTCAGCGGAGAGAAAAATTGAAGAAAAATCTTCTGCTGCTTTGCAATGAAAAGTCTTCCAGCAAGTAACTACTTGGCAGATCCTTTAAGTACAAGTGCCAGATCCTTGTAAATTATGCTGGGAGGTACCCTCATGTTTGCAATGATTACAATGGAGTATATAATGATTGTGATGGTGATAGCTTACCAGAGCTGTTAGACTTTTGGCCAGATATTTTGAATCAATGTGCAGTGTACTGTTGTATGTCAGTATGTTCAAATACAAATCTATGGATTTTATTTCTGGTGGTTGAAACAAACATGCTTCCACCAATATGTTTCTGCTTTCATCACAAGTCAGTGTATGTCGGGTGATGTGATCAGAACAGGTTCAATGTATTATAGGATATGGTATTTAAGGATTGGAAGTGTTAAATGGCTTGGATCTTGGACCTTTTGTAACAAAAACAAGCTTTTTCAAATTTGCTAGTCCTGTCCCATGTGTCGACCTGGCACACAGCCATCTTTGAAATGTTGCCATAGGAAACTACTTCAAATGTCACATGACCCCTCCAGAATGTTCATTATGTGTCACTTAGGGACTTCAATAGATACACTCAGGGATACAGCTGTATAAGGACCTTTCCAGAACATTTAAAGGGTCTGTTGACGCACATTTCCTTGTTGGGTCGGTTTAGTACGCGTGACTCCTTGGCGTCCCTCCAAAAACGAACTAACAAACACATAATCTTCTAGTTGGATATGCAGATCCTTTTAATCGGCCAACATAATAAAGAATTGTAAAGAAAAGAAAAGAAAATGCCTGATTCTTGCCTCAGTATATAACATTTACCATGGTGTGCCACGGTAAGCAAACCTTTCTTGTGCGCAACACCTGCTGCTAATCAGCGTCATTTAAATAAAGTTTGGCTGCCTGGGTTCAGAGTGCCACCCAGTGGTCAGCCCAATAAACAAAACACCAAAAATGGCTCCAACAGGGTCTGTGACAGCTATCTTACTTTTATTTATATTAGCATTTTTGCCATCCAGAATTTCTGTATAAACTCAATGTGAACTAAATAAAAACATTTCCTCCGTGCAGCATGCAGGACACGATCGATTTAAAGTCCAGCAGCCCACTCATCCACAGTTTAACAATGGCTATTTTTTTTCAAGTGAGTCTTTGACCCCATAGAATTTGACCTCCATTTAACAGCAAACATTTTGTGTCTGGAAAGCAACACTGTTTCAGTCACTGTGGGTCAGTGAACAATTGGTGGCTGTACCATTATTACAACAGTGAAATATTATGGTGAGCATAATTGCTGTTCTAACCGGGACTGTTATAACTTAGTGTCTGTGTGTAAACGGCTCTGGCTTTTATGGGCTGAGGCTGCTTCATTTTACTCTATTCTGCTCATCTGTAGTTATCATAAAGGACCGACTATTTAAATATTATCACACTGACAGACCGCACACCTTACAAAGTACATTCATCCATAGACAGAGGCAGAAAACCATGTAGACGTAACCATGCATACATACACAAACATGTATGTGTAATGAAACTGGTACAGGACAGCTGAACAGGCACTCAAAGATGACTCACAAACAATTTCAGTGACTATTTTGGTTATTCCCATGCAGGTATGTCTAATTATACTTTCAAACAACAGGATATCCTCACTCTGAGCACCCACGAACCACACACAGGGGATACAACTCATGAGTCACAGGCTTCTTGGGTAATAACACGTCTCTCTTCTTACAACAGCTAAATCCTTGTGTGTGTGTGTGTGTGTGTTTGTGTGTGTGTGTGTGGTCGGGATGGGAGGGCTCTTTAATAAAGAGGAATAGGTGAATATGGTTTTAAGGTAAATACTCTGAATTAGGGAATGTAGATTTATTATCTGTGCAACTCTACACTCCTGCATTGTTACAAAAGTGTCTCACTGTTACACAATGTTCAGCGGCTTAGTGGGCATACAGTGAATTCCATTAGAGGGTCTTTCTTTTACTCAATAATTATTATTCAGAGAATCAGTAATAGGTGATGATAAATAGGTGGGAATGAAATGATTCGAGCCCCAAGGACACATATCCTTTGTGATGACCAGAATAGAGAGAGAGAGAGAGAGAGAGAGAGAGAGAGAGAGAGAGAGAGAGAGAGAGAGAGGCATGACATGTTGGATCAGAAGCAGGTGGCATCTGCTTAAATAGTAGGGGGTCTGGACCGCACACGCACACAGACACAAACTCACAGGTAGGTAAGGGACAGTGAAACCCTCTTAAGCACACAGGTGAACAATCATCCTGGAACATGATGGTTGAATGCTTTTACAGCAAATACAGTCAAAACAGAACAAGAAAAATGACAAAGCGTTAGGTATGAAAGCACAAAGAAACTGCTGTGACACACACACACACACACACACACACACACACATGTCCACAGATGCCTATATTTTCAAACATAAGAAACTGCCTCTTCCACTGGAGTCACATTAACCTTCATCCTCGACCTCCTGGGTCAGGACGACATTTTCACAGTTAAAGCAGAAAGCTTCCTCATAGAAAGCGACAGCTTATAACTGTCAGGAACAAGTCCAGGGTTCAGGTTGGTGGAAGGAAAACACAATAAATGTGGACTGACAGTTTACATTACTGCAGTGTTCCCTATTATTAAAGCACAATCAAGCAACACTACATGTTCTCTTCCACTGGCCTTGGCATTCAAAAACAGAATGAAAATCTGGTTGCAAAAACTGTCTATGGTGGTTTGGGCTGATAAGAAATTAAATATTTGTAGCTGTATTAAACAGACTGTACATGTATGATACTTCATTGGATTAAGTTTGCTCACTTTAAACCATAACCTATTTTGAGTTTATAAATCTAATTTTTTAAGATTAATTTTTGGGCTTCTTGTGCATTCATTCTAGAGACAGGACAATGAATAGAGTTAGAAACTGGGAAGAGAGAGATTGGGGAACAACATGCAGATCAGGCACCTCAGGTCGGATATGAACCCGGGCCATCCACTCTCGAGGTCAAAGCCTCTGTACATGGGGTCGTCCATTAACCATACTGGTGCCCCTTCATTTTCATTCTTACAATTGATGTGACTCTTTCTGGTATGCAAAAAGGGAGACTCAGTTAGCGTATGTGACTTAATTATTCACAGGCATATTATTACAAAAACAGGCGCGATCAATCCTGATGATGGGGACCTTTTTTTTGCACCTCTCTCTTATGTTCATTCTTGTGTTCTGTCTGATAAATGTCCTGTTATCAAAGCTAAAGAACATAGCCCCAAACACTTTAAAGAAAAACAAAAAAGAGAAAGAAAAGGTAATCAGGGACAGCTTTATTGCTGGTGAGTGGAGATTAAAGCACTAATATGGGTATATAGTTCACTGTGTGCGCAATCAATGAAATGCGTCTTTTTTTCTCTTTGTACTTGTGAATTTAGATGAACAAAACTGTTTGCAGCTGCAGTGATCGCTGCATGAGTTAGGAGAGATGCTGAGAGGGGAGGTGTTCTCTGTAGAGCTACGTCTCTTATTAGTTTGTGCTGTTTGGTTTTTCATTTCAGGCGCATTCATTCGCTCTCCTGTGAAAAATTAGGTTTTGAGAAAATATCAGCTTTTTCTCTTATTATTACATTTCCCTTAGTTGCAATACTCACAATCTGCATCTTGTTGCAAAGATTAGAGGGTGAAATTAGATATCCAGATACATAACAAAAAAACTGTTGTTGGAGTCACAGTTGCATGGATGAAATATGTGTTTTAGAACGTGTGATAATCTGATGTGGTTACGTAACATACTCAAAGTCTTGGATCTCTTATTAACAAAGGAACTCAAGGAACTCACCTTAAACTGATTTGAACTTTCAGTGTTTCACCTCACATACACAGAATGATCTGACAGAGGTTGGAATATTTTACCAATGTTAGAGGAAATTAATGATTACACTCCTGATAAGGTTACAAGCATTTGTGATGGAGCAAATCTCTAAAGTCACTCACTCACTGCTGTGTGTGTGTGTGTGTGAACACATGAATTTGTGTTTATAGCTGACTACATATGCACGTTAATAATGGCTGCAAGAGTGTGTGCGAGTCCATTCGGGGTTGTGTGTCCGAGAACGGGTGTGTTTGTGGATGTGTCATAGCCTCCTCCACTCATTATAGCAGGACATATCCACGTGTGGCATTTACCTCTGACCTCTGCTCCGCGGCAGGCACAATTACTGAAAGGCCAGACTCTTCAGCGAATGTCCATCACATCCACTCTCTCTCTCCTTTCCTCGCTCCTTTCCTACCACTCCTTTGCTCCAAATCAGACTCACTGGTGGTGCTGAGCTTAAACGGTAAAGAAGAAAATTGTCTAGTTGACATGTGGTTTAATAAGGGGATGCTTTTTTCTTTTCTGTGAATGAACTCCCTTTTTGGAGTTTTTCATTAGTTCCTCAACAATTTCCTTTTGGCTTTAGTTTCCTGTTACTCTGATGCATTTTTTCACGTTTTAAGATTGCAGAATAAAGCTCTCTAAACTGAGGGAACAAGATGTAGTAAGAGTGATAAAGCAAAAGAACAAGGGAACAGAAAAAAGAACATAAAGACAGGGTAAGGAGGGAAGCTTGATTGGGGCAGTCACAGGCCAGATTCATGTCCCTCTATGTGCCTTCTTCCCTTCATCCTACCTTGCTCTGCTCCCCACCCTCTCCCTCTATAGCTCTCTCGCTGTAGAGGAGGGGATGAAGAGATTAAGAGAAAATTACACCGGGCCCTTCTCTCTTACAAGACAGGGGAAGTGGCGAGTCTGAAACTTCAAACAACTTTTGAAAAGACTGGGTCAGGTCACAGAGAAGGGCTGGACACGAAGAAAAGGATAGGTGGGTGAGGCGGAGAGAAAGACAGAAAAAGCCATCTAGGATTTGAGGTCAAAGTAGATGAAGGGATGGGGACTGAGAAGGGAGTGAATTAAAGAAGAAGCAAAATCTCTATGTTGAGAAAGAGAAGGTCAGTGTAGTGGTGGAAAAGTATTGTCACTGAGGTGAAGGCCATGAGACTAAAAACAAGGCACAAGGAAATGCCTCCACTTCTTTAGCTAACTTCATTTTGAAAGTGCATACACACAGTTGTAACATGTTGTTTTAATGTTGACTAGAGGAGTTACCTTGAGGTGAAGCCTATTTTAGATTGAGAAGTAAATCAATATTTTGTAATGGTTAATGGACTTGAGCTTGTATAGCACACAGCAGGTCACATCTACCCAGTCACGCACTGATGGCAGAGGCTGCTATGTAAAGTGACCATCAGTATCCATTCATACACACTCATACAATGCAGACGAAGCAGCCGGAGGACAGATCGGACATTTAGCTGCAGAAGCATGGGCTCGAACACCCAATTTTCCTGTTGAGAGATGACCAACCCTACCACTGAGCCACAGCCTCCCTGTGCAGACAATTAATTAGATAATATTAATTAAATAATTAGCTGTGCCATCCTACCAAAAATAAACTTTTAATGAAACTAGGAAGTTCAGAAGAAACAACAGTTTTTAAACAGCTACTACATACAGTATCTAAACCGAACCAGAGTGGACTTAGACTGCATGCATGGCTGCTCTGCTAAAATCTGAGGAGGAACGGTTGAACAGGAACAAGTTTGGTTAACACAGTGTGTGTGTGTGTGTGTGTGTGTGTGTGTGTGTGTGTGTGTGTGTGTGTGTGTGTGTGTGTGTGTGTGTGTGTGTGTATGTGTGTGTGTGTGTGTGTGTGTGTGTGTGTGTGCGTGAGTGTGTGTGTGTGTATTTGAGTGAGTGAGAGAGACGGGATAATGTAATTTGCTTTTGTTTAACCCTGAGCTGTAGGGTCTCTTGTTTTAATAGAGTTGTAGATTAGTTTTGCAATCCCACGTAATTGGGTAAGTGATAAGCATACTGTGGTATCCCCATCGTGTCATTACCTTCCACATTCACTTTCAGTCTTACACACACACACACACACACACACACACACACACACACACACACACACACAGGAACACACAAACACACACAAAAAAAAAAAAACATTTATTGTAACGTATTTATTTTTCTCACAAGTTTCAGATTTGGTCTTGCAAGAAGACACTCAACCAAATATTAATTCTAAACCTGAAATCCAGCATAAGTATTATCCCAAACAGCTTATGGCTGAAAAGTGATGTGAGACAATAGCTCATGCTTCATTTACCAAAGATTAAAGCCCACTGCAGTTTCATGCTCATTAGTTTTCTTCTCATCTGCCTCTATGTCCTTCTGCTCCATTCGTCCATTGGTAAACATCTTGCAGTAAAAATGCAGTAAACTTGCAGTAATCATCTACATCTGTTTTTTTATTTGACCTATACAAAATAACAGGATGTTTTAAATGCAATTGACTGACATTTAATGGCATTTGGGTCATAGTTATCAACATGACTATGTTGCAAATTTAACTTACCAGATGTACTTATACTGCATTTTCAGTAAACGCAAATGTGCTACCTGGTATTTTATGTTGTCATTATCCATAATGTTGCAATATTTTCCAAGCCTTATGTATCATGCTGCATTTTTGCAAACTCAGAGTTATAATATGGCTTCAGTTGTTGCAGGTAGAGCCCTCAAAAACCATCTGCCAGAACTCAGGGTCACAGAACACCTCCGCTTACGTAAGCTGCCAAACTGATACTGTGTGTGATGTCCTGCAGCGAACAGTGGGTGCAGGTGTACAGTATGGGCAAGGGATAGTGCCTGTTTTTGTTTTATTCTCCCTTTTCTCATCCAACATTCACTTTACAAATCATTGTGAAAACATCTAATTATAACTTTACATCCTATTTCTGAATCATTTGTACCAGAACTATATACACCATCAATGGAATCTACCTGCGTATTATACATGTGTAATAATGTTTTTGTCTCAGATCATTTCAACCTCAAATAAAACTGAACTGAGGACATCACTCTAAGGTAAATAATTTCCTCAATAACGGCTAAGGAACCTTGTCCAGAAGTCTGACACAACTTGAGCTAACCAGACCCACAGACGGTGTCAGATAATGAGATTCTCCCCTATTTGTGAACTCCAGTTGCAAGGGAAAATGCTATGCTACTGTGCCATGGATTGGCCATAACAACCTGGCTGTGGGACAGTAGTCTAACCCTGTACCCTTGCAGGGCTTCTGGGGGGAACATGGGAGCTTACTCTACCTGTCTATATCTGTTTTGTGGATCTGGGGAAGGTTTATGATTGTGTCCCTCTGGTTGGAATTTGGGGGGACTGCAGGTTTATGGCTACAAGCCATTTGGTACCTCAATTAACAAAATGAGCTGTCTTTGCAGTCTTGGCACAGAGTCAGACTCAAGAGGAGAATTTGAGGTTTGAAGGCCCAAAGTTGGCAGATAATGTGCTTTCATTGGCTTGTTCAGACCTGGGGTTTAGTTTATGATTTTCAAGGACAGGATCGACATTGGGGATAGACGTTGGGGATATGATCAGGATGTCAAGGCACAGCCAGGGGGGAAGGCATTTCAGTTTTGGGGCCTACGAATTGATTCTCTGCTTTTTGTTCTCCTGTTGGCTTCTTCAGGCTTAGACTTCTAACAAGCATTCAGGCCTTTGCAGCCAAGTGTGAATCAGTTGGCATGAGAGTCAACACCCCTAAGAATGAGGCCATGATTCTCTGCTGGAAAAAGGTGTATTACATCTTATGAGTCTTTGCCTGAAGGAGCTCAAGTAACTCAGTGCCTTTTAAGTGAGTAAATAATGTACAGCTTGTAATTGTTTTGTTAGTGGAGAGAACACTTCACAGTGTGATGCAGGACCACAAAAGCAAGCACAAAGAAGTGAAGAATATGTTATTTACAGTTTCAGCGACATCTATTAATACCTCGAACACTGTTTACTTCTTATCATCAGGGTACTGCAATTTAGTTTAAACGCTTACACTCCTGTTTATTGTTGTCAAACTCAGATTATTTTCCTTTCTCCTCTAATCTCTTTTCTTTAATTTTCTCTATGGCCAGAGCGCAATCGGGCTAATAGATGTATTCCCATGACTCATCGGATGCTAATTGTACCTGCCTTCTTTCTGTGGATTGATATGACTTAGTGTGGTCAGGTTGAATCCAACCTTTGCCAAGGGCAACAATTTTCTATTAAACAGCTATCTGCCAAACAGAAATAGAAGACCCTAGGTTGCTGTAATTAACGAATAAGAATTGAGTATTCATGAAAGCAATGTAATCTCTTTCTAGATTATTTCATGCACTCTTGAAATTCCAGATGTTGTGTATCATTATACATTTTGCAGTAATGACAACAAATTTCCATTACTGAGTCATAAGACTGATAATTATTGTAAACCAATATTTGGATTGCTTTTCGGTATGACAGAACAAACGAGATAAAAGTAGAGGGTAAAGTATAGACAATAAACAGTGAAAATAAATATATATCCTGAGATGTTGAAGGTGTAAGACAAAGGAAGAGAAAGAGAAATGAAAAAGAGACTAATTACAGGTTCCCAATGATTCCTTCTCCTTTCTGTGTCAGACAGTTACTATGGCAATCTCATGTGAAACTTAGCCCCAGTATCAAAGTGGCCTCTAATGCCCTACAGTTTGTGTGTATGTGTGTCTGTGCACATGTGTGTACACTTGTACTCCTATCTAACATGGAACTTCCCCAACAGGTGACCCGCTGGCAAACAGGTGACATTTGAAGGCCCCCATGAACATGCTTCAAAACCATTCTGGAGATTTTTTGCAAAACAATGGAGCTGAAGATGTGGGGCATTGAACACACTGCAAATGCAATGCAGCCCCATTTAGTCTTTCACACTGTATAGGGCTTTTGAAAAAGCTACTTACAAAATAAATGGTGTTTTGACTCTTATTATCTACTGTGCATTGTACACCAATCATTATTAAGTACCTCATACAATCCCACTTTAAGAAACCTGAACTATCCCTTTGAGTTTGAAACTTAACTCAAGTTTCACAGTAGTAACTTATCACGTTCATACACATTCACACACCACTGATGCAGCAGTGGGAGCAATGTGAGGTTCAGTTTTTTGCTCAAGGATGCTTCAACATGTGACTGCAATCAGCCCTATTTTAGCAGCCTATCCACAAAAGAAACTTCACTATACTATTCCAGCACTAACATGCCCACAAAGTTGTCCTGCTCTGCCACACTGCTTGCATCTTCGTGTGGAGAAAAGCCATCTGCACCTTTGCTTTGTGCGGAGCTGCACTCTAAGCGGAACCCTGAGGAGGAGCCAGGAGTTGTCCGGACTGCTGAGGGAGAACTGAAGGTCGGCTGGCCCGCCAAGGGACTACGAGGGTGAACCCCCCTCTCTGCAACAGGGGGTTTGAGGCAAGCCATGTTTCATTATGTCCCTTATTACGCATGCACAATTCCTATGAAGTTCAGGAAAGGAATCAGATGTCAGCTCTGTAATGGTTAGAATCAGGTCCTGTCTTTCCTCCATGTAACAGCTTTGACCAAGGAGCTCAAAGTTCAAGCAGATGTATGCCATTCCACCTCACAATTTTAATTGTTTCTAGATCAAGACACCACAGGCGCTTTAGGATGGCGATTTCTTGATTTGCCTGGTGGAAAATATCTAGGGGGTTCTTGCTGACCTTGGTCACACACTCATCTGTTTTGATGTTTCAGCATTTAGAAACATCCAAACCAATTCCCACACGGAAGGCCTCTATCATGTGGAACCTTCTGACCTTCTCTTTTACCTTATACTGTCTGTAGAAAGTACAGATGGAAAAAAACAAGTATATGGGAAACTGGAAGGATTAGCATTCATGACTTGAAACAGAGATTAAACCGAGAGAAAAAGCAGGACAGACGAGGAGAATGACCAGTTTCATAGTTCATTGTTCAGTATAGTATCATTTCCAAATGGAAAATAACTCAATTTCTAGGGTTATGTGAAAGTACAAAGATGCCACCATTTTGTTTGTGTATGTCGTTGATGTCTCCTGCCGAAAGAGGACAAGAGAAGGGCTGTCAGAAACTCAACAGGGGGCTTTTCTTCCTGATGTGACACAAAGCCAGCCTGCATCAAGTGCTATAGCTGTTTGATGGTGAAGTTACAGATGCATGAAACCATTTGCACCCCACAACTCACAAACTCACACATACACACTCTTCTTGTCTTTTGTGTAGTAGCAACCTAGACTGCAGTTTTTCTGATGAGCAAATTCTCACAACACTTTGTGCATTTTACGTATTTTTGTGAAAAATCTTCACAGGACTCACATGGATGCATTTCATATGCTGCTTTAATATGCAGAAAATGTAATGCCTGAGTGGATGGTTGGATTGTGCAAAAACCAAACGTACATCATTTTGACAAAGGGAACCATAATCTGTTTCATGTGTCACATAGGGAGAGATCATGGTTTTGATATGATCTGTAAAGTTAAAACAAATCCCTTCCAGTTGTTGATCATGATGAATGATGGACTCAAATCTCAATATTTGCAATATTCATTGTTTTGGAGATGTATTTAAAGCTTTCTCAATATATGTACTATTACATATATGTTACGAAAATACACTTTTTTTTTAGCTTGCCCTATGGTTTGTCTTACGTAAAATAAAATTCACAGATTTGATCATTATGTTTTGCTATAAGTAAAATATGAGAAGCCACTGTTTCTTAATCTAAATATCTTGCTCTGCTCTTTGATAATCGCTCTCTTGCTCCATCTTTGCTCCTGAGAAAGTTTCCATACAATTGTTTTTATTTGTTCAGTTTGCCAAAGCTGCATCTCTTAAACTTTTAAGCAAATCGTAACTGGAAAACTCTACCCCAACTAATTTCTCGTGTTGTATACAACCAACCATGTACATTTTCAGTTTTATTCCTATCTCTCTTTGCTGCATGTTCTTCTCAGTTGTAATTTTTTATTCTGTATTTGATTGTCCTTTTGTCTTTTCATGTTCTTTTATTGTCTGAGTTAAACAGGAAACGTTACGGTCCATGTTCCCAGAATTCCTTTCACAGTCCAACCAGAGCGCCGTACCCTGACTTCAGTGTTAAATCCATCTGAAAAGGAATGTAATCATATCAGTACTGAGCAGCAAAGTGGGTTATTTGACGGTAGAAAGAGAGACTGAAAGGGAAGAGAGCCAGACTTATTGCTGCTACAGGGGAAAGCTAATTCGCTTCTTTCAAAGGGCATGCGAGGAACGGCAAAACGAGAAGAAAAGAGAGTCGGTGAACAGATCTGTTCAATTCCATCTTTCAGCCTACACTGGACACGTGTGAGAGGGATTAACAAGGATAATAAAAGGTTTTAATGGTGGAAATATAAGGGAATCAGAGTGTGCAGCTGAGATTGTCACAGAGAAAGACAAATAGAAAGGGCATAAATGAAGAGACAGACAGACAGGAAGACATACAGGTGGAAAATGAAGCACCATCTTCTCTGTTACTCTCATTAAAAAGCCAGAGGAGGAAGAGTAGGGCTGATTCTTCAGCTTGCTAAAGTCTCAACAGGATGGCCTTGAGTGTGTGACTCTGCCTCTCAACCCTGATCCTGCAGTGAATAGACTGAATTTACAGCTGCAGATATAATTAATACCCAGTCGAACAGACAAGAGTACATGGCTCATGCATGGAAGAAAAAATAGGAATGTAAATTGGTGAAAGAAAAAAAGGCATTCAGTGGGATCTGCTGAGTTGCAGTGAGTCAGTATTTTTGAGTGACATAAGAGCAAGCTCAAAGAAGTTGAATATAGTCTTAATTCTACCTTTATGCGTGATATCGTTAATTTTGTCATTCACCCTTACAGTACCTCTCATGTTTGTTACTTTAACATGTACATTTATTTATGGATAGCCCTATGAGATGAATCATCTCGTTTCGAGGGGGTCCAACAGAAAACATGCCATACAAATGAAGCTAATACATTCAACATAAAGGCCCTCATGCACAAACCCACCCACACGTCGTTCCCATAAACCTGCTACACCTGCACAATGGAAATGTAAACTAGACATAACAGAACATACAATAGAATAGTAATAATGAAGTCGATAGAGGTAATCATAAAGCAAATGATATTAACAAAGGGACAAGCAGAATCCTAACAATAAAGGATACAGGAAGATTTAACCATTAAAGGCAGTGGCAAGGTGTTTTAAGAAAGGGACGTGATGATTTCACGTAATAAATTGGTTGTTCTCAGATTTAAGAAGTGTTTCAGTCAAAAGGAGATATGAAATTAAAGGCATGTCTGCCAATTTCTTTGTTGGTTTTTGGGGTGAATTATTAGAATGGATGTATTTAGCAATCCATTGGAGACAATGGTTATGTCTTCATGCTTTTAGGTGTAACCAGTTCAGAGTTGTATACATTGAGCAGTGGTGAGATTGGCAGAATTATTTCAATATTAAATGTACAAAATGTAGAGTTTCATGACAATGTTTACATTACAATATCTAGCAGAGAGAACTTCCATGATTCCCCGCTAGCCTCAACGTCATCTTTTGATATTGTAGTCTTGATTGAGAGCCCCCTGGTGGTGGAATCTACATATTGTATCTTTAATTTACAGTGGCTGTTGTAAATGTCTTTGCGAAGTTGAAGATGTGTTTTAAAAGTATTCTGGTAAACTATGCCCCAAAGTCGAGTATAGCAATAGCAATAGCAATAGCAATTTTATTTATATAGCACATTTAATCACAGATAAGCTCAATGTGCTTCACATTGAGGTTAAAAACAAAATAAAAACACAGCATACAAAAGAAAGAAAGTGTTTCCACATTCAAATATCAGTTACCACAAAAGTGATCATACATACACACACGTACAAAAAATAACTATTCATATGTTTTCGAGAACAGATAGGTTTTGAGTTTTGTTTTAAAAGTTGAAACAGTAGTAATGGACCTTAGGTCAGCAGGGAGTTTGTTCCATAGAAAAGGACCACTCTCCGGACTTCGATCTGATTCTGGTTACGGTTAAAAGACCTTCACCTGATGACCTGAGGGTCCGGGTTGGGTTGTAGTCTGTGAGCAGGCCAGAAATGTACTGAGGAGCTGAACCTTTGAGTGCTTTATGGACTAAAAGTAGGATTTCGAAGGTGATTCTGTGTTGTACGGGGAGACAAAGGAGAGTTTTGAGGACTGAAGTGATATGATCAAATTTTCTCGTACGGGTCAGGACTCTGGCTGCTGAATTTTGAATAAATTGAAGTTTTCCTGCAGATTGTTTGGATAATCCGGCATATAGAGCGTTTCAGTAATATAACCTAGTTGAGATAAAAGCATGGATTAATTTCTCGGCATCAGTTTGGGATATGAAGGATCGGAGTTTTGATATGTTCTTTGAATGGTAAAATGCTGTTCTGGTAAGGTTGGAGATATGATTGTCAAAGCTAAGGTCAGAATCCAAAATAATGCCAAGATTTCTGGCCTGCTCACTGTATTTCATGGACATGGATTTGAGGTGAAGATGGACGTGCTGTCTCTGATTTTTAGGACCAATGCTGAGTATTTCTGTCTTATGTGTTTACTTTGAGAAAGTTGCTTTACATTGATATCTTTTATTTAGTCTGTTAGTTTGTTTATAGGACTGAGATCTTCAGATGACAGAGAGACGTACAGCTGTGTGTCGTCAGTGTATAGGCAGTGGAAACTGCCTATCAGTAATGTAAATGCCTAAATAACAACTTAATTGATCAAGGATAGTGTCAACGTGTGTTTAAAAGGAAGGCACTGGATCAGTGTTATTTGGTCTTTGTATCCCCCTGTTTCTAGGCTATCATGTCTTTTAACCTTGTTCCCCAGTGGATGTCTTCCTTCTGATAATCCTAGGGATTTCACACTGTTTTCTGGAATTTGTCGCTCTCTTTTTTTTATATTGATTCTTACTAGCCTTTTTAGATTGTTCTTTTTGTTCATTGGTTTTGCTCCCAGTCCTACATTTCTTTGTTTAAAACCAAACTCAATAATCTGCCCTTTCATAGAATACCAATCTGAAAATGAAATGGTTTCTTTATGACAGTAATCAGATATTTTATAAACCATATACAGTATGTTTCAAACTTTCCTGCAGTTCCATTTGGGCAAGGTGAAAATGCTGAGAATCACACTGCTATCAAGGGTTAAAATCTAAAGAACAAATTCAAAGGCTACCAGCACATGCCATTCATATCTTTATATAGAAGCTCAGTGATTAAATAGACTATCTGACAACACAGCTAATACTGCATGCCCGAACCACAATGTGTAGATTGAATTTACATGGATGGGAAAAAATGTTGACTGAAATGAATCTGATCAGGGCAGATATGTCGCTGCTTCATGTCAGGCTCTGTTGGACAAACATATGTTTTAAATAAAATTAAGCCCATCCATGAATGAATTATTTAGATTAATTTAATGGTCAAATGCAATATAGTTGAAATATCACACATTTGAATTATGTATGAGAATATGATCTGCTTGACCTTGACACAGCATCTTCCAAACTGAGTTAACAAAATACCCGATGCCAAAAGCGTTACAGTATGTCATGCTGCTCTGAGATGGAGAGATTTAAGTCCCTCACCACCCACGCACAGGCCTCAAGGCATGATGTGATTTTTAAGACTTAATAAACCTGAAAAGGTTAAGTGAGACTGTTATGTTGACTCGGCAGCATTTAATATCCTGGAAGGACTTCTGAGGCCTTTAGGACAAGTAGTTTCTACACAGGTATATTTGGAGACTGAACGAAATCCAGTTATTATTATAATTATTCATATCAATGCTGTTCTCAAGTAGTCAAAAGTCAAATTTGTGTATCGAATTTTGGTGCTGAGCCACCTGCACCACCTTAGAGTATTTTTTCTCAAACATAGCACCAACTTCAAATACATATAGGTTCATTATTGAGATTAAAGAATGTAGAATATTCTGCAGCACCAAGGAGTTGGAGACCATTTGATTTAAAAGGCTGGAAGTTTGTGGTTTGGTTTCTATACTCAACCCATATTAAACATAACATGTTGCTTCATCACATTTTATTCACAAGCACCTATTTTGTTAATGAGGTTGTCTGCAGTTCCGTCAATTTAAATGCAAACTGCCCATTAAGTTCCTGATGCTTGACTATGTAAGACATGTCTTGTGCATGCTTTCTTCTGGCTCTGTTGTGCTCTGTTATTTTGGCAGGAGTATTCCTTCTCCTCGTCATCGAAGTGGTATTCGGTGCCATAGCTATGTTGATTGGTAATCTCTCCCTTCCTGCCTCTCTCTCTCTGCTTTAGACATTCAAACAGCAATGTACATATTGGCAGCTCCACCCCGCCCAAGCAAAGTCTGTTAGATTGCAGTCAGATGGTGCTGGCAACCAGACTGCTACCACGCCAACAATGTCTGCTATTAATAGAAACAACCGCCATGCCTACAACACTGCTGCAAATTTTACACCTGCTTCGCCCACACTTGGAATCAGTAATGCAATTACCTGTGCTACAGTGATCAGTCAGCAATGATACATCAGTTCCAGTGATCATGTGTATACAACTTCCATTTCCTCCTTTTTCAATGCCCTTCTATACAAGCACATTTTTGAATACATACCGCATTGCTCTTTTGTTGCTCTAGCAGTGCTTCCTTTATTTGTCTGCAACAGAATGATATTTCACTTGTGCTGATGTTAGAGAGTACACATTTATTTAAAATAATCAATGCCAGAGGAGGATTATTGCTACTTTCTGCTGTGTGCAAAATCCATTATAATTCATCAACAGTCTTCCAGAAAGGGACTATTTTAAAACATCATCGTAGTTGTAATTGATGAGAGTAACTTGCAAAGAAGAGAAGTAACATGAGGTTTTCAATGATGTTAGAAGTGTGAAATAATTGTCGGCTTACAGAATAAATCAGAAACAAAAGGGGGAACTAATATGTTTTCCCAATGGAGTCAATAGCAGGACGGGTATTTCAGCAGTAATTACTTTTCACATCTCTGCAGCAGATTCAGGCTGACAGAACAGAGTCCATTACTGCAAAAAATCTTCCACAAGCCTGGGATGGAAGTTAATGACCTGCTGCAGGAAAAATAGTGGGGATTCGTTTAGACTTGAGAAAAGACAGCAAGTAAGGGATAGGGTTGATCAGGAAAGACGGACTGAGAAATACAAATAGAAATGACGAAATGGAGATTGAAACGGGAGAAACGGAGAGGAGATGAAGAGTGAAGAACAGATGAATTGTTGGGAAGTGACGGGAGGAGACAAGAGGAGAGAGTGATTATTTGTAGTGCTAGTGATTGGGAGTCCACAAAGGTTGTGCAGAGGAGGAGAATAAGTGGAAGAGTGTTATGTCTGCTCGATGACAGGAACAACCAATTGCTGGAGAGAGAGCAGATGAAAAGCAACAGAGGAGATCAAAAAGCTGAGTGTGCAGGTCAAGGTCTCCGCTAATCATTAGAGCTGAGTCTCCCTCTTACAAACACAAATCAGTATCCACAGCGAGGCCTGTATCAAGCAATTAGATAGAGGCCTTGTTAACAGCACAGAGCAGCATAGAAACCATACAGTCAAACAGGAGAAGTCAGCACTGTGTCTGTCCTCTTAGCTGATCGCATTTAGCCTAAAAACATTTTTCATGAAGTCAAATTATGTTTTTGTTTTGTCCAACAAACTACCGTAGTTTACCAGCAATCCTAAACATTCTTTTCTATTTCCCTCCATTTTCAAGGTTGTCTGAAAACAAGGAGAGGTGGGTCAAAAAAGGGTCAAAACAGGAAGCCACGAGGAAGGAATAGGGTGCATGAGGAAAACTAACATCTGACACTAACATACACATACGACAATGAACTGACACAGAGGGGCAGAAACACAGAGATTAAATAGACATGGGGTAATCAGACACAGGTGAGACTAACAAGACACAGGTGAGGACAATCAGGGCAATGACACTGGGAAACAAACAGAAGCAGGAATAAAATACAAGAAACACTGAGGAGAAGTACAAACTCATGAAAGTCATGAAACACTGAAGACACACAGAACTCAAGAAAGTAACAAAAACACACTAGAACATAAAGAAACACTAGGGTACGAAGTTACAAAATATCACACGAAACACTAAATACTAAACTATGAAATATTAGGATAAAAACACACAAGGGAAACAAGCAACATTTGGATAAAGAACAACAAGGAAGCCTAAACTTTGAAATAGACAAAATACAAACTAAAGGCTGAATCATGACACCATTGTCTTAAAAAATATCAAGGACAATTCAAATGAGTGCTGCAATAATTTTACATGCACATATTTGCTTTGTCTGCATTTTCTTTATATTGTTTGAAGTGCTCAACTTTCAAACCAAACCAGAAATATCCGATGCCTTTAGAATCCATTGTTCTGTCTTCCCTGTAGACTTGTTATAATCTGATTGGAAAGTGGGACACAACTTTATAGAAATGTTTACATGTGGATGCAGCATGTTGTCATATTTATAACACCGTTACATATAATTGTTAATGAGCATTCCTTATTTCTTCATGGTAAAAACTGAACGTATGCAGTTATTTCACCTCTTGCTGAATGCTGAATATGCATTTGCAGCAAACAACAGTAGCCTAATTTCACACAAGATAAATCAATACAGGCCTTCATTAGGCTTAAAGTAACTTGCAGAGAAAAACAAAGATTATATCCTTTCTTTAATGTAATAGGAGTGGATATTATACTTCCTTCATTTTCAAGGGTCATGCTGCTGGCAGACAGAATAAAAATGTATAATCTCAAACTGAGCACATATTATAGAGGTGTAAATGAGATTGCACCTTATAGATACAGATGATGCCGCGTCAAAGTTTGGGGCGGGGCGTCCCGTGGGGGAAAATAATCCTTTCCTGCAGCTACCAACTGCAACTGAACAAAATAGGATCTGATAGTTGTCCGATATGTTTTGGTTGCATCACTCGTAAAAGACTATATCACATTTGATACAGATAAGATGAATGAGCTTAACATAATATCAGTATACTCTACTATTGTATTCATTGGTGTGTCAGAGTTGTGTTGTGAAAAAGCTTTGGAACCTGAACAGATGAGGCTCTGCTTGAGCCCTCAATGTATCCGGGCCTCTCTCTCTGCAGATCACTGGGGAAATCTACCTGTATTTTCAGGCTATGTTTCTTCTTCCCCCAGTAATGCTGACCTGTTAGATTAAGAGGTCATAAGACACAAACAGCTCGGAGACAATTCACCATCAACTATAACATTAAATGCTACAGGGACACACAGAAGTAATGTTTACAGGCAGGGTAATGCAAGTTATACAGCCAAAAACACATAGGTCAACCGGTATGTTTTTGGATGTTATAAAACTAAGACGTTATATCAATTCAACAATTTGAAGGGAAGTGCTTATTTTTTAACTGATAAATAAAGCTTTTATACACATCCATTTGTGTGCTAGCTTTAGAGTTCCTATATGTATGTCTTACATGTGTCATGTCATTTATGTTGTGTCACATCTACACTGGCATATTCTCTCACATATTCATTCAATTTTCTTTATTCAACTTAGCCACTCCCTCTCTACCACTCCCACCATCTCCCTGCTCTGGTGATCAGCTGATTATGGGTGTGTACTCTTTTAGTAATAATCCAACCGTGTTCTGCTACAACCATCTCTCAACCAATCATCCTGCTGCTGTCAAATTGTAAAGTCTGTTCTCTCTCTGCCACAGTCAGTTTGTCATTTCAGTGCGAGAGCTGGGACTCTCCTCCTCCCCAGTCAACTCTAGTTCAACTCAGCAGAGTTCAGAAACAGCCTCAGAAACCCACTCCTCATCACATCCTACATTTTTCTACCACCACCACCAGTGTCTAGACTCCATGGGGGGAACTATGAGTTCAGTTAAATTGAAAAGAAATAAAAAAAAGTACTACAACTCATAAATGAAACCACATTAAAATTATGTTTGCAAACTGTACCAGTTGTTTTTCAGTAAAAAAATATTATTTTTTTTAACCATGTGATTGTATGTGTTTTTCTGTACATACAGAAAAACAATTCTAAGCTTGAATCTTGTGCTGGGAGGTTGATTCTAGTCACACCCTTACATTTTCGGTCAGAAGGTAATTCATAGTTGCCCTCCCTAATGGCTGCATGGTAAGTTTATAGTTCCTATTTTATATACATTGCTTTCAAGATTTAAAGTTAGTGTGTAACTTTGAGGAACACATACTTAACAATTACGTTGAGCAGCTAAGGAAACTTCTTAGAGGTGTTTTAGACAACGTTTTAGTATCAAAAAAATTACAGATCATTGCAAGCTTGCTTTATAAAAATGAGCATTATTTAGTTAGGCTCTAAAGTAACTGCTGGGCAGCACCAAGAAACAATATTTCTGTCATTCTTGTTAGCGGTAGTGTTTCATGTGTTTAGTTTTCTTGCTGGTGATCTATTTTGGACTGGAAAATCTTCACACATTGATACAACTGCATTATGCACAGTACTGGGTGACTTATTAACTGGTAATATTTATTAGTCTTTTTGGCGGGACACCATATCGATTAAAACAGGACCTTGAGGTCGCAAACGTATTAGTATGCTAATGACATACTTTAATCAATACAAATAGTTTTACACTTGACCCCATTCACATTGAAGCAATTACTCCTCATTAATAAAGGTCATTGATTATGACCAATAGATAGTACACAATGATCCCCAATAACCTTCAAGATATTATCCTTAATATACTGTACAGACCCTGTATGTATAAAATGAAGGAACCGCCATGTCTCTGTTTAATAGTGTGACTGCCAGTCCTAACACATGTATGTGTCTGTGTGGGTGTGTGAACATGTGTGCTATTTTAACATTTTATTTTATGAGCATCATCGGAGTTCACCTTAAAGGTCACTGAGGTTCAAGCTTATAGTCTTGTTAAATGTTTTATGAGAAAGGTAGAGCGGTCATGCATATTACTTTCCCGGTCCCTTCCATTAGACAGACTAAGGCAATCGATCTAACCAGAGACAGTTAGAGCCTGTTGGATATTTCTTCATTACCCAGCAGCACCTAACAGATATTGTGTTATTTGACTTTTCCTTTTCCTATTTATTTTTTTTAAAAAAATTCAGTCTCAATTGCATTCATCGATTATACAATGTTTTTATCCATTCTTACCCTGTGGATTGGGAAGCGGCAAGATTTTGGCCGAGGAGTATCATGCACAGAGTAATATTTTAGCTTAATGAAATACACTTTATTCATCTCCACAACACATGACTGATGATGCTTTCTTTCACCTCCAACCCTGTTTTAGACTTCCAACGGTTAAAATGACACCATATACCGCGTGCACATTTGACCTCAGATCCCTGGCTGTGAGGTCAGGCCTATGACTGATTAAGTATACAGATGCTTATATGGTCAGGTTTTGGTCCTTAAAACCTTTAAAAAGAAGTTTTGAGTATGAAGCACACTTGCATTAGTTTACTGAATAGTGAAATAAAGGCACACAGTCAGAAGACTTTGCCCTCTCTCCGCAGGCAGAGGAACACGTTTGGTTCTAGCAAAGAAGTTAGAGATTTTAGTGCTCTTTTTTCATGAAGAGGGCAAGTGGTGTTATGACGTGGTGAGTTTTTATTTTTTTATTTTTACCAGAATGACTTAAGTCAACTGAACCAAGCAAAAGTGGGGTAAAATGTACACTGAAAAAACACAAATGACATACTGACAACATCAAGTCTTCTCATATGGATCCTCTTTTACTTTAAAAAGTTATATTTGATAAATGGGTTAGCATAGAAGTGAAGAAAAGGCTGAAGTCATGCTTGTTTTTGGTTTATTTTGAAGCAGAGTAGTAAAAAAAAAAGTAAAATACAAAAAGAGCAAGATGGGATTGATAAAATGGAGGAAATGAAGTGAAACACTTAAAGTGCGACGGAGGACGGACTGCAACAGCTAAAGGTAGATATAGTCTTTTTAACGTGAAGGCCCAAATGAGAAATTTCATCTCTTGCCCTAGGTCCCAGGCTCATTAAAACATATCACTACTCTTGTCATGTGGGGACCCAGCAGGAACACGTCTCTGACCCATTCTGGTTTCCCGGCCATTAAAAAATTTTAAGCTGGAAGAAACGGGGGGATAAAGATAAGGACAGAGAGAGAGGACAGAGGAGGTGATGGAGGATGTAGAGGCAGACATGCAGCATTAGAGAAAAGAGTCCACATTTTACTGCCTCCCTTCATCCTCAGTCTCCCCCTTTCTTCTCCTAGTTTGCTGCCACAGGGGGTAATGTGGCATGAAATATGTACTTAAAGCCAAGCTCAGGTGCAGCCATAAAAAGAGTAAGAGACTGTCTAGGGCTTGTTGTATGAATGTGAGCCTTTGGGTGCACATAGCTCTGTATGTGCCCATATCTATGTGTAAGCACTGTTGCATGTGTTTTGTGATTTTTTCCATGTGCTTTGAACAAAATCTGTGTTATAGTGAATGTGCTGCTTTGTGGATTTGGAAAGCAGTGTGTTTACATGTTTGTCAGTATATGTGTGTGTGTGTGTGTGTGTGTGTGTGTGTGTGTGTGTGTGTGTGTGTGTGTGTGTGTGTGTGTGTGTGTGTGCGTGCGTGCGTGCGTGCGTGCGTGCGTGCGTGCGTGCGTGCGTGTAGGAGAGAGAGAGGGAGGTACAATATCTTCCACCTTCTCACATCAACATATTCCTGGACACAGATTGCACCTCCAGTTTAGGTGAAGGTGCTGAGTTATAAATAAAAATGGAAACGCAGGTGTGAATTTACCTGGTTGTTTTTATGACAGTTCAATTGGCAAGGTTAAGACAGAGGTTTGGGAAAAAAAATTGGATGTGTTTTTTTTTTTTTTTTTGTCGCTTCTGGAACCTTTTTTAATTAAATGCTTTTAACAGCATAAAAACATGTGCCAAATTGTTCATTTTAATACTTTCAAAGCCCTCCTTAAAGGAACCGTTCCAAAGTTTTGGAAGGGAGCAAGCACACACACAGAAATATGAACATGAAGGGAGGGGGTATGACCATGAATATGAAGGGAGGGGGTATGACCTCTAACTATTCCTCGCCAACTACCATAACAACAAGGTGGTAAATGTGCTTTTCTTTGACTTCTCAAAGCGCTTTTTACACATGTCTCATCCACCCATTCACACCCCACTCACAGACTGATGACAGAGGCTTCTACATGAAGTACCCATAACCTAATCCCATTTATACACATTCACACACTACTGCCTTAGCAGTGGATCAATTTATGGGGTTCAGTGTCTTACATACAAGGAAACTTCGACATGTGACTGCAGGAGCTGGGGCTCAAACCCTGACCTTTCAGTGTAAAGAAGACCGACTCTACCGCTGAGCCACAGCTACCCAGATCTCCATAATTACAATATAACCTTTAAAAAGTAAAAATAAAGTTTATTCCCTTCCCCAAGTCAAACACTCATCACAGCGGTAGGATATCAAATAATAATATGTTATTATGCAAGGAAGACCAGGAAATATTGTCTCTAAACGTGAGTACTGACCCACAATGACCCGGAATGGAAGATCAAGAGAGTCCATCAGCACCTCAGTATTTTTTTCCTTTACCTTTCTCTCTCTCTCTATCTTCCTCCCACATCAAACGGAAGAACTTCACTCCTTAATTGGCTTCTGTCATTTATCCTTCCAATTTTCCATCCATCTACAAGTCATCCATTCCTCTCTCTCTCTCTTTCTCTCTCTCTCTCTCCTTTCCTTGTGTCCTATTTCTAGATTGCCTACGTCTCCGTTCACTTGGACTCGGCTCATTTCAGCTACAAAGAGAAAACTCCAAATCACTATTGATTTCCCTCTCATGAAAAATACATTTTGCGCATTAAGATTCAGACTCGGCCCTCTTTTCCGTATCCCCACTTCGTCTGGTCATCTCCTAATCTCCTCCCTCCATTCCTCTATCCCCATACCCCGACTTCCTTCACAGCAGGTGAGAGCTATATTTTCATTCCATACATCTGCAGAGACTTCTGTCTTCGCATCGATCACCCCTCTCCGACTCTCCCGGTCCATTAGGACGAGTGTTTATACTGAAAATATCAATACTTCTGCTCCTCAGTCTTTGTCTATCTCACTATTCTTTCCACAGTGTTACTGTCTGTGTTTTAAGCTCCCTTTGTTTCCTGGTTATACCCCTCACCATCATGATTTAGTACTCCCACTTTGACACTCAGAAGTTTATTTCCCCACAATAGTTCGACTCACATTTCCCTATTTCTTCTTAATATTACTTTTGTTTGTCTCTACCCTCTCACTCCATGTAAATTGCAAAAACCCGAAAGAGCTGAAATTGCTTTTCTTCACATGGGGCTGGAGATTTTCTTTCTTTGCTTCGTCACAAACTTTATTTGATACTTACAAACTGCTTTCTGCCCCAACACTTAACTGATCAAGGCACAATAGCGACAGCTATTTCAATTTACCTATTTTGTTTCAATTGGTCATAAAACCTCACATTCTGTCTCTGGTGTTGTGACATAAATAAAGAGTGCATCCCAACAGCTGTTTACAATCTACCCAGCCTGCCGTTTCCATTGGATGAGCCTGTTTTGGACTTGCTGGCTCTGTATTTTCCTTGCTAGCCAATTTGCTATGGCTGTTGGTGGCCACATCCTGTCTCTATTAATATCCTTGTGACACTTCAATTTGCTGTGTTTCCTTCCCTGCTCCCCCACCCCTCTTTTCACACTGGTAACACACTGGCTTCCTCAATCTGTTCCTGCCTATATGCCTACCTAGGATCTTGAAGATAATATCAAGAGAAACACCTGCACATGTGAATAAATAATTACATAAAGAGGGGGTTTGTTCAAACACATATCCAAGGAAATAATCAAATGTACTGTAAATGCAACATGACGAACAAACAAGTACCTGTTCTCACCTCTAAAATGTACGTTATAGAATACAATTGTCTGATAAAAAGTGGCGCTCATCAGAGTCAGAAATTGTATGAGTTTTAGGGTATGTGATTGTAATCTCGTACACATGATGTCTCAAATTAAATGAATATCTCCAAACAGGCTGCATGCTAGCCACTGGTCTGTTTGCTGCTCTCCCATGTGAAACATCCTTGCCCAGTAGGAATTGAGCTGAACCATAATAGAAATGAAACATAGTACTATAGAATATGTTGTGTACTCCAGTGTTGTTTTAAACAAGCAGGGGTCTGCACATGGTGTACTGTATAAACTCTACCTCCCTGGGTCTTTAAGTTGCTTCCAGAACATTTATAAAAGCATTGCTGCAGACCTGGTGGAAACACAAGCAATACCTCAAGTGCCCAGGATCAACTTCAGCTGCCAGATTGCAGCATAAATGCTACACACCTGGGCTCTGTTAAATATAGGCTGTGACTTGACATTGGCTCATTTAAGATGATGTATTGTATAATGAATGAAATGATGTATAATGAATATTTTCAGTTAAATTGTCACACCAAAGCTACAAAAAAGGATACGCCACAAGTATTTTTCAAAGTAAAGATAATGTCAGTCTGGATTTCCTAATGTTTCCCAGATCAGGAAACCCCTCTTAATGAGTAATGCATAGAAGGCATATTCAGTTCATGTATGAAGTCTTTCTTTTGAATCACATGATATGCCACCTTAATATAAACCTAGCTATATTACATAACACAACTGGATAGGTTCGGAGTGGTTATGTTACAGGATCATGGATTTCTAGAGCTGTCTATAACACATATGAAAGCCATTTTTCTTGGGAAAAGTGGGTCCGCTGGGAAATTGTTTCAATATTTCATGTTGTGCATCGACCGCATTGCTCTCATGGAGAAAAAAGTGAATTTTGTGCACGTGTACTGATATATCCATCAATCTAGTTACAAATTTAGGTGAAAGAGCATGACTTTTGGGGCACAGTGGTTAGTGTGCGAGCCCCATGTATGGAGGCTCCAAGCGGGCGGCCCAGGTTCGAATCCAACCTCCTTTCTCGCATGTCATTCCCCACTCTCTCTCTCTCTCCCTGATTTTGGACTCTATCTACTGTCCTATCTCTCAAATAAAGGGTAATCTTTAAAAAGAGCATGACTTTTAATCAAAACAGAAGGAATTAGACCAAATTAGTGTTATCATTTTACTTGTCTGATTGCAGAAGTTTCTCAAACACATTACTGTAGGTTCAAAATATACTCATGACTCTAAAAGTTGTTTCAAATGATGTCAATACTACAAATTAGAGATCCTGACCTATATCTACAATTCAAATAGTATTGTGCCTGACACTAAACAACATACAATGACAGGTTACCTTATTGCTTATATTGATACACTACATATTATTGTCCATTAGTTTGTCCTCTGCCCCAACCACAGATGGAATAGACATATACAGTACAAAGCCCTCCAGAAGACATGCAGTAACAATGGCCAACAGTTTCTGTCTGTGCTGGTAACTATCTCCTATCACATCAAGACATAAGGTACAGGAGTGACAGAGCTGGGTGAACAATATAAAAGCACTGTTCTTTTCTGATATGGGGTGTTTTAAACAAACGTTTGGAAATGCTTGTGGTAACACTGTTCAATGTAAGTTTACATAAGTTTAAAATGGAATATAGGCAAGGGATAAATGGCAAAAACAGAGCATGAAAAATTACTACTCCTAACAGGCAAAGGCAAAGGCAAAGGGACTGTATGCAGGACTAATGCTTTTACATCCAATCTCCATTATCAGATCTAACAAAGTCTATTGAAATGACAACTGTAACAGAAGATCCCTGCAATGAAATTGATATAGATCAGCTTACTACAATGGAATGGGAATGGAGACCACATAATCAAGCTTAGTAACAGGAGTCTATCTTTTTTTTAAATCAACTGCATCAGTGTATGTTTCCAGGAATCATCAGGACCTATTGACATCTCCTATCAGAGTATCAAGACTGATAACTGTGCAGAATCCTGCTAAACCAGGATAGGGTCAATACTAGTGCGTGTGTGTGTGTGTGTGTGTGTGTGTGTGTGTGTGTGTGTGTGTGTGTGTGTGTGTATACTAACATATATATGCATGGATAGCCCTCCAGTGATACACTTCTTCTATAAAGGTCCTGTAACTGAGTGGAAATACCAACTGTAAAACCCCAATATGTCCTGGGATTAATACAGAAGGATGGGAGACAGAAGAACAGGAGGTTGGTAAGTGTGATACAGTGGATGGAATAGAAAGGTAAGAGAGAGGAAGTGAGAAAAGGAGCAGCAAAGCTAATAAAAGAAAGGTTAACAAAAGGAAGTTAAGAACATTCCATTCTCCATCCATAATGAGGAAACAACGAGAAGTTATCAAGGGTTTTGATGCTTGTGTGAGTGTAAGAGGGTGAGTGAGTCAGAGCTTAAAGAGAAAGAAAAGAAGGACAATTCTGGGAAATCAACAACAGTACAGTGAAAAGAACACACAATGAGCTGGTTGGTGTGTTTATGTTTTTAACTTTCTTCCACATCTTATGAAACCTTTCTACCCCATGTGTACATCCTTCTCTCCCTTTCTCCTCCTCAGAGGTATTTTATATCTATTCATCAACCTCACATATGCGTTTCTCCTATATCTCCCTCTTGTCTTCTTCACCTTCATGTCTCCCTGTAGTACTCCTTCTCCCTCCCTCAAATCTGTCCTGGTGCTCTGCAGCCACTCCCCCTCCCCGTCTGTTTATCTGGTCTGTAAGGCATAACCGGCCTCTTGTGTCAGGGTTGGCTTGGCTTTGCCGTTCTGCTACTTGTTCTCCTCTTCCTTCTTCAACTCCCTGGGTTTTGTTCCCTCAGCCTCTAATCGGCTTTTCCGGGTTTGGGATCGTCTCTTCCTAACTTTACCCTCTCTCAGTGCCAACGGATTATCCCTGTCAAAGAGGCCGGACTTCCTGGCTTGACGAGTGTGAGTCTATCTGTGTGTGTGATTTTTCTATGCATGTGCACGTGTGGGCATGTGTTCGCTCGTGTGTTTGTCTTTGTTTTTTGTTTTTTTGTTGTTTTTGTTTTTTGTACCACTGATCCTCTGTAATCACTTTGAGACAATCCTGTAATACTCCAAAGGTTCAAAGGATGGTCTGTGTGTCTGTGAGAGAGGGCTGTTTACCCCTCATATTCAACTACATAATTCTAATAAAACTTGTGTGGTATATGTTTCAAGATTGTTGGATATTTTGTCTGTTTTTTTTAATCATCTAGATTACATATAGATATTTGTTCTATGGTCTTGTTTTGTTTAATTGTATACAAAACCCATCCTCAAACATACATTACATAAAACAGAGAGATTACGGCCATGCATTTGGCTCTGAGAGGCAAAGTAGCTGCATTCTGAAGCATCAGCATGCTAAGTTCTCACAATGACAATATTAACATACAGATATGTAGAACTGCTTCTTTAGCATGTATCCGCTGACACTGAAGAGAAAGTACAGCTCTCTGCCTAATGGTGTGAAGTAGAGGTGGAAATCTTTTTTTTTTTTTTTTGATTCATTTAAAAATCGAGATTCTTCTCTTCTAAGATTTAAAATCGATTCTTAACTTCCAAAAATCTATTTTTTTTGGGGGGGGGGGCTAATCACTCACTCCCTGCTAAGGTTAGCTCTTGCCAAATAGAGCAACAAGTAATTCAGCTAGTCTCACAGATGACTGGAGTAGATCCTGAAGTGTGTACTAATTCATAAATAGACTTTGAATACATGGATCTATGAATCCAGAATCGTTTTGAATCTAAAATCGATTGTGAATCGAATCGTGACCCCCAAGAATCGAAATCAAATCGTGTGACAATCAAAGATTCCCAGCCCTAGTGTGAAGTTAGTAGTAACTGAAAGGAGGTTAATTGATTAAAGTCATTAGTGTTTCAACCTCATTTCCTAGCTATTGTAACGGCCTCATGTTTGGCCTCTCTACCTGTTTGTTCTCCATGTTGCTAGCTTTGTTTTCCTTGTTGTAGGTACAGTAGATTTGGGTGGAGTCTGAGAGGACTGTAATGCAGCACACCTGAGCAGACTGGTTTCAGGAGGCTTTAAAGCAGACCTGCTCAGTCTTCTCACTCTCTTCCCTGACTTGCAGACTGCCGTCAGCATTTGTTTGTATTGAACTGTGTTGTACACATACACTCGTTCATCCACACACACACCCAACACTGCATAGACACTGACTTCCTCACAAGTTTAGAACCATGTAACTTAACAGTTTAATTAAAATATATTGCATAATGTTGCCAACTATGTGTGGTCTCCCTCTTTTGTTGCATACTGTTGAGCCAGGTTGTGACACTATACATGCAATGCAGTTGTTGAGGCAATTCCTTAGAAACACCGTTTTAAACCTCAAAGAGGATGCAGAATAGCCACTGGTTTGGTCAGTTGGAAGATCAGTCGCCCTACAGTAGGTAAAGAGGCGATAGTCCTCATCACACTGGTGGCTGGTTCAACTCCCAATAGTGCTTGTCACCCCCACTCCCTCTTTTCCCCACCTTCCTCCCGCACATCATCAGTTGTTCTATCTAATAATGGCAAAGGAATATAATTTGAATAAAGAGGCAGCAGACAAAATTGTTTGGGGAGCACTAGAACTTTAAGACCTCATCCTCTGATGACTTTGAATGGCTCCACAAAATTATATGCCAATCTGTACATTGCAGTTCATATTGTGAAGATGCAGTTTTTTCAACAACTCCATATAAACTGAGGGTCACCTAAAAAAGTCAACTCATTATTGTTGTCTTGGTTCTGAAGACACAATAGTAAAAAAAAAAGAGGAAGTCATATTAGTTATACCATTAGGGTTTAGCTGCTGATTAACCACAACATGCCACAACTCCAATAAGGAAAAGAACAGAAGGCTTGGCAGCCCGTTGGGAACTGGCATTTAGTCTCGGAATCTCCCTCCTTCTTTTGTTCTCTTCTTTCTTCTCATTTCCATCCCACTATCCCCTCTTTATTTAACTGGCTCTCTGTAAAGGTCCTGCTGTCAGCCTCCACCTGTCCCTGTCACAGTAAACAAAGACAACCAGGAGACACAGCACTCTCTGTTGTCTTCTTCCCCTGCTCTCTCTGTTCCCATGCCTTCTTCTCTGACTTTCTTCTTTTTTTTGTCTGAACTTGATTTTCTGGATGATGGATGAGGCATGTATTGTCTTACTCTTTCAGTTGCTTACATTTGCATTTCTCAGGCTTTCTTCTGTTTTTTCTATTTTCAGTCATTGGGCCCAATTGATTATTTCTGTATTAATTTCACATGATGTGAAATGGAACCAAATTATGAACGTTACATACACAAAATGATCATAACTGCACATAAGAGAAGACAAACTTGCATACACATTAAATTTTGGTGATGCCCTTTTCTACTGTTAAGCCCAGATTTTTAAATTCAGACCTGGTTTACCACGTACAGAGCCTCAGCAGACTGCAAATGTCTGCATTATGCAAATCACTTCCTGCCCGCACAAACAAGCCGGGACCAATCAATGTCAATCCCCATTCCCTCGGCCAATCAATGTCATTCCCTCTCCTACAAAACCGGGTCTAATCGAAAGGCATTGTTCCTTGAGCCCTGCATACTAAATGAGGGCAGCCAGAGTGTCTAAAATTCTCACATCCAAAACTATAACTTCAAGAATCAGTGAAGTACAATGGTAAGAGATTAATGAACTCTGTTGATTAAGGGGGAGGACATATAAAAGAAACAGAAAACATTAAGTAATTAGGGATACTTAGTTTGTGACCTCTTAAAAAGAGCATAGTTTCATCAGCTGTCTTTTTTTTTATCATCAAGCATGTTGTTACAAATCTTTTTCCCACCTCCATTCCACATGTAAAACAGAGGATTAGGGCCATGTTACTTTTTTTTTTTTTTTTTTTTTAATTTTGAGATTAAACTCGTAAATTTACGAGAATAATCTCGTAAATTACCGAGTTCGAGACCAGCCTGCACAAAATGGTCAAAGTAGAACTCTTACAGTATTTTTCTCTGCAGACAACTTCCTCCAAGTCAGGGTGGTTCTTTCTTTGGAAAAGCCACAGTTTCTTGCAGTATCTTTTCAGGGTGCTGATATTTTATGACAATGTGAAGATGATGATGTGCCAAAAGCATGTCTAGTTTCATATCTGCATAAGTAAAGCCCCAACACAACTATGTGTGTCTGTTATCTGCACTTGTCTGCCTTGTTAAAGTGTCTCATGTGCAGAGCCAGTTTGTGTCCTGTTCATACATCATTTTACAGATAAACGTAAAGTAAAGTAAAGTTGAAGTGAAAACTTCTCTTGAACTAATTGTTTTTACTGACTACACAAGGAAGTAGCCTATTTCCTTATTAGTGAAACCTTTAGGACAAGATGTTCCATGTTTGTCATTTGAGAATAGGATGCTGCTGCTCTTCTGATATAGACTAAAATAACGACTTTATTATTTTATTCTTTAAAGACTTTAACAGTTCTACTTTCATCATTTTCGTGCAGGCTGGTCTCAAACTCGTAAATTTACGAGATTAAACTCGTAAATGAACAACTTTAATCTCGTAAATTTGCAACATTATTCTCGCAAATTTACGACTTTAATCTCGAAATTTGAAAAAAATGAATGTTTTAACGTGGCCCTAATCCTCCGTCGTACACATGGCTCCACAATGTTTCTGAAATGTCTTTCTCACAACAACAAAAATTGTCAGAATTACAGGAAGAAGTTGACAAACTACTAACAAACTTCAAAAACCAGTCTGAAGGCATAACTGGTCCAAGTCCCCGACTCTTCAAATATTGATGTTAAGGCTAAAAGTTCATCATGCACAAAAACTATTAGACTATATTTGACCAGAATGTTGGCTCCCTTGAAGCAACACACATCCTTCATTCTCATGGAATAAAAAGTTATTCTGAAAAAGAAAATAATTGTTGTTGAAACAGAATGTTTATGATCCTCAATGATATTAATGCGTGGACAAAAAATCTGAAACAATGACTTTAAAAGTGAGCTAGGTTAATATTATTACATCAATTAAGGAATGTTTGCCATTTCTCTTTTCTACTTGTGGAAATCTGCCAGCTCTACTGCTTACATTTATATTGTTCAGCCCAAACTATGGATTCATACCACACAGAAATCTTTGCCCAGACCATTTAATCCTAGGGGTAAGAAGACTGTCAGCTCACCAGCATTGGAGGTAACTCATAACATCGGCGGGGATTTGTTGTTTGGCAAACAGTTGTGGGTTAAAGAGATGGGTTGCTCCTTTCAAAATGTACTGATCTTACTGAAGATGAAGATTTCCCTTGACAAAGACTTGTTGGTAGAGGAGAGGGCTTACTCTATGCAAAATTATTTGTTTAAAAAGGCTGGAACAGCCCTACGCTGCACTCACAGCGTGGAGAGGCAGATACGCTCTGGCTCTCCTATAGAGTACACCACCATTTTGTCACCTTGCATCACTATGTTTATGAAAGGGGATGGATGGTGAATGTCAATGCCGGAATCCCTTTGGCTTTGGAGGGATTATGTCAGATGGGTGAAATAAGCGGGAAACCAAGTTTAAAGGAAATAAACAATATACCTATGGTAGATGGCTTTATACTGGGATACTAAACTGTAAGTTATCTGTCTAGTATTTAAAGCAGCAAAACTTGTGTAATGTTTTTAGCAGTCTCTAATTCACATAAAGTACATTGCAGTAAATACTGTCTTTCCTGAGAAAAGGCTTAACATTTAATGAGAATATATATACAGTCCCCTCTTTGCCTCATGTTATGCAGAATGCACGGTGAATGATTTCTAGAGTAGAAGCATACCTCCAAATGTTCACCCATCCTCAAAGCTGCAGCTTTTACCCCTCTGTATCTCCATCTCACTTTCCATACTTCCTTTAATGGTCTTAGGTTCCTTTTATCTCGTAAAGTGGTAGAGCTCATGCTGTCTGTGTGGTCATTAAAGTCAGTGAAGCTGGTTTTAATTGTTGGTGAATTGGCCTTTTATGACTAATGAAGCCTCTAGTATGGGCTGCTTGTACTATTTAATCAGCCATCATGTACTCCGTACCACCTACACACTCTGCAGCGAGATAACGGGCGAGCAAGGGAGAATGTGAGCAACAACTATAGGAAGTAGGAAATGGATTCAGAGAAATTAGAAGGTATAGAGACATGATAAAGTACCGCTGTATCATGTGCATTACATGACTGAATACTTAAATTTAGGAAAACTTAATCAAATCACGTCTTTTTTTTTTCAACTTAGATCGGCATCTGCAGCACAAAAAGCCTGAATCCACTTACTTCGACCCACAACCTCTCAATGTCAAATTCTTGTGCATGAGGAACAGCTGAAGGTGGTGGCTCGGAATTAAATTATACTTAAAGCAGGTCTAGCTATCTAGTTTGTTTAGCAGTTGCTCTCTGACAGTTTGTCAGTCCTTTACAAGATGAAAGCGCAATCCTGTATGACGGAGTATAGCCTTGAATGGAGACCTACGTTTAAAATGGGGTTACTCATTTTTGCTGTAATTGGACATTTAATGGATGGATGGATGGATGGATGGATGGATGGTGGGGTTGAAGGATGGATGGATGGATGGATGGATGGTGGGGTTGAAGGATGGATGGATGGATTGATGGTGGGGTTGAAGGATGGATGGATGGATTGATGGTGGGGTTGAAGGATGGATGGATGGATTGATGGTGGGGTTGAAGGATGGATGGATGACACTTTTTCAACTGCTTCTCTTTATTAAGTCTCCATTTTGCCATCAATGAAAGCTTTCATGGAATAATCATTTTTGTATAGCTGATCTTCTTAGGGAGCCATTTTTTCTCTTAGTAAAAGCCTCTGAGGTGGCACTTGGCTCAAAGGTGACTTATGGAGAGTAATCTCGAAAGTTTTTTATGAAACAGGGTGGCACAAACTTCAGCACAACACACATACTTTCTTGTAAGGTAGAATATGCTGCATATCAACTTTTAACAACTCACATAAAGCTTACAGCTTGTGTTGCAACTCATCTCCTGACTTTTTTTTCTATATTTCCATCTATGTCCCCTGAATAATAATGGGGAAAACGGAAATCTCATAAAATTAATTTTATAGCGCGCTCATTAAAATTCAACTCCAATGTGTTAGATGGTAAAGCAGCAGTCTAGCATTTTGCAGTTCACAGGGTTTTCTTACTGCTGCTCAGTTCAATGCGCTTTATTGTCCCTGAGGGAAGGTTGTATTTCTACAATGATACAACATCCGATTTTCTAATTACTGTCTTATAAAAAACAGAAATGATTTGTAGAAACTGAATCTCAAGTGTTGTAAAGGTAAAATTGCACAGGTAGAGGAGTCTCAAATGTGTCATTAATGAATTAATGTATATTGATTGCAGTTAATCATCTTTATAATATTTCCAATTTATTTATCTACAATGCAGAGGCAGCATATGCCACAACTGCTGACAATTATTATAAGGACTTGGGATGAAGAAAACAGAGTTCTTCTATGTCCTTAAAGGAGCAATATGTCAGATATCTTTAGAGTTATTTTATAGATGATCTTACTATATCATCAGACATTAAGGAAACATGCTATCTTGAAGTGCTGGATTCCCTGACTACAATGCAAAACAACGAAGACAGCTCTCTCCAATGGTTTTGAGTTGGATTATTTGATTTAATTTTTATTTTAAATGCTTTGTGTCAGTTACATGTTGCTCCTTCAAGTGAAGCATACACAAACTGTAGAAACTTTGAAACAGACTCGGTGTTGGGGTTGAGAAGGGATTGAGAGCGATGCACACTAAAAGTTCTTAGACAGTTGGGGAAGGGGAGAAATATGAAAATATGTTATAAAAAACAGATATCTTAGCTGTTATACATCCTATGCTGCTTTAGTTCCCTCAAAGGACACAAATTACAGTCTTTTTGCTATAAAGGAAGATGGAGGGGTAAAAATACCGGATAAAGTTATGTCTTGTGTTGAAATAATAATAATGAAAAGGATTTTTTTTTTTCCCTTTAGAATTCCACTGTGGCTGTTACATATGAATTGCTTGGGATGTCTGGGTTTTCTATTTCTCCATGTAGAGACGGACAGTGAATGGAGTCAGGAAACGGGGGGAGAGAGAGTGAGGAATGACAAAAGAGGAAAAGGTCGGACCTGAACCCGGGAAGTGAGCACACTGGCCACTACTCTACTGGTTTACCTTTTTGTTTGTCTTTAATAAATTGTCATGGCCGTCAACAACCTCAACAGCTGCTTATTTCCATTCTAATCAACATCAAAAACATCTATAATACCACCATGATTATCATCATCATCAGTATCATCAATATCATTAAGTGAGTAGGTGTTCATGAAAGATCTGGTTCTTTACCTTTTTCTTAAAGGTGGAGAGGCACTCTGCAGATCAAATGGAGGTTATTAATTAATTCCACCGCCCTACAAATGAGGACAGACTTAGGGCCTTATTGAAGGTTAGACCAGGCTCCTTTCATTGGCAGAATGTAGTGATCATCCAGAGTGTACTCCTGGATGAGAGAGTTTAGGTAAGGAGTAGACATTTTTGTTGTCATTTTGTTAGTGAGCAGCAGGGTTTTATATTTTATGCGAGCAGTAACTGGGAGCTAGTGGAGGGATGTGAACAGCTGAGTTACATGTGTTTTTTGGGGTAGGTTGAAGACCAGCTGCGCTGCTGCGTTTTGGATCTTCTGCAGAGGTTTTATAGTGCATGTAGGAAGACCTGCCAGTAAGGAGTTGCAATAGTGGTGGGCGATATAACGATCTTAGATCGTGAAGGATTTTAACTTGCTGACGATCGTAGAACCGGGCTAATGTGTTTATTCTATCATGCTGCAGTTTATGCTCCGACACAGACGCGTCTCCCTCTCTTTTGCTCCGCAGCGGTGAAAACGAAAACGAAACTTAAAAGTCTGCAAAAACAACTCCATCCCGGTTATATGCAACTGTTCTGATATTTTTCCAAACCAACACGGTGTGAGCAACAGTTAACTTATCTGCATAGTTTGCACAGTTAAGATTACATCTCAGATAGCGACACAAGAAACCGTTATACGATCCGGAGAGACGTTCACAGTCTGCAGAGAGTCAGACAGAGCGGAGCTCAGACAGACAGTGATGAGAGATATAACCCCGGTGTTTAAAATGATGCTGTCGGTGTTTTCTGCTCTCTCTCGGTTTTTAAAAGTTACTATCAAGCCTCTCCACCCAAAACTCACCTGTGGTGATAACGGAACCTATAGGGATTACACTAAACAACGTTACACGTTGTTGCAGCAGGCAGGTGACAGTTAGTAACCATGGTGACTGTCAATCAATAAGGTCCCGCCCCCTCTATGAATAAAACTCTTCTTTGAGCAAAACTTACTCTGATCATGTGTCACAGAATGAACACATTCTGTATTATGTTTGATTATACATAAACAATGATGTCATCAAAAACAACAAAGGCTGCAGAGCCTGTATGAAGTTACAGCTGTAGGGACTCTGCAGGGCTAAATAGAACAGAAACACAAGAACTCGAAGTCTACATGTTTTTAAATGAATGCATCACTGCGTGAAAATGTTCCTGATGAACATAAAAAGAGGACACATAACTTAATCATAATTTCAAAGTGGTGAGGAAAACCTTAAAATTGCGCATAAATATTGATCAAATTGAGGGAAAGACATTTTTGTTACTAAAGATGTTCTGGGTGAGAGACCTCCAGACCTCCTACAAAGATGTTTTTCCAAATAGATTAAACTTGTCAGCACAGTTTTTGTGCATTTAAAAACATTATACAGGGAAATAAGTTTGGTTGAACTGGTCAGTAACTTACACATTTGTCTGAAGATCAGTATGAAAAAAATCGTGATTGGTATTTTGCCAAAAAGAAATGGTGATATGATATTTTTCCCATATCGCCCACCTCTAGTGTATGATATCACAAGAGCCTGTACCTGGAGCTGTGCTGCACGCTCTGACAGGTAAGGTCTGATCTTCCTGATGTGGTACAGGGCAAATTGAAACAACTGGGCAATCGAGGCCATGTGAACCTTAAATGTTGGCTGGTCATCAATCATGACACCTAGGTTCCTGGCAGAATTAGTGGTCATACATGAGTTGGGTTTTTCCAAGCTGGATATTGATCTGTGGTTGCATTGAGGGACTGGCAGGGATGACAAGAAGCTCAGTCTGTGATAGGTTGAGTGGAGGGTGGTCCATTTATCCAAAACCTCCATTAACAGTCTTAACTTCATAATAAAGCTACTGATTTGTTCCTAAATGCAGTGCTACAGGGACCAATGTATGTCTTAAAATTGCTAACTGCATCAGATTGCTGAATGTTTATATCAGACCAGGTAACTGTCCTGTCCATATATTGTTCCAATGTTGCAGTATGTAAGAATAAAAGCACTCACAGAAAAAGAAACACACAAGGACAGGTATGAACGATAGCAAAGAACAATGTGAGAAAATTGGGGGAAAAAATCTGAGTGAGGG